>NC_143201.1:23466428-23777857 GCF_051530095.1 Phoenix dactylifera | reverse complement strand
ACGAAGCATCACCTGTAACCCTCCCGGCCTCCTCTAATGGTAGAAAAAGGTAATATCTTGGAAGACCGACAAAAGATGATAGAAGAAATTGAGGAACAGTCTTTTCATTTGAAGAATGGATAGTCGTCTCGTTGAGTTTAAGAAGCAACAGTGTCGGTGGGGGGGGGAGACTGAAGAGAATGGGCACATGGGCATTTCCTTCACTTCAGTATGAACCAAACTGATTTCCAGGCTCCTCCTATCTACCCTCTTGAAAGCAAAATTCCACCACTTCTTGGTTGTAGGAGGGACGCCTATGATGTCGAGACGACGACAACGGCATGATAGATCGAGCTCCAAATTTTCCCACGGATGTGTAATATAATGATGATGGATGGAGATTGATCAGCAAGGCTTCCTGGATTTCAACTTTTGGTTCTCCATGTATGAATATGGTTTTGTCTCATTGTGTGGCTCTATTTAGTCTTTAAACACAGTCCTCGCAATCCGTACTCACGCCTAGGAGGTGAGATTGTTCCATACGATTGATGGAAGTCAATTAGCTGATTCTATGCCTACATTCATGGGCATGGCGTACTACTTCACTCTTAAGAATTTTGTGTTCCCCATGCACGTTTGCATGACTCTCGTGTTATTGGTTCACTTCGAAGTGTCTTCTTCTTCTTCTCCCTCTTTTTTTTTTTTTTTTCTGTCGCATGCATGTGTGAGGAGGATTATTTGCGGAAGACTCCTAGACTGGAGGTAAATAAATATTTTTCTCTTTCTGCCCCTTCTTAATAGTGCGGGGCCCAGCATGACCTTGGCTTCTATCAAAATGAAGCAAACCGGTGGTGGCTTCAATGTCGTGGAGTTGGGCCTCGCGTGGCCAACTCCCAGCGTTCTTTATCTCTATTAATTATAGTAATAAAATTTTTATAACCTTTTTTTTTGTAATTTTAATACTCTTTCTTACCAGGCTTTTCTGATTAGAAAAGAATAGTAATACATCTTTACTAAAATTATAATTCAATTAAAGGAGAGAGGAGAAATAAATAAATAAGGGCCTATTTGCCGTTGCTATTACTGCCACCTCGACCACATTGCTATACCATCTCATCTATACCAGACATATTTATGCTATAGAAATTTTAAAATTAGAAAATAATTTTTTTATTTTTTGTTACTGAAAATAAAAAAATAAAAATATATTTAATGACACTTAAAATTTTAATAAATTTATTTTCTTTGTGCAGTAAAAAGTTTATTTTCTAAGACAAGAAAATCTACGAAATTGATGGTTCGCTTCTATCATTACTTTCATCTCCAACAACAAGATTATAGCTTTCTTACTTCCTGAATATTTCTGTAATCGGAAAAATCAATAAATGTATGTATCCTGCCATTTTCATCGCCTGTGCAGGATGCTAGCGCATATATATATATATATATATATATATATATATATATATATATATATATATATATATATATATATATATATATATATATATATATATATATATATATAATAGATGCCAGCTCGTTTATCCTTCGAGGCCTCCACTATTAAAAGCATTGATGATAAAATCTTGGTGAAGGCAGAATTTGAGCTAAAGTCTCTGCTAAGACCGCTAAAAAACTGTGTTAACTTCATAAGCTGACGCCTTTAAAAGCCACCTTAAAATGCTGAAATGGCATGGAGTTGACCTTCATTTCTGTAATTAAAATAACTGCTCATCGGGATCCCGCAGGCCAAGTTACTCATGACTAACTGTCTATAGTTAATCTATCGGAATCCAGCATGTTAAGTTACTGATTATTTTTAAGTGTTCAAGTTTACAAGCATTCGAAACTTCCTATTACACCTACACTGGCTGAAAAGCAAGCAGTTCCTAATCGGATCGCATACAATTGCACAGATGTCTGAATCCATGGAATTCAATGTCATGCTAATGACCTCCGTATTCAAGGTAGCATTAAAGATAAAAAAAGTATCAAAAGATCTCTTCCTCCTTAAAAGGAGTTTAGCTTGTGAGAAACAGAATGATAGCAAAATGATGTGGTATATTAGGCTTTATAAGATAATCTCAAGTACATCGGAATGGTTAAATATACATGAATATATATGTATTACATGTACGTATCCAGCGTTTTTGAGTTTACATGGAGCTCGACAAAGAATTCAAGCGATCGTAGGAACAGCCTCATTGCTTTCAGAACGAATAAATGATCATGTTGCAGGTATTGTTTTTTTTAAGCATAATCGCATAACCCGTAGAAGCAGTGCCTCTTGCAGCTGTTGAAGCATTTCCCGCAATGCCTCTTGTCGAATGCCAAGTCCACGCACTTCCCGCCGCAGCAGGATTGTGTGAACTTGCAAACCTTGCCGCACTTGCCGCAGTTGAAGGCGTCGGAGTCCGTATCAACGCACTGGCTATCGCAGCAGGTTGATCCCGGGGTCGTGGCGCTCAAACAGACTTGCGGATCGATGTCACATTTCTTTCCCTTGGGATCTCTCGCCGCCAGGAAGCGGCTTCTCCTCGGTGCAGCTGCCTTGAGATCTTCCTTCGCCATGGTAGCCATTCCCATGATGTCTCCCATGGCTTCGATGGTACCGGCGGAGGCCAAGGCTATCGCCACGAGGAAGACGGAGACTTGCCTCATGGCGGATGGAAAGGTGAGGACTCGCGACGGTAAGGGCTGGGCTGAGTCTGGGTTGGGGAGGGGTATGGGACCTTATATCAGTAGTGACGGAGCCAAAGGTAAAGTTACGTGTTAAGGGAGTGTAGTAGCTTTGAAGTGTTCTAGTTGCAAGTTAGCAAATGGAAGCTTGATTAGGAAGGGAGAACTAAAGTTCAGCAGACGAATGAGAAGGTAGAGCACATGTGATTGATTTCTGAGGAGGAAAAAAAAAAGAAAGAAAAATGAACACAATTAGATCTTTTTGTAAGGGGAAGCCATGTATCTCGGATCTCGTTGTTGTTGAAATGTTTCATAAATCTGAACCAAGCAAATGCAGATAAGCTAGTTTTATTTTCTCGATATTTTTGTTCAGATTCATGACATGTTGTAATTATCTTCTTCTTTTTTATTTCACTTAATGTTGTGTCCTATACCGGTTACATTTATCATAGGGCCCATTTGGTTCGCAGAAAAAGAAAAAGGAAAGTGTGGTCAACAGAAAAGTAATAAGATGCCTCTTGTTTGATTGGAGTTTTCAAAGGAGAAAGATGGAAAATTGTATTTCTTTGGAAATATGATTCCCACATTTTATGGAAAAGTCTTTCTCATGAGAAACATTGGAAAGTTACTTCTCATGAGGCGGAAATCACTCTATCTTTATTTTTTTTTCCAAAAGGCTTTTTAGTATTAAAGATGCATTAAAGACCTATTTTTTATTGAGGGTATAATAGGAATTACACATAACTTTTCTAAGAAAGTGGATGGTCAACCAAACATAAGGACTCTGAAAATCTGTCACTTTTTCATGTTTAACCAAACATGCCAAAAGTACATTTCCAGATTTTTTTTTTCTAGGAATATTCTTTTCAGGAATCATATTCGTAGGAGGAAAAAAGCTTTCCGCGAACCAAATGAGCCCACATAAATTAGCCGAAGTTACCAAAATTTAGATTTGTTACGATGTTTTTGCTTCCATCCTAAAGAATTTTAAAGGCTTCCGATGAGCTTGGACTTAGTAAGTAGATCTTGATGGCATAGACTCTCATGTATTCTGATCTATCATTGAAGTTGATTTTAATTGTTTTGAGAGTTGTTGCAAGAGAAACTTTTGGGATCTTTAGAGTGCTAACACATGAACAACTTTGCTGGTATGGTGTCAATCAAATTTTAGAATAATTATTAATTCTCATTTTAATGTTTATGGCTATATATATATATATATATATTAATTCTCATTTGTCAGGGAACAGCATTATTCCCACTTCTCACATGTATCTCACGTGACCAATTGTCAGAAGTTTCGCGAGGCATCCCCGGCCAGAACTCCCGAAGACGGGCCGCCATAGCGCGAGTGTCTGACCGCCACCAAATCCATCTTACCTTCTCTTTTTTCGTGGATACGAGAAATCGAGCTTGCCGGTCTTCGACCAGTCCTGTTCGTCCGGCGACCGCCACGGCGGAGGCGGGGGAAGAACACGCGGGAGACGGTCTCAGCGGCAAGATGGCTGCTCCGGCCATGGAAAGCGCGGCGGCGGCCCTCCGATCGGTGCTATCCCGGGTGCAGCAGGCTGCGGAGAGGTCCGGCCGGCCGGCGGATCGGATCAGGGTGGTGGCTGTCAGCAAGACCAAGCCCGTCTCCCTCATCCGCCAGGTCTACGACGTCGGCCAGCGCTCTTTCGGCGAGAACTATGTCCAGGAGATCGTCGAGAAGGCGCCTCAGGTCCTCCTCTTCTTCTCCCTCCCCGTCTCTCTCTCCTCCCAACCTTTTGATTCTGTTCCATTTTGCTGTGAAAGTATTTGGCGGCATTGAAAAATAGTGAATTTTTGATAATTTCAGGTGCAAGATTAGTAATTTTATACTCATAGATGGGATAAATTTGGATTAGGGCTGGTTTATTTATGTATGAGGTAGAGCATTTGAAGAATTATATATGGACACTAAAATTTTCATGCTTTTATTAATTCTGGTTCCCTTGTTGAGTTCTTAGCGGAGAATGGACTGATTGATCGGGGCTTTAGTTGCATTTTGGTGTATATAAGTGTAATTTAGAAACATGTAGAGAAGGTGAAGTTGGCTCTTAAGGGCAAATGCTCCTATCCTTGATAGAAAAAGAACTCCTTTTTTCACTGGCTGACAATAGGTGACTTTGCTCATGGTGTCTCTGTAGTTGGGGGCATTAAACCTAATAAATATGCTGTTGTTAGGGGCTGACACCTGATTGATTTGGAAGAATTGGATTCTCATATTCCTTATGCTGTCTTAATTTTATGTAGTTGATTAACCTACTTAAGTTAACTATCTCCGTATTTAATAAATATTTACTTTGTAGTTTAGTTGCCATGTTCTTCGTGCTGGTTCCTGTGTTCCATTAGCCATTTTGTAGTGGTATTTATATGCCAATGCGATGAAAGGGAAACACAAATTGGAATGAAGCATGTAACATCATGCTTCCTCAAAAATAACATTTGATGCAGAATTGCTAATTGACTATCCTCCTTTTTCAGCTTCCTGCAGATATTGAATGGCATTTCATTGGACATCTGCAGAGCAACAAAGTCAAATCCCTTCTTGGTAATCTTCTACTATCGCTGAAAGTTGTGCTGGTTTGGTTACTGCAACTATACCTTCTGTGACTCAAGACGAAAATTTCATATTGCAACTTGAGTTAAGGAAAACTATTATTTAGATTTTTTTTCTGCAACATTTGACAGTTATTTCTGATTCTTCTTTACTTTTTCTCGTGCCATAACATCAGTTTGTTTCCATATGTGTAATTATTATTCCTTTAGTTCATCTGACTTGCTTATTATCCCTTTCGATGTAATTGTTCTGGATAATGGCGTAAAGGTTTTGTTTTTTTGTTTTAAATGTTATTTAAGTAGGGTTCTTAACTTTGTCTCCTCTTTTATTGTCATACAATGAACAAGATAACAATCTTATGTCGTCAAAAGAGGTGTGTTAAAACAAATTCATAGGATTCTAATGCTGGAGTTGTTTGCGCATATAATATTATGTTACCTTTTATCTTTTACTTAAGGTAAAGAATACCACTGAGTGGAATCCATGACAGAGTGCAAAAAATGCATTGCCTCCCAAAGGATTCTAGTAGACCAATGAACGTAATATCCAAAAAATAATTTTGCTTCAGATGCTAGTGACAAACTAGCAGCCAGTTATGATACAAGGGGAAATTAACGCAAGAGCTGGAGAGCTCCCTGGAAGTGATTGTTCAAAGCTCTGATCCAACCATGACACCTTATCCTAGAGTTCATACAGATCCTCCTTTGGATAGATCATCTCAGGTCAAGTAGCCTTGGTTAGGTTGTACTCCACTGTAACCTGGTTATCAGGGACCCTCAAGTTTCTTACTTGCCACAGAAAAAAGAATATATGCTTGTGTGCATGCATGCATGCATGGATCAGTTTTCCTTTGAGCTTTGCAAACTGTAAGAAATTTAAAGACCAAGTGTCCCTTTTCATTGTTCCTGAGTTAACAAAAGCTCTTCACTCCTAGGCAATAATCTACCGTTGCCAGAACATTTAGAAAAAAGTCGTTGGGCTGTCATAAAAGTAGCAAATGCTAAGGTTGCAAACATAGATGCAACCTATGATCTTTCAACATAAATGCATATAACAACAAACAATCCGCATAGATGAAGTTCTGTCCATATTGATTGGATAGGAAGAATAGCAGGTCATTATAGGATCACGTTGGTGGGGCAGATATGATCTGGATAGGCCAGTTTGGATTGTACATGAGGGATAGGGAGAGAGATGGAGTGGTTGTGGGCTGATCCTTTCTGATTCAACTGACAAACTCTGCTACACATGGAGGTGTAAGATGGGGTGCGCACGCGCGCGCGCGCGAGAGAGAGAGAGAGAGCATAAGAACAAGGTGAGTAGATCTTTCTGTTCGGAGAGTAGCACACATTGTTGAATCTTTTAGTGGGTATACATTTCCTATTATGCCCATGGAAGTAATCCTCGTATTATAAGACTGGGCATTCTACTAATTGTTTTCTCCCAGAAAACGTAACGTTGAGTCTGAAATGATCGAACTCCCTTATTTTAGTACAGTTTAAAATTTCCTTAATACCAGTTAAGAAAAGTTAACCTTTTTTATATGTTTAAAAATATTGTAATTCAGCTTCAAGTTTTGTCACATATGTAGACTGATATAGTATGGTTGACTCACCATTCTGGCTCTTTCGTCTGGAAGTTTGCACTTGTCCACTTTTTATTTTGTTGTCCATTGTTTTATTTTCTGATCAAAGTTTTATCATGTTCACTTTAGAGTTCCTTGCAAATTTATGCCTCTTCTTGTTATTCAATGTTTGAGTGGTCATTTTTAATTTGCAATCCAGGAGATGTTAATTTATATCATTTTTTCATTGATATTTTATATGATTAGTGACCTTGATTGATTGTTATTTGTAATGCAGCTAATGTGCCCAACCTTGAAATGGTTGAGAGTGTAGACGATGTGAAGGTAAATATTCAATACCATAACAAGTTTCTCAATGCAATCAAATCATGGGCTTCCAAAATGATTTTTAGCATTTTTTTTCATTTTTTCCTTTTTTTTTCTTTCTCTTGGTGGTGTGGAAGTTTGAGGGTGATGTTAGGGAAAATAAGTTTGACCTAGGCTCCCGTTACTAGGAGAAAATTTTCATAGACTGTGACTGATCCCTATCTATTATAAGTCCTCACGCCTCAGTGAGTTATAATGCCAGTTGGGTTTCAAGGCCAGTACATATAGTTTACAGGGTTCATGTAAGATGTTAATGATAATGTTATTGGGAGGTTTACTGGAATACAAGTTTTTTGGGGAAAAAACTTATATTGGATTGCTTTGCACCCTCAACTAATCAGCATAATATTAAACTGATATACAAGAGACTCTATACTTCATCTGTGGTTTTTTCAAAAAAAAAAAAAAGGGGGGGTCGAATGGTGGTGTCATGTAGCATGTGCAACTCTACATGTCCGGGGGTGGAGGACTTGAAGCCACTAAAAAAAGAAGCTTTTAAATTCAGTTTCTAATAGTGTCAGACACCACAATACAGTCTCATGTCCTCCCAAATCTTATCTGTTACATTGACTAGCTGTGTAACTTTAATAGCTTTGCCTTGGCATGTAGTTAAGTATAAGTACTGGAAAATGCAGTTCTGTACAATTTTACTGCATTAACAACAAATTTCACTTTTCCCAGTTTCTTGAAAACTGGCATAGTCTAGCGGTCATCTGCTCTTACAGTGCAATTGGCATCTCTACCAGTGATACATGGTGATCTCCAATGTCAATATCAGCTATCAGGCGAATACTCTATGTCAAGTTTCATCATCTTCACAAATATACAATGATTGTTAACATAAAATAGTGATTATTTTTTGAACGTACATACATGCTTAATGCATATTGATGTACAGGAAGACTAAACCTTTTGGGCCACTTGGTAATGAATATTCTTGTCAATATTTACTAATTATTCAAGAGAGAAATTTCATCATGGATGTTATGTATTTACCCAGTGTGCTGTTTAAGCTGTAAACAGAATCTGTCCAGGGCAAAGGAAACACTAGTCAGCATTGCAGCCAAAAGTCTACAAAGTTTCTATTAGTAAATAACACATCTGAATATTTGCTTTACAGATTGCTAATCATCTTGACCGTGCGGTAGCAAATTTGGCAAGGAAGCCCCTGAAGGTTCTGGTCCAAGTAAACACCAGTGGAGAAGAGTGTGAGTATTAAAAGAATCACCTTATGTATTTATTATTGCAAAATCATCTCATTTTTTTTTCATGACACCAGCAGATTTGAGTTTATTTATTGAATAATTTGATACTTGCTTTCAGTGTAATTTCCTTTGCCTAGTTTTTGAGATTTTCTCTTTCCTTTTAAACCTTTCACTTTCCACTGTCCAAACTGCTAATCTAGGATTCACACTGCTAATCTGGGTCCACAAATCCAAAATGCGAGTGCAGATGTAGTAAAATTTTGTGAAATTGAAGTCTTTAATATGTTAGTATGATTGCAAAGCTGTAAGCTCCAATAGATCTTTTATTAGTGTTATCTTAGTTATGTTTTCTAATTGAAAGAATTCATTTAGATGGCTCTCTGCTTTTCAAAATGACAATATAGGAATGCTGGCTTGTCACTAAAATATTTGTATACTTCTTTACAGCAAAATCTGGTGCAGAACCCTCAGGTTGTTTAGAATTAGCCAAGCATGTCAAACTTAACTGCCCAAATCTTGTTTTTTCTGGCTTCATGACTATAGGAATGTTAGATTACACCTCGACTCCAGAAAATTTCAAGGTAATGTTTATTATTCCAGCAGCCAGTTTCAAAAATTCTGTTTCACAGATTTATTAATGCTTGGTCCTGCATATTGGAAGAGCAGACATTGTCAAATTGCAGAGCTGAAGTGTGCCAGGAGCTTGGAATACCGGAGGAGCAGTGCGAGCTATCGATGGGCATGTCTGCAGACTTCGAGCAAGCAGTAAGTAACTACGAATTTTAACCAATGAGATAGACTTGGCTCAGCTGTTCTGTTAAACATGTCAATTATGCTTAAGATGTTGGGTCCTGGTGGGTCAAATAGGTGGAATCCACTCGCTCAAGGACACCAGTCGTTAACAGATAAAGGTTTTATCATGTCTGACATCAGACAGCTGAGCCCAAGCATGAATGATAGAATAGGAAGCATTATTAACATTTTCTGTTAAAATGGGTCATCGCAGATTGAAATGGGCAGTACCAATGTTAGAATTGGATCAACTATTTTTGGAGCTAGGGAATACCCAAAGAAGGATGAAGGTCATTAAACTCCGAATGTTTTGCCCACGATATATGTTTACATGCTTTAATAATGATGCATGGAGGATCTGAAGTATCAGCCTTGATTTTGAACTGTTGTGCTGTATGTGAGCATCTTCAGCAGACAGGTGGAAAATTTGTCTCCATAATCATGTTGGTCAAATTCTGGAGTATACCATTGGTTGTAATGCCGTAAATTTAACAAGCAACATAGTTTGTTCAAAATAATGATGAACATTGCCTTATGGATGGTTGGTTTGATTCAGATGTTTCCCGGAAGATCTAGAGTTCTAAATGGATTTTTTGCTTAGCCATTATGAATTTTCCAGTAATTACTCTAACCAAGCTGAGAGAATGACATATTGCAAATGACCTAATTGACAACCATATTATTTCCACTGACCATTATGTAGAGGTGCTTAACAGTAGGGTTCAGATGTGATCCAGCTAAGATCTTGTTGCCATCAACATAGTTATGGTTTGGCATTTTGTTGAAATGTCATGTTTAACCACCCTATTCATTAGGGGCTTTCTTGCGGAAAAGATGTGAAGATAAAAGAGAAAGAATATATATATACATAACTTGAATCCAGTTAAAACTCTATACTGATAGTCGATATTAAGGTATCGGATTGAATTTTGAGTAGAAATCAGTGTTTAACAAATTATTTTACAATATTTTAGATTGTTTTTTACTTATTTAATATGCCCAAAATACTACTAAAAAGATAATGATATAAGAAATACAAAAGTTGTACCTAAAAATGGGGCACCTATTCAGTTGTTTTTTTGTTCCTTACGCATCCATGCGACCAGAAAAGGTGAGGAAGAAAAAAGAAGTCTTGTAAGAATCAAGCTCAATGTAAATGTTAAATTGTAATACATAGCAATTTGGTGGAAATGATGGGTTTTTGACAACTCTTTACTCTATTTTTATTTTATAATTAAAAAAAATGACATACACACATATATCTATATATGTGTGTATATATATGTATGTATGTATGTATTATTTTTTATTTACTTATTTTTTTATGATTAAAAGGAAAAATGATACACAGACGCGTACACACATATACATATGAATAATATGGTCAAGTTTCGGATTTTCGTGTATGTATCCACCAAAATCCAAAACTAACCTAATGAGACTTTGGATCTAGTTTTTGGGACCCAAACATAACTTGATATTCACTGGATTTATTTTTCATATCCAAATTTTATCTTGTGGAGCGGTCATAGATCAAGTTAATGGTTTATCAATCCATTCTAGTTGGCGTGTAAAAGCACTTCTCCAAGCGAAGGAATGCTAATGCTTAGGTTTCCAATAAGAACTACCATTTCCTTTTTGAAATTGTAGCCAATGAATGTACCTTGTCTAACGTAGATGTACCAACGGTAAGATTATCGAAAGGGCAATGCAATAAATAGCAGGAGATAAACCAATCAAAGAAAAGGATTGGAAAAAATGTCTATTTTTAATCTGTTTCAAAACATTGAGAATAGCTGAAATAGAAGACCTAAATTAACGTCATAGAAGTTTGCGGAAAAGGATTTGAAAAATCACGAATCACGAAAAGGAGTGAAAAAAAACGCATACTAGAACAGTCTTACTGGTCATTTACAAATTACAAGGATCAAATTTTTAAACCGAGATCTTATTGTTCAATATTCTTGATTGATTGTTTGTTACCTAATCTTCTAAGGCACAATTTTTTTTTTCCACTTGATCTGATTAGTCCTGATCTGGTGTATTGTCACATTTCCACTCAGAAGACAGTCACTCTCTACCATCCGATCCGAATCCGACGGACAGATCAACTCGTCCCATCTCTTGGTCAGTTTTCCGCATTCCAATTGCCGGATACGCAGAAATATCACCCAAGGATGTTACTTGATCCGATCCTCACAGAACCTAAACCCAGATTTGGTTTCAAAATTTTCTGCTTAAATTCAATATGAGTTGAGTCGAGCGGTGATGGCTCTGGGTCGTAATCGGACTTATTGCATGTCCGTCTTTTTATCCGCTTGTAGTTTTGCGTTTGGTCTTGTTGACTGTTGAGTGATACCCTAAATTTTGCCATTAGCGTTAGCCTAATTTTTACGCGCCAACAAAAGACACGGTACGGTTTAAATTTTTTCCTAAGCAAAAAAAAAAAAAAAAAAAAAAGACACGGTACGGTACGGTCCGGTAAGGTCGATCCGAGCGGCGAACTTATAAGCCCTCCCGCACTCGGCCCTTTAAATGTCCAAGGCGGCGGGCTTATCATCAGAAACCACCCAAAAAATCAAGAACCGGCAGGGGGAGCGAGAACCAACCTTCCCCATCGCCTTCTCCATCATTTCTTCCTCTTCTTTAAACTACTTCCCTCCCAGTCGCCACCATGTCCTCCTCTCTCCTGCCATCGACCCACCTCCTCCTCTCGTCTAAAGACCGGATCTCGCCCTTCTCTGGGCAATCTCCTCTCAAGAACCTGGGGAGCAGCAGCGCCAGAGCTTTATCCACTCGCCAATGGAAGTGGAGGTGCCACTCCTCGGACCAGGAGCAGCCCCCGAAGCAGAAGCAACAGCGGAAGAAGCCGCCTCGGCGCTCCCCAACCAAGAAATCGGAGCCCAACGCCGACCCCGTCGGGTTCCTCTCCAAGAAAGGCATCTCCGACCGGGCGTTCGCTCAGTTCCTCCGTGAGCGGTACTCTCTTCCCGAACTATACCACCAAGAACCTAATCGTTTTATTTCTTTGATTATTTTCTTGTTTTGTTTTACAATGTTTAGCCTTGTCTTCACTTTGTGCTCAGGCATAAGGCCTACAAGGACCGGAAATTCGAGTTGTTTTCCCGTTTTATTGATTTGAAGGAGGCATCTGCGGGGTGGGTTTCTGGAGTCTTGATTCTTGACCTTTTTTCCCATCCAAGAAATTATCGGTCTTTTTTTTTACACCAAAAAAAAAGAAATTATCGGTCTTTCACCGTGTTTCATTAAAATGTATTAAAGATATGGAGGTGTGGTCTAATGTGGCTTGTTCTTGGTTGGATCGGACAGGTATGAGATATTAGGGATGCATCGGCACAGGGAGCATCGGGTGGATTACATGGAGTGGGCCCCAGGTAATTCTGATTTCCCATTTCTTTTTTGCCTTGGTGACCTTCCAAATTGTTGAATCTGGTCTGACAGATGGATTAGTTGTGTATTGGAAGTTCTTAGTCATCTTGCGAGATGCTGTGCTGGTTTTCTAAACATGCTCTGTTGAGATTGTACCTCGGTATAACGCTTGATAGCATAATCCAACCTTTTTTTTTTTTAATCCATATGTTCTGTTTCAGGAAGAGCTGCTACCTGATAATGGTAAGATAATTGATGGGACAGTTAATGTTGTGTTCCCATATGTCTTTTTTTTCAGTAGAATCTTGGATCATCAAATATAACTTGCTCTTGGGGTTTTATATCATGTTTTTAACTCAATCTTATTGAACTACTAAGGTTTCAATTACATATTAGGTCTTTGAGTTGCAATGCATTACTGGAACATATGTGTAAAATGCAACGAGTCTTGGTACAGCTACTTGAGAACACCAAATTTTTATTATATTCCAAATATTATATTGACTTAAAGATCTTTGGATCTTTCTATATGTTTTAGTTTAATTGAAAATTGTTGGCATTAAGTTTAATGTCAGACCTTGTTTCAACCAACCCAAAATTGTACAGATTAATATGAATATGTTGCAGTTGGCTTTGGCTGAAACAATCCAATGCAGGTTAATGACTACCTTTTCAGTTCATTAAAACCATGGGAAATCTCTAAGTACATACTTGGTTCTCTGGGGAAAAAAAAGCTAAATATGAATGTGTAATATTAACAGACTATTGAATGTGGCTATATTTGAGTTGAACATGCGGAAGAAGCCACCTATGCACTCACTGTCATTTATCATGTTCATGTTATAATCTATTACAGAACGTATTTGAATTGTGTTTGTGCATATTATCATTCGCAGTATGCACAAGGTTCTATCTTGACCTTGTACATGAGAAAACAGATAACAAATGTGTACCGATAGGTTATTATTGTGCATTATGTTCAAGTTTGACTAACTTTTGGAATTACTGAGCTAGCAAACATGTTGCGCATGAGCATGCTATTTGTATGGAATATGATTAGCTTATCATTTTGATCTCTTATAGAGCAAGTAACCCAGTTTGGATGTGTTGGTTGTCATTGTCTGTGCAATAAGCTCTCAAATTGACACACCTTTCCTTGATCATTTTAGTAATCTTTAATTTGCTTTTGAGTGATACATGCTAGAAGTTGTACCTGAGATCCACCCTATTCCTCTCTAATTAACATTTAAAGGTCTAAACAATTGACACTGAAACCGACAGTATTCAGAGCCTTTCAGAACATATTTACTTCTTGGCTGAAGATGGAGTATTTATGAGGATGCAGTTGTTCATCACACATAAGAATATAGCCATTGGATCGATGGATTGACTATAGAAGTACATTAAAAAAAAGAGAGTTGATGTATGTACATACCCAAATGATGACATCCATGAGTTAGGGAAATTTTGAAAGCCATACGAAGAATCTGGAAATTGATAACAGCAAAATGTGGTCTGATGGTTAAATTTTAAGCACTGTCTTGTTGATTGTTGACTGCACAAAGAGGGAAAAGGAAGGAAAACATACAGGAAAATATTAGGAGATGATAGTGTGAGTCAGTTAGGTGCAAATATGCCATAAGCTAGAACCAACATGAATTGGGTTCAGGGCCTCAAGTTCTTGTTTAGACCAAATTTAATCCATTCACTTAGTGGCTTGGCTTATGGCCACTTCAAGATCTATAGCTAGACATTTTTGGAACTAACTTTTATCAGGTTTAGTTGCCAATTATTCCCAACTCTGCTAGATCTGTACTTGAAATAATTCTAGTTTTCTGGTCTAGCATTTCCCAATTAATGGGTCCAGTTCTCATTATGGGTTGGTGCTCTATCAACTTTGGTGCACCACATGCAGGTCTTCTCGACCCACTAGACCTCTAGAAGGAGGGAATGGACAAAGGGAAAAAAGAGGTGAAAGAGAAGCAGATACCTATCACAAGTTGGGGGGGGACACCATTCCTTTCTATGCCTCAACATCAGGCATGTCAATAAGATTGAACAATGTTGCGTATGGACATAAATGAACCCTAGTTTAAGAGAGAGAAAGAAATAATGGCGAATAGGAGGGGTAATATGTCCTGCTGGATACTTGATTTCTTGCTTTCCCAGGTAGATGGGCCTGTTACCGTATAGTGTAGGGAGAAGAGAGTTGAGATTGTGTATAAGAAAATTGAAGAGAAGGTGCAGAGTTAATTCCTAACTTTAAGATGTCACGGTCCATATATTAACCACAAATCCAATTACGCTGAGATGACAAACAAGTTGTATTGTTTGCCTAAGGCATTTATGAACAAACTCCTTGCTTATGCTTGAGTGGCAGTATTTACTCCTGAAAGTATGACATGACTTGTTGTATATTCAAGGACTCAATAACACAGCACCTTGTGTTTAAAGATTTACATGCACTCTTTGTAAATATAGTACTGTCTCTAGCATTTCAGGGCTTGAACAGTGTCATATAATATAACAACTTAGCAGGACATTATCAGAATAATTTAAAGCAACAGCAGCGTAGATTGTTTTACTTTCTTAGTGGAGAAGAATTTGCGCACTTTTCTTGACTAAGCATGATGTCGATTCCGATGTAGGAGGCAACATGATTTATCTTGAAGATTCTGGAATCTAGGTTTGCAAAACTGGAGGACTCCTTATCTTGGGCCTTTTGTTGTTTGGAACTGTACTTCACTACATTGATATCTGATGAATGCGACCTTGTTCATTTATTTAGTGCGATTGTTGATCACGGAGTGAAGATTACAGATCATTTCTGGCAAAAATTTACAATCCTGGTACCAGTGCATGTCACTGGCGGACCTAGATGCTGACCTGCTCTTCTCCCTGAGCTTTAAGGGGAACACATTCAGTTGTACAATCAACTGTTACTGTTCTTTCAATGCAGTAAAATCTGCTAGTGTTGGGAACATGGATCCTTTTTACTTACCATGGTTGAAAACTTCTGGATTGCTCTAAAAAGCCAACTGACAATTATAAATTTTGTCATGTATTATATCATGTTATATCTAATTTCATATATATTGCTGCATAGGTGCTCGGTATTGTGCACTTCTTGGTGACTTTAATGACTGGTCACCGACAGAAAATAGTGCGAGAGAAGGACATTTGGGGCACGATGATTTTGGCTATTGGTTTATCATTCTTGAGGATAAGCTTAGGGATGGTGAAGAACCAGAAGAATATTATTTTCAAGAGTACAATTATGTGGATGACTATGACAAAGGTGACAATGGCATTAATGCTGAGGAACTACTTAAAAAAATAAATGATGAATATTGGGAACCTGGAGAGATCTGGCCTCTGAATTCACGTTTAGAGTTGGCTGCTAAGTTATATGAACAGATGTTTGGTCCCAATGGTCCCCAATCAGAAGAAGAACTAGGTGAAATACCTGATGCTGAAACACGACACAAGGAATGGAAAGAAACCCAGAAAAACGGTTCTGACAACAACTTACCAAACTATGAGGTCATTGATGATGGAAGGAAGTTTGATATATGCAGTGTTATAAGTGATCCGGTAACGCAGGAGAAATTTCGAGCAAAGAAACCTCCTCTTGCATACTGGATAGAAATGAGGAAAGGACGAAAAGCATGGTTAAAAAAGTATATGCCTGCTATTTCTCATGGAAGTCGGTACAGGGTTTATTTCAATACTCCTGATGGGGCTTTGGAACGAGTTCCTGCTTGGGCAACGTATGTTCTTCCAGGTATGCTCTTTTGGCCATTATGTAGTATTGGAAACCTTATATATAATTTCTCATTCTTGATTTTACTTCTGTTGAATTTTTTTTGCTGACTTTCCTTTTGTGGGATGAGAATGTCTTTTGGTATTATTTTTCAAGATGATGCATGTGCCATCGAATAACCATTGTCAGGGAATGACTATCTTCTTTCTTTTTAATCAAGGAGCCTCTTTTGCTTGGTCTCTTCAAAAAAAGAAAAGGTCTTGTGCCGAGACATGTAGAAGTCAGGTGGATATGCCAGACATCAGGAACTCATATTTCTTACAAAGTTTTTTAGAGATATAACATGTTATTTGTAGATAGAGAAGACCTTATGATTGGTAGATCAAATTCATAACTTGTTATTGAATTGGCTTACTCACCATGTGCAAAGATTAAATAAATCTATTTCAATGATCTTGTGCACAGGAGAATCCCTCAATTACTGCGCTTAAGCTAACTTGGATTCCTAATTGTATGCTTTGGGGGATCGATCCTTTCTTGTCAATTGGATCTTCTTTATTTATTCTGATAACTCATCTTCTAATTCTTTTCGAGTAAAACATAATTTCTATGCTACTGATATTTTTATTTGTATTCTCGTTGGATAAGAATTACAATAAGTTTTTCTGCATGTGCTTTGTAGTTCCAATCTTAGCACTTAGAAGGCATGCCATCAAGAAATACATTGTGAAGTTACAAAAGTGTGCATTATACCTCTTTTTCCAATGTAAGGGTTCTTTCTGTGTGTGTCTTTGTGTGTGTGCATAACCCTACAGGACAATCATTTTTCGGGGACTATCTATTAATGGATTTTTTTAATCTTTTCCTGCCAATATATGCCACATGTCAGCATAGTATGATAGTGTTTTGGGATTTTAGAATTGCATTAGCATAATAGGTAAATTTGTGCTTCTCTTCACTCTTCTCAATGTTTAGAATTTAGATGCAAATCGAAGGATGAAGTTATAACAAGTTTTTCTTTAAAGGATGCATAATAGTCATCCCATCATTAAGCAAGTTGATGCCTGTTCAGACTACAAAAACCATATGTTTCTAATATATTAAGTGACAGTAATTGTAGGCTTAGTGCAACTGATTTACTAGTTGTCCCTTTGATTTAATACACTTTGAACCAAGATCAACAAGCTATTCTGTTCTACGGATAAAGGTTTTGAGTGCTGGCCCTTGCTGTGTCAATAGTGTCACCAACGCTAGGTTGACATAGCAACCATCAAATTCCTTTTCTTTAATTTTTAATTATAAAGGGCTCTTTTAATGTTTAAGTTTTTTTATAATAATTATTAAGCATGGATCTGCATATTCATCAGTATCCCAAGACACTTACTGTGCTGGCTGGTGATCAGCATGTCCATAATTACCAGCACTGGAATCATTGCGATGGTCTAAATGAAAGTTGCAGAACATGCCACATGGATAATCAGTCAGGAAGGTCACTAAAAAAGATACACATTATTCATGTAAATGATATCTGACCATTATATAATGGTTAATAGTGATAAAAGTCTGGATGCTAGTTTTTTTTTTGGCATGAGACAAAAGCTGTTGATATCGCTTGAAGTCATGCTTGTACTTCGCATATGATCATAGTAATTATATCTAAACTTGTCTTCCCTCTCAATTTTTTTTTTAACATGACAATTTTGAAGAATTATCATTTACCGCATGCTGTTATGAACTAGGATAACTTTCATGTTTATAATCTTAAATGTGTTGAGCTGAATTAGGCCAGTTAGATGGAAAACTTAGAGGTAATTAGGATAAATGAGTCTAACCTCCAATATTTTAGCTCACAAACCGATAATGTTTATAAGAAGGTCAAGTGGAAGAAATTCAAGATAATTAATAGGAATCATATCAACATGCCTCTATTTTAGAAAGGATGTTGATCTGATTTCGTTCTAACAAGTATAAGAAGGTTTGCCATCTCGGTACCAGACCCTGTACTGGTACTATCTTATTACAGTGTTGGTACGTAGTACAGTACGAGACAGCGAGGCATACCGAGTGTCGGTATAGTACGAGATTGTACAACAGTTTGGTACCAGTACTAGTACAGTATGTCCGGAACGGTATCAACTAGTACGACAAATCTTAGGCTATACATTTTAATGACATAACATGCGAAGTGTGAGAAAACAAAAAGCTGATTAAGATATCAAAAGGTGGAAATGGAATCTAATGCTAATTTAAAATATTGACTTAGCAAGGAAGCATCATAAAGATTGATGTGGCCCTGTGATACCGTGGCTGCAGAAAACAATTTTAAGAGCAGAATTTCAGATTGAGTTTGCTTTGAATTTCCCCTTTATAGACATCACTAACAGAAAAAAAGAAGACTGCAAGTTACCTTAATCTGATTATTGAGAGAAAGTTTGACATCCAACAAATTTTATTGTAAAGAATGGAAAATGAATTGATTACAAATTTACAATTATCTTGGCAAGGCATACAAAGGTAGGAGATAGGGAACCAGGGGTGCATTGGTAAGCAAGACGGGCATAAGAAGCTATTGGCACATGTCCATCATGATTATTGGAGTAAAGAAGCATGTAAAGGTGCAAAAACTAGTGTATCTTGTAGCATTAAGGATCAACTCGAAGCCCACTCATAAGGATGTGTGAGGCAATAAATATTTCACGCTTGGGAGTACATCTGCTTGGGTATGCTATTTGAAGATTATGTGGTCATAGTTGATTAAACTGATGCATGAGTTACTGTTCTTTTAAAAAGAAAAAAATCAAAGTTTGATGGAAAACTTTGGAGGCGAGGGAGGTGCTCTAGATTAAGTTATCCAAATACAAATCGGATGCAAAAAAAAAAAGAATGGTGGTATGATCGTACTTGATGGATGAAGTCTCCTATATTATTTGTCTTTGACATTTACAATATAGAATGGGCAGCGGAAGTAGATGATACTGTCTTTGATGGATCTTAACAATGCTGGATGCGTGGAAATGTCTTGTTGTATTGTTGATGAACACATGCTTGGGAGACAAGGAAAATTGTATGAGATGTAAACTTGGCCCGTCATGTTGTATATATAGAAGTGTAGGACAATACGTACATGTGCGAGGGATGAGCATATCAAATATAAGGATGCTAAGGTGTATATTTACTAATACTAGGAACTAGGAAGGATTAAAAAAGAGAAATAAAAGGGAAATATTTTGCTCCAATGGAGAATAATGTTTTATAATGCATATCAAGATGGTTTGATCATATATAATGTGGACTAAGAGAGGCTCTTGTAGGGATAAGGTGATACAAATATTAGTGAAATGGCCACATATGGGTAGGTTTTGGATTACTGGATGAAGGTGTCATGGAATGATCCTAAGAGGCTTGGTCTGAAAAATAAATGCTAAAGCGGGACTCTGAAACCAGGCGGTGAGTATCTGGAGAGTCTGAAGTATTGTGGATGCTTTTGTGATACTACTTTGTCTAAAAGAGACAAGATACTATCATGGAAAACTAATTCAGGAGTGGATATAGGGTAGCATAATTATAATTTTGGTTTTTCTCGCTCTTTTGCCTTCGTTGCTCTAAAGGATATTTCCCTCCCACTTCTTTTTTGTTGTTTTTTTGTGAGAAGTGATCATCTATACTATACTAAAAAGCATGAGTTAGAACCTTAGACTCTGTCGTCTTTGTCCTTCGTGGGATATTAGTAGCTTCATCCCCACTCAACCAGAATGATAAGATGTAACCTGTTTGGTTCCAATAAGATTGGATCCTACATAACCCCTCTCTCTCTCCCCTTCTCCTGCCTCCTCTATCTGTGCTTTCCCCTTTTATTTTACTAAATGTGCATTGTATGTAAAATATGATTTGCATACATACATACATACATACATACATAAATATGTACCTACACACAAATGTATGTGTGTATATGTATATGTATTTGTATGTATGTATATGCATATATACATGTATGTATGTGGTTTTATACACAAATATCTGCATGTATGGTGGATGGATGGACACATGCATGCATGCTTGCTGATAATTAATTTATTATTTTGGGTTAGGTCCTCCGTTTGGCTGCCAACTGGGCTAATTTAGGAATCTTGGAGTGGGAGAATGTTAAGTTGATTGTTGGTCGTGTAGTTCTGCATATCCTGTTGTGAAGTCTTCTCTTATTAGAGTCGTGCACCACAAGTGACCTCATCTTTATGTGATAAGGGTTGAGTGTCGTTCTTATGCTTGCTTTCATAAAGTTGAGTTTTTTCTCTTTTTTTTTCAAAATGCAGACGGAAACGAGCCTTATGCAGTATACTGGGAACCTCCTCCAGAAGATATTTATAAGTGGAAGAATAAGCGTCCAGAAGTTCCAAAGTCACTTCGCATATATGAATGTCATGTTGGAATAAGTGGATCAGAGCCGAAAATATCTTCCTTCAAAGAATTTACTTCTAAGGTTACACCTACAAAAGTTAAAATATTTTCATTATATTTGAATTTTTTTTTTCTTTTGACATTTTCTTTCTGCAGGTTCTTCCACATGTGAAAAATGCAGGTTATAATGTCATTCAGTTAATTGGGGTCATTGAGCATAAAGATTATTCCTCTGTTGGTTACAAAGTGAGTTGTTTGTCACATTTCAGTTATATTGAATTAAGATTGTTTTGCATAGCTATTGTTCTCAATCTTTGAAAGTTTGATGTTATATAAATGTTGAGACCCTTGGGCATCTTTGTAGTTTTATAGTAAATGTTCAGTAATTTGGGCCACCCAAAATTAGAGGCCAATTTGTTAGATTTTTTTTTTTTGAAAGGAGATGAAGACATTAGTATACCAATTAATTTAATCTTATACTTAGTCTATCTAATATTCTAAACTAGTGGAAGTGGAATGTCAGTTTTGTTATTGTATTTGATTCACATGATGCATCCAGAGGTTTATTGGACTGTATATTGTCAATCTTTATGTATATCAGAATAAAAAGACATGATTTGCAACATGTATCTTCTCTCATCCTTTAAGATGTCAATGCTGCTGATATTAAGTGTCTGTAACTTCTGTAAATGAGTAGTGACTTTATTTTCCCTATGCATAAGTAGCTTGAATTCTTGATCTTTCTAATTATGAAGAAAGAGGTATGGAGGATACATATTATGCGGATTCTGTTTCTCGAGGGAAGGAAATAATGCTAACTTGCTTGCTTATTGGCCGTGTCACATGGACACATGCATGGCATTGGCGCCCCATGACTCTTCAAAAATGGAGTTTTCTGCTTGTATATGCTTGAAGTGTTGAAATTGTTTTTTAGTGTGTCCTGTCAAAAAACACTATTTCAATTGATTTTCAATTATATTACGACTGGATAATATTAGTTCAAAGTGCCGAGACTCAATATGGTGAAGTATCCATATTGATATCTATTTTTTCTTCTTCTTTAATATCATGATGTCATGAAAATTTTTCACTTAAAGTACTACCTTATGCTTCTCATCAGCATATTCTTTAAAATAGTTATATTTCTTATCCGTTTAAATTATATTGTATGAACTTGTCCCCATGTTGGAGTTTTTGGAGGTTGATGCTCACACTTGGGATGCCTGGCACTTAAAAATTTGGCATCTGTTCCAAGTGTCTAGGTAACACTGCTGTTGTTGCCTGCTGGTTGATAATATGTAAATACTTCACCAGGGATGGACATCTATGCAGAAAATCTCATTCTACTTTGAGAAAGTTTTTAACTATGGATGTTTAAAAGGGAGGAATTTCTTTTAGGTCTGTGCTTTTCTCTTTTGCCTTTTCTCCATATCGTTGTTACTGGTCTTAGTTACTCTTCCTTTTGATGAGGTCGTATGTTGTCTATTTCTGAGTGTTGTGGTTTCTCTCCGGTTTGAAGGTAAAGCTGTATGTTTCCTTCTTATCTGTAACACCTATTTTATTGTTGGTCAATATACTTTTAGAAATGGCTTATGTAGTATCTGTTAAATGTTATTCAATAATGAAACGTAAATGTTGCTTGGATTGAAATTTCATGCTTTATGATGTTCCCATCTTAAAAATTAGCTGCTGTTTTCTGAAAATATGACATGCATATTAACTAATGCTATTGTGAATGTCTGAGTTTATGATTATCTGTCATGCATTCCATTTATGGTAGCACTATATTTCTAAATTAGGTTGATAAAAGAAAGATCATGTATTTTTTTTGCTCGTGTATGCATATCTTGTTTATGTTCAAAAGCACAATTCACTTTGGTTTAGGGGAGGAGTCATGACTAGAAAGATCTTCCCTTGCACTGATTTGTTAATTTACTTAATTTGTTCTTGTATTTCATGTTATTATGCAGCGTGATCTCCTTTTATTTTTTTGTTTTGCTTTTCTTTTTGTTTGAGAAAGATACAACAATATCATTATATGTTTTGTTTCTCTCATTCTTGGAGCATGCTATTTTTAGTGTTGTCAGGTTAGTGATACAGAAGTTTAATTGCATTCTCATGTCATCAGGGAACTCTATATTTTTTCCCTTGATAGTATCTTCTGTAATATATTGTGTTTAATAAATGCAGGTCACTAATTTCTTTGCTGTTAGCAGTAGATTTGGCACTCCTGAGGACTTCAAGTGTTTGGTTGATGAAGCGCATGGTCTGCTCTTTTATCTACTTTTTCTTGTTAATACGTTGCTGTTAATATGTTCTGCTCAACTTTGTTCTCTTGTAAAAGCTGTTAGGTAGCAGGTTCTATTGTAGTTGAGTAAGTATGCTACAAATGAATAATGTCTAGAGAGGACTCTTTTATGGACTTGGACTGGGATTTGTGTTTGGGGTTGGAGACTTTTATCTCTTAATGAATTCGGGTTTGGATATTGCATGAACAAGACCTGAATCCTACACATTTGCATCCCGGATCTAGAGTCTGGATAACAATGTCTACAATCTTGGTATTGAATACCGTACCAATATGCTACCAGTTCGGTATGATATGGTCTAATATGGTATGGTATGCACCTATATCGAGATTGCTCCCAACCTTTTTTTTCTCACTTCTAGTCATGGTACTGCATGAAATTGGGCAGCACGGGTTGGTGCCAAGCGGAACCAGATGATTCTGCTTAGTTTTCAACCCATGTTCAATACTTCCTTGGCGTCAGTTACGGAATCTGTAGGTATATAGGTTATAATATGATTTATTTTGTGATAAAGTTGGTGTCAGCTAATGCTTGTGGAAAAATGAATAATCTTGATAGTTATGCATGTTTTCGTTTTGCCTATACTAACCAACTTCTAGTAAACTCCATACAAAGGTAAAATACAATACTGATATGGTAAGGTTTCACAGATTTAACAGAATGAGTTCAATTAATTAAAATGATGTGAAGAAACCTTAGACAGGGCATGATGACGACTGGAGCTTCATTTGATGTATTTCGCTACTTTTTAAACCTATCGGTGGTGTTGTCTTATTAACTTTCCTAATACTCATCATAGCAGTATATGAAACAATTTTACAGTTTGTGCAGTTACTTGTTTACTTGTGAATTTTCATTTCATGATGTTAGATTCAATTATTTTTTTACCTCTCTTTGTTATTGATTTTTTTTTGGAAGGGAACACTTGTAGTATTTCTGATTTGATGATTATGCAGGCATCTGTGTTCCTTTGTGCAGGTCTTGGGATTCTGGTTTTTTTAGATATTGTCCATTCTTATGCATCAGCTGATGAGTTGGTTGGATTATCACTGTTTGATGGATCAAATGACTGCTTCTTTCATACTGGTATCAACATTTTGTTGCTTTTGTTCTATCTATGTTTCATCGGAGCCGGTACACTTTAACAGTTTACAAGAAATTCTACTTTAGCTTTTGTATATTCTAATTAATTGATCACTATCTGTTTATGGTAACTTGAGCCGAGAGAGGGTGCTAATCCAATTTTAAAGCAAAAGATCAACAATCACATTCATACACTTACACTATATAACTTCGTTTCCATTCTAACGACACACCATTTTAGACACGTGCCATATTATCTCTAACTTCCTCTTTCAAGAAAACAATACTTTGGCTCTATTAAGAGTCATAATGTATCATAGATTAAGAGTTTACAAAAGAAGAACAAACTGGTGGTGTTCCTATCTATACAATTAACATATTCATAAATTCTTTAATAATTAGATTATATTTTGACTTATCGTGACTTGATATATAGCCAAACCATCTGAAATCCTGAACGTAATTTAATTGCAATTGTCAAGTAGTTGAACTTGGTCTGCATCATCAACTAAGATGATTGTTAATTCATTATGTATGGAGAATTAATGTAAGAACTTTAAACTCACTTTTATACCACAGGAGTTTCTCTTTTTTTTAAATCAAAATTTGTAGATGAAGATACCACCATATTTCTTCAACATCTACCTATTTTTTTGTTTAATTTGATTATGTAATTTGTAGTTCCTCGTGCTAGAAGTGTATCAGCAATGCTTGGTTTTGGACCTTGTGTATTACCCATAATTTTGTAATGCATGTCTTTGCAAGTAACCTTGTTGACTATTATATATTTGAAAGTCTGTATGCAGGTCAGTCATATAGGATTTGAGAGTTATTTTGCTTATCATTTTTAATTGTTTTAAATAAGTACTCTGACTATATTTGCTGGTTGCTTGACAGGTAAACGAGGACATCATAAATATTGGGGTACTAGACTGTTCAAATATGGCGATGTAGATGTGTTACACTTTCTTTTGTCTAATTTGAAGTGGTAGTTTCTGAAGCAGTAGTCTAACTTTTGCCACAACCATTTTATTTTGTTGCCTTTGGCATTACAATTAATATGTTATGGTTCTTATTGTGGAAAATGCATTTTCTAATCATATTTGGTGTTTCTGTTATAATACTGCTGATTATCTGGATATTTATACAGGTGGGTTACAGAATATCAGGTTGATGGCTTCCAGTTCCACTCACTTTCCTCCATGATGTATACACACAATGGTTTTGCTACTTTTACTGGTGAGATGGAGGAGTAAGTTTTCACTTGTCCTTATAATCAATCCAAGCGACATTTGATCATGCATCGTTATAGTGGTGTTTCATATGTTGAGGTGATCTTTGTTCTAGTTCAGTCATTACCATATTATTATTCTCTCTCATGGAAGATGTTCTAAACCAAGCAAACATGAAATTTTCATGGGACAAAGCACAAGAATATTCTGATGTTTGATTCAGACATAACATTAGCCATGCCTTGTAAACATGCCTGCAACCAAAAAAAAAAAATTGCCTTCACATGTAACATTTTTTGGACAACAGAAGTATAATATCTGGTAAATATTGATGATCTGGTAGGGGTATTGGAGCCATTCAAAATTGTTTTCCCTGGTGATTAAGTTGAAAAAATTCTATCAGAAAAGAAAATGAGAAACATGAAACTCAGAAGGCTTGTAGAGTGTGACCACTAACAAGGGCGTCCAATGATAGTAAAGTCATTCTCAGGGTGAATGCATTGTGGATGCTGCACTAATCATTTGATTACACTTACTCCTCATTGTGCATTTCTGCTATGGGGCCTAGTGACAGCTAGATATAATTGGCTTTAGAGCATGGTAAACATTCTCCACATCAACTTGAATTGATATATTGGATAATTATCAAGTGATGACAACAAAGATAAGAACTTGGATGGTTCTATCTTGACAACAGGTGAGAGAAAGCTATTGAAGAAATCAACTCCACTAAAAGAGAATGGGAAAAAGGTTATATAAAGTTAACTTTAAATAATCAATATAGGGCTTGTTACTTATAGTTCCTGTTTCTGTCTGAATGTATGCTTCATGAAATAAAACCTGATATTTGTTCCCACAAAACTATCTGATTATGTACATTCATGTTTTTACCTATGCGCCTACATGCGCAATCATGTATGTGGATGGATGAAGAGAATTCTAGAGTGGGTTTTAAACTTAAGACCTTATTGGTGCAAGGAGCATTGTAAGCTGTCTATTTTGAGAATGCATACCATCGATCATGTTCTAAAACTCAAGTGATTAAGATCAATAATTAATAGTTTGGAGATTTCCTGCCTATGTATTGTGTGGTGACAAAATGGCAGTTTTTAATAATAAGCATTGAGTTTGGGTATGACCTTGAAGCATGGTTTGCTGTACCGCCCCGAACTGTGCGTTTGGGGCGTACCAAGACGAACCCTCCACCAACAACCTCCGTTTCACTTAAAACCACCCCTCACTTGGTAAAAGCACCCCCCCCCCCCCCCTCCCCTGCTGTCTTTTCTGTTGCTTATGATCATAGCATCCTAAGGCTTACGACCGCTTGGAGCACCTTCCTAGCTCAAGACGTTGCTTGCCCTTCCACACCCCCCTAACCCCCCTTCACCGGTAAGTCTCCACCCCCCCCCCCCCTTCTCTTGCTCCATTAGGTTTAGGGTTAGGGTTTAACCCTCGGCCCTCCACCTTCCTCCTCCTTCCCTCTCTCCCTCTCTCCTTTTCTCCCTCTCCCTCTTCCTTTCTCTTTTCGATATGCGCTGGAATGGCACGGTACAGACTTGTACTGTAATGAACAGGTTGCTGGCCGGTATGACATCCGGTACTAGTTCAGCGAACCTTTCCTGAAAGTTTAGTTTAAGAAGTGGATATCAAGGCCATAATAGCTGTTATATGTTTGTTTTCATAAATCTCAGTAATGTTTTGCTTTTGGTGTTATAAGACATAATAGCTGTACAATTTCTTTAAGCGTACGACTACTCATCAAAGATAATTCACTTATTGGTCCAGATTGGTATATAAACGAACAAATGAAACCAGTGAGACAAATATACTTGGATTAGGCCAAAGAATTTGATAACATGTCAACATAAGGTAAGACATCTATTATAAACATATTCATTCCGATTTGTTGTACATAGTTCAAAACTCTCTGATAAGCCATCCTTTTTTTCAAAAAATGAGCATAAATTGTTGAAAAGCATTTGCTGTAGAATATTAGCCTTGTTTTTTCCCCTAATCTTTCTTTTTTCTGCACATATAAGGGCAAGTTTGTATGTTTGAGAAGGTTACTTTGGCCATGCGAACCATCACATGTGCAAGTCAAATACTGCCTTGGCCTTTATAAAGTTACATTTATGTCTGACTGTTCATCTTAAAATATTCTTTATAACTAACCATTTATCCAGAAATTTTAATGTATTGATGGCCTAACTACCATAGCATCTCATAACGATCTTAAACTTTTATCTTCCCTCTGTCCTTCATTCTCTAATATTTCTTTTTATGCCAAAAATAATATCAGAGCAGAAAAATAAGATTATGAGGGTTTGACAGAACTGCTATTGGAATTTGGTTTTTGCCATCACAAGTATATTTTGGTATTAAAAACCATATGTAGCTGAATGGCCTTTCCTAATTGTACATTCTATTAGTAGTAAAAAGGTGTGCCAGTATGTTTCTTTGGTATGTCTCTCACAATGGCGATAAAATTCAAGAGTTACTGTAAAACAACTATAATTTGTGATGTTAAAAAAGGGCATTGTTAAAACCGATAAACGACACATATTTTATATATGCTATCTTTCATCATAATTTTAACTCTTATAGTCTCCTAGTCAAGGCGATCTATGTCAGTTATATCTATAATTCTGTTGTTTCTTATGGTATAGGATTTTCTGAGATTAAGTTTTTATGACCACTGTAGTGTACTTAGGCTCTTAACCTGAAGAATCCTACAAGCTCTGACAGCAATATGGGTACTGATATATGTTCTAGAACCTCAGTGAGGTTCTAAAACCTGAAGAGTTTATAAGACAGTTCATAGATATTCCATTTGTTCGATTTTTTTACTTGACACTGTATAGTTTGTTTTTTTAGTATCTTTACCTTCATGTGAACGTCGTATATTTATGGTTATCTTTGTCTAATAATAGGTATTGTAATCAATATGTTGACAAGGATGCTTTGATATATCTCATTTTAGCAAATGAGATGCTACATGAACTTCATCCAAATATCATCACAATTGCAGAAGATGTAAGTCACAGTATAATACCTTGGCCTTCTATTTTTTTTAATATGTGTATGTATTCTTGCATCATCTCGTGATTTCATTTTTCATATTTAAAGTGGCAATGTGGGTTTCACTTGAAATCAAACTTGATCTGATATCTTGTTTCTCTAACTGCTATTCTACTCCAGATGTTTGGTTGTCAGCATGGTCATAACTTTCTGACCAGTATATTTGTCTAATCTCATGTTAATACATTTAAATTCAAGGTGGACAAACCAAAATGCTTCTTATGTAACACAAATTTAGATATGTAACATAAACATTTGTGCTTTGGGGAAAAATTCCTGTGTGGTAAGATCAGGAAAGTATGAAATGTTGCAAGATGTTCTGGTAGCTACCCAGAAATATTTTATGCATCATGAAGACAATGAGCAAAGAAATCACCTGCTGTGTACATCTCCGAAGTTTGAATTGATCATCCAATCAATTAACAAGTGTAGTATTTAGGCAGAAGGCTTTGCTTATAGTACCATGGCTGAACTCCAATATAGGATGAAGATGAAACAGATTTTTATTTGGGGAGATCTTCTATGAAAGAAACAGAAGTAACATCGGAAAAATTGAACTGAAGGATCAAATATGAATATTGTCAGTACTTATGAAGGCAACATGTAAGGAGCTTAAGTTTTGAAGAAAAGAACGCAAGATTTGAGACTTGAGTGCATGCAGTGAATACTAGCACCAGATGGAAAATTCTCTATCCAGTATTTTCTTAAAATTGTAAACAAGAACATGGAGTTCTAATAAGCCAGCTTCCCTGTTAAATTGTTTGATTTTTGGGATGTAAAGGCCTCCCCTTAAGTTAAGATGTTAATTTAGAGTTTTCTGGTGCAAGAAATGCATCATTTGGTGTACTTTCAGCTTGGGGTATAATATGCTTTAATTGGAGAACTTGCATAGATTTGCATAAAAGTATCGCTTACAGACTCTTAAAAAGTGGATCTTATGAAGAACAAATTCTTGTCCATGTAGATTCAAAATGGGTTAAAAACTTTGGTCTTTGTACCAACAAAGTAAAAAGGTTATCTTGATGTTTTGGTAGAAATCAATTATTGTGGTAAATGTATGGTCTGCTATGCCGGTACCAGGCACTGGACCGGTTGCCTGGTGGCACCAGTTGGTGCGGGCTTGCGCCGTGCCGAGCCTGTACCAACACAGTAGAGGAGGCGGGAGAAAGGGCGAACGGGAGAGAGGAAGAGAGAAAAGGGGGAGAGATGGAGGGAGACCAGCGGAGGGTCGTCGAAGGCTGATGCTCGGGCAGGAGGTGGAGGTCCTGATCGGGTCTCCTGTTTCGTTTGAAACAGAGGTCCCGTTGCTAAAAAAAATTGCAATTTTTAAGTGAAATCGGCAAACGACTTGCAGACTTCATCTGTGTGCGTGAGAGAGAGAGTGAGAGGTGTTCATCTCATGTTAATAATTGTTCGTACATAGTTGACATTCCTCAATTTCTTCTTAGAATATTCTTTTTACATTGCTGCAACTATACATATTCTAGCCAATGACTCAATTAATTATACAAGTTTCAATCTCATGCAATTTTTTTTTTTGAGAGAGAATCACATTGGTTTTTTTTATTTGTTCCTTTGAGCTTGATGTGCTCCCAAGAATCATATCCCCTTTTAACATAGATTAGATTAAAAAATTAAATATAGTGTTGTTACTAAATCTTGTAATCTATGATCTGGCTCGTATGATCTGGATGAAAATAGCTTACATATTCAGGTTCACATCCTAGGATTAGGATCTTTAGGATCATAAGATCTCCCTTTCTTTCTCTCTTTCCTCTTTCTTCTTCTTCCTTCCTTTTAAATATCCATAAAGCTTAAAATCAAGGAGAGCTAAACCATTTTGAACTATCCATTTCGGGGTGTACCGAGCCTGCTACTGGCATGGTTCATCATATAAATTCGGGTCGCTCCCGTACAGTGATTCGATGGCTAAAATCCCTCCTCGATCTTGGCTTCGACCCTCCCTCTCAATGCCTAAACCTTGATCTACATCCCCGGCACTCAACGATGACACCGAGCGAAGATGCTGCAGCTGCCGATGACGTCCCTGGAGCCCTAGGTAGGTCTCTCTCTCTCTCTCCACCTCTCTCTTGACAGCGGCCTCTTTGTCTCCCTCTCATTCGGCCTCTCTCCCCCTTCTCCTTTCTCTCCCCCTCCCTCTCCCTCACCCTCCCTTCCTCTCCTTGTCCCTCCTCCCCATCTCTTTCTCTCTCCTCTCTCCTCTCTCCTCTCTCCTTCTCCCTCTCCCTCTCTCTCTCTCCCACCATCTTCATTTCAGAATAGGGGATAGCGGAACAAGGGAGGTTTCAAACTTTTTTTATTTTCTAATTTTGAATTGAAGTCGACAAACCATATGCCAACTTCAGTTGAAAATTTGAAAATAAAAAAAGGTCTAAAACGGTCTGGAATGGTACGGTATTGGTACCGTACCATTAGGCAACTTATACAGGTTTTGGTACTGGTACAACCAAGCTTGCTTAAAATAATCCTCAGAAATCAAAAAAAATAAAAAATAAAAAATGTTGTATTGGTATTGAATCAGTACGTACTTGTATACCGAGTGTCAGTACACTATGGTTTGATACCATACGGTACTAATCAAGTATCGGCATGTAGACCTTTGAACAGGCCAAACAGCTCGCTCGGCCTACTTGAGCTCGAAGCCTTTGGGCGGGCTTGAGCCAAAGGTTTAGGCCTACAGGGTATGGACAACCTGGAAAATAGGCTTGTTTCGGTCTTCAAGATTAAATCCGGCCCTAGCTAGGCTCGACCCTATTTTTTTATTTTTCTTTTGTTGTTTATGTTTGATGTATCTATAGACTTAATTGACAATTGTTGTTGATATGTGAACTTAATAGGATAATAGATATATTGTAGGTTGTTGCTGGCAATATTTAATTATTCGTATTTAGCATTTTGAAAGCATTTTTAGCATTTTGTTAGTATTTTTTAGAAAAAAATAAGAACTGGTCATAAAGCTTGAGGCCCAAGTTGGGTCAAGCGTGAGCTTAAGAAAATTGTATGACCTTTAGGCAAAGCCTAGCCTGAGCCGAACCCATCCTGACCCATGACCAGGTCTACCGGCATGGTACTTGGTACTGAAACTATAGATTTTGGTGCTGAGAAATCTCTTGTTGTTGCATCAAGTATATATATCAAATAGATAGCAAAAGGATCTTTTTTATGAAGTATGAAGCCAAGATAAATTGTAAGACTGATAGCTTACACCAAAGAGACACTAAACTATAGTAACACATTATGGTTTGAAGAAACACCCAAGCAGGACCAGTCTAAAGTATAAGGATAGAGTTTGAGTGAGAAGAAATAATAAAAGTAGAAGCTAGAAGAGTGCAATTAAAACCTCAAAAGAGCTAATACCATAAGTCCAAAGTCATTTGGGAATAGAGACAATAAATGATTAAAGATTACATCAAGGAGCAGAAAGAACCATGAACTAGTGTATGTGGTCCCCACAAGAAATTGTGGAAACCTACACACCGAGATGACTAGTCAAAGACAGGGTCAAAGGTTGATCCTGTAGGAGAGCATTTCATGTCACTACTCACTACAAGCTAATGAGATCCCAACATGCAAGCGAAGGCTATTTGAGATCCCAATACAAAATAAAATAAAAGTTCCTAAAATTTTGATGATTTTCCACAAGAATGAGGGACTGCCACTTAGAGGTGGGCATTGGGCTGGGCCGCCCATGGCCCGGCACGGCCCGACACGAATATGGGCCGTGCTAGGCACGGCTCATAAAAGGGGGCTGGGCTGGGTTAAGAATTTCTGGCCCGCGGGCCGAGCCCGGCCAGACCCATAAGGGCCTGGGCTGGCACGATTTGTGGGCCAAACACGGCACGGCCCGCGGGCCCAATTTTTTTTTCCCAAAATACTTCTCAAATTAGCCGTTTTATGGCTGTTGGGAGAGGCAAAATGGGTAAAAAGCCACAAATAGCCGTTATGGGCCACCCATAACGGCTATTTCTTTTTGGACAGACGGGCTGTGCCAGGCACGAGCTGTGCCAGGCCACGGGCCTAGGGCCGTGCCGGGCTTAGCCTTTAGGTTAAGCGGGCTGTGCCAGGCACGGCCCGTTTAGTAACAGGCCGGGCCAGGCACGACCCCGTTTAGTATGTGGCCCGGTGGGCCTGGGCCGGGCCGGGCCCGGCACGGCTCGATGCCCATCTCTACTACCACTACACCCGGCACGGCCCGATGCCCATCTCTACTACCACTACACATCATTGTTGGCATACCAATGTTGAAGGCCTAGTCTGCTTATAGGCACCATATGTGGGTTATAGACATTAAAATTTAATATTTTTATCTGTTCCTCGCCACTTGACTCTTCCAAGCATTTCTTTTCAGTTTTACTTTCATGTCCTATCTATAGTCTTTGCATGCAAATCTAATTAAATCTTTGCAATGCTATTGTTGCAATGTTCCCTTTGACTAACTAAATATTTATTAGAAACTAGCAAGCAACTGTTTGATAGAAAATTATAGCCCTTGAATTTGCTAATATGGACTACTAAAAATCCATATGTGACATAAACAAGACCTTAGTAGTTTAAGACAAAGTAATGCATGCTGTGGACACATGGCATTCATCACGTGTTCTGTCAGAAGTTGATCATGAAAGCTAGTTTCATCTTATGTTGTAAAGTGACAATCTATTAAAGATAGGAAATGCCCTGCTTCATTTCTTAGAGTTGTTTCTTTATTATTTTTCTAATGTTAGTTCGCTTAATCTTACATGCGAGGTCGAAGGAACGGGTACTGGGCACCGTATCGGTTCTCCGGCGGGACGACTCGGTACGGGCCATGTTGGGTCTGTACCGAGAGAGGGCACAATATCGTGGGAGAGAGGAAAAGAGAAAGAGAGAGCGAGCGGGGGAAGGAGGGCTGGAGGAGGGTGGCGGACTCCGCTCTCTCTCTCTCTCTCTCTTTCTCTCTCTCTCTCTCTTTCCTTCTCCTTCTCTAGCTCCGGTAACGGGTAACGGATCTCGTTTTCGTTGCCGGAACCGTACCGGTGAGCCACCAGTACTGCTCGGATCGGTCGGAACCGTCCAGTTCGGGCCGGTTCCGCCGACCTTGCTTTACATGTATATGTATTTAAATTTCTATTGCATCATTATGTAGTTAATGTTCTAAACAAAATTTGTTGCATTACATTCAGTGATTTTATTACATTTTATTTTTCTTTTTTCTAATGTAGGCATCATTCTATCCTGGGTTATGTGAATCAACAACTCAAGGAGGACTTGGATTTGACTACTGTGTCAATTTTCTTGTGTCAGAAATGTGGTTATGGCTTCTTGAAAATGTCCCTGATCAGAACTGGAGCATGAATAAGGTCTTGCTACTGTTTACCTCGTGTATTTTTCTAAGATGGCAATCAGTCTCATTTTACTTTGGGAGCTTTCTTGCTTATCATGCTCCAATATTCCTCCTGAACAATTCTATAGTGCTATATTTTGCATTTTTATTACAGGCATCTTTCATATTACACCTACTGAGCTATCTATTATAACTTTTCTGCTGTTTTTGCAAGTTAACCTTTTTGCTTCATTGGAGTAACATCACCCCCAAATTCTCATCACCCCAAATTACCTTTAATCATCGGAGTTTCTCATTTAAATTCAGTTATAGCATTAAGCAATGGAAATTATTAGCAATCCAAATTCAAGCTGCAGTCATGTTATTTAGATATGAATGAAATTATATTACCTATGGAACATTAAGAATTTATTCATTATATTCTAAGTATGGTGCCATGTAATCATTGTAGATTGTGAGCGTTCTTGTAAGCAACCAGCAGAGCAGTAACAATATGCTTCTGTATGCTGAGAATCATAATCAGGTACTGCCCTATTTTTCTGTATGTGTACAATTTTTTGCTATCCCCAAGTTTCTGATAGTGGTATGTAATGCTTGCACATTCTATAATCTTATACAGTTTTCCTTTCAAGTTGATGTTTGTGGTTGTGGAGAACATGCTGTTCTATCCTTACGTACTACAGCAATATCTTTATTTGTCTGGAGACCAACAAAAGCCACACTTTGTCATTATTCGCATGTATATTAATCTACTTAAAATTGAACATTGCTATAGTTTGTTACTTTGGTTGTTTTTTTTTTCCTGAGTCTTGTGTTGCTAGTTGTTGCTCAAGTATCTGAATAATCAATTATAGATTCTACTTGTTGTACAATAATTTCTAGTTCTTAATGAAAGATGACTTGCTTCTGCTCATCTTCCACTTCTCCATTAACTGTTTATTCAAATGTGAAGTGGGTGTTGAAGGCTAGGGTGTTGGATTGGCATGGATTTGTACTTATATCTTAGTAGTGATGGAATAGCAGAAGACCAGAACTATGGGCCTTTGCTATCTTCTGTTTACCAGATATTGTAAATCCTTTACAAGATATACTGATCATTAGGATGTCACAAGTTGTCATGAAGCTTCTCCTGTATCCTTGTTGGTGCTTTCCAACGAACTTGCCTTTCTGTTGGATTCCCCTAAAATTTGTTTGGCATACAAGAATCATTCTTGCATAAACTATTTTGGATATAACTTTGCATTTTTGCATTGTTCTGCTGAAGAGAAATGCTTGAGCACCATGGGCTCTATGCCTTTCAAATGGCCTGCATTGGACACATTGTACCCCCTCATCAGTTAAACAATAGTTTGCATTCTGCTGCAAACCCATGTTACAGAAAGGCTAACTGAAACCAAAAGGGTGAAAGGAGGATAGGCAAGCTCACTTCAGAAATATAAAGGACTGATGATATTATGCAATAACAATCAGTATCAAATATGTAGCTAGAAGTGGAAATGCATATATTGTAATTTCATCAACTATCTATGTTCTATAATGTGTAGATGAATCTCCTTGGTATGATATGTTTTCTAGCAGCCAAACTTTAGTAATACAAAGTCAAAAATTTGACTTGATCGAGCAAAACCTTTTAAGATGGGTTCTTTACTTCCACCGATTCAAATGACCTAGTTGCTCATGCAACGTGATTTAATTGCAAAACGTTTTTTCTTTCATTTCTCATTTTTTCCATCTAAAAATAAAGATGAATTACTAGTCAAAAGTAATGCAGGATGGAGACCACACATGACTACATCTTTATACCTGCAGAAGATTGCTGATAGAACATTGATAAGCCATTGGTAGCTCAAGTCACAAAAATTTAAAATGCACAATCTTCAGGGTTTATGAACTACCTTACCATGGATCATAGAATATTATCAGAAATGCAACCAACACAACTTCAACATGCATTAGATTACAACATGAATAGGAATTCAATACAATGTGACTTTACTAACAACATCAGCAAATTTTAGCATAAAGCCAATATGATTTCATGAGTCTAGTTTGAGTTGGTTTAGACTACCAGTTTTATTTGGTATTGGAAAGGGTCCAAGGCAGTTGTTGAATGCATCCAATCCTCAAGTACTAACTAGGTAGTTGGTGGAACATTAGAATCCAGTAAAATGTGAAGAAGTGTCAGATTTTCTTCCACCCTTTTCCAGATGCATCGGACTAATGGTTCAGGATGACTGCGGCCATGGTTTCTTTTTAGCATTTTTTTCTTGGTTGTTTTAACTCCTATTAGAGGGTCAGCCTTGGCGCAACAGTAAGGTTGTCCTATTTAGGGCTCGGGCTCGGGCTCGGTACCGAGCCTTGTATTGGGCTCGGGCTCGGGTTCGGTACCGAGCCTTGTATTGGGCTCGGGCTCGTAAAGCTCATTTGCCCGAGCCCGAGTCTGAGCCCGAACCCGAGCCCGCCCCACCCCATCCCCATCCGACCATCCCCGAGCAGCCGAGTTCGGTTCGTCGGCGGACTGTCGGAGAGAAGAACGAAGCAAAGAAAGAAAGAAAGAAAGAAGAGAAGAAAGAAAGAAGAGAAGAAAGGACTCACCGGTTTCGGCCGCGAGCACCGCCAGCACGGGCGTCGGCCGCAGGCATGGACGCGGGCTCGGCCATGGGCTTCTCCTTCCCTCCTCTGTCACAGTGTCGCCGATGGAGGAGTGCTTCTCTTCCCCTCCTCGTCATCGCGTGAGGCAGCCGCCGGCTTCGGTCGCGAGCACCGCCGGCACGGGCGTCGGCCTCGGGCATGGTCGCGGGCTTCTCCTCCCCTCCTCTGTCGCAGTGTCGCCGGTGGAGGAGCCGGCAAAGAGAGAAAAAGAAAGGGGGAGAAACCGGAAACGGAGAAGAAAGAGAGGGAGGGGCCTCGCTGGTGGCGTGGTGCTGGAGCCTGGGAGGTTCTGGAGAAACCGAGAAAGGAGAAGAACCGAGGAGGCGTGAAGCGGTGGAGGGAATTTAATGGGTTGGGTTCGGGTTGAGGCCGAACCCGAACCAATCCAATCCGATTTAAAGAAATTAAATGAATTTGGGTTAGCTCGGGTTGGGTCTGATTTAAATCCAACTGGGTTCAATCAGATTGGGATTGAAATTGATTAAGCCAAATAAAATTTAATTGGGTTGAGTCCAAATTTAATTGGGACATAATTAAATTGTTAATTGGACTGAATCCTCATTTGGGCTCGTTTGGGCTCGCGAGCTGCTCGGGCTCGGATTTAAACGGGCCTCATTTTAGGCTCGGGCTCGTTTGACTAACGAGCTGAGCTCGAGCTGAGCTTTTACCGAGCTGGGCCCGAGCAGAGCCCAAGCAGCTCGGCCGATTGACAGCCCTAGTCCTATTGTGACCTAAGTATCACGGGTTTGAAATATAGAAATAATCTCTTGGTATGCGAGGGTAAGGCTGTGTATGTCTGACTCTCCTCGGACCCTGCAGTGGCGAAAGTCTCGTGCACTGGGCTGTCTTTTTTTTTGTTTTGACTTCATTTCAAATTACTTCTATACATTCTTAAGGATGTTGAGGGGCAACAAAATCCTAAAAATTCCCTTTTACAACCTCTTTTTTGATCATGGAAGTTACATAGTACTATTTTGCCTCTTGCATGGTGCAATGAATGAACATGAGAAAGAAGGATATCTGTGGGCTTAAAGGTATTTTTAAAAAATATTATGAGATATTGAGATCAAGGACAGATAGGTATAATTTTCTTTTTTTCTTGAGCAAATAATATGTATGCCTATTCAAGTACCTGTACATTAATATGCTGTTAAATTTGCAATGCTGAACCATCGGGGGACAATTAAATTGGCTTGTCGTTGTTTATTAACCAGTAGTTGATTATTTTTATTATATTCTGGCAGTCAATCTCAGGAGGGAGGTCTTTTTCAGAAATTTTGTTCAACAGAGCAAGTGAACAATTGATTGGGTCGGATGACATTGTGTTTAAAGGTTCCTCATTGCACAAAGTAATATTTTTTTTTCAATTCATTTCTTAGATGTGCCGAGTTCTTTTGACAGTCCTTTTTAGTTTGGCTTTCCTAGACATTGCTATTTTACCTAATTGTGTAGTTGTCAACAATCAGCATTAATGATCATGTGTCTAGAGGTTCCTCATTGTACAGAGTATGCTGATCATTTTTCATTCATTTCCTGATGCTGCTGAATTCATTGCATAATCTTTTAATTTGACTATCATGTGCTTTGCCATTATACCAAATTGTAATGCTGTCAATACAAGTCATGTTTTATAGCTCAAAGAGGGCACAAGATAATTATAATGTTCAAAGCTTGTTGACTTCTTAAAAAAGAATATCACAATCATGAATATAAATTTTTTAATGTACCTTTTTACAGTTGAAATGAAAGAAGAGGCTAATTAGATCAGTATCTTGACAGCATAAATCAGGGGCACTTTGTTATTTCAAAAAATTATAAATCTCATTTTGGATATCAGCTTCATTATAAGGCTGGCATAATGAACTTCATAATAATGACATGAATCTATTTTTTCATTAATTATATTTAAACTGAGTTCAGATGCGCTTTTCAGATTAAATTTGTGGAACTTAACTGAATTGGCATTTGTGGTTATGCTCCTGTGCAGAATCCCCAAAGCAATGATGATTAAAACTTCCTTTTGTGGCAGATCTAATAATGCATAGCCAATTAGACAAAAGTACAAAAAATGAAAACATAAGAACAGTGAAAAAATTTGAAAGTGTAGAAATAATAAAATTATTTTGATTATTGGAACATGGATATTTAAGTTTTATATATCTTTAATGAGTAATTTTGTTTATTTCTACACTTTGAGATTTTCACTTTAAGTTAGTTGTCTTTGTTTAGGTTTTTGTTAAACCGTCCATTACTCGGTGGTGAGATTTTTCTTCTTGTTTTTGTTGTCATGTCCTCTGAGATAAAACATTTATATCTAACGTTGGCAAGTTGTGCACTAATGGATGATAAGCCAAATTTAGAAACAATATCAACCTGACCCGCAAATGACCTACTTTAAGCAAGTTTGGGTTTGACATAAAAGGGTTTGGGTCATAATCAAGTCAACCTGTCTAGACCCATTTATCAAATGGATTGGGTTCAGGTTTAGACCTTTGACCCATTTAACTTGTTTTGACCTATTTAACAATTGGGGTGGGTCATGACCCGACTCGTTTAACCTATTTAAGACATGTTTAACCCATTTAAAACCAACTTGACTTATTTGCGTCTTGTTGAACCGGACTTGTTTAATTCAAAACCATTTAATCCATTCACTTAACTTGTTTGACCGTTTTAACCTAAGTTGACTTGTTTGATAAATGGGTTATGTAGGTTGGGTCTGGTTATCTGTTTAATGAACAGGTTGGGTTTAGATCTGAATTTTTGACTTGTTTGATAAACATATCACATTTGGGTTGACGAATTTTTGACCCGACCCATATCGACCCGACTTGACCTGATTGCCACCCCTAGGTCTTACCAATTGTAGATATATGCCTATGTGTTTAATCATGAACTTTAAGTTAAGAAATTTTCCATATTGAGACTTTTGTATATAGTTTGTTCTTTGCTCTGAATATGAAAAGGAGATCCCAATTAAGATTCTGATCTGTGATAGGAACTTTTCTCATCAGCAGTGTTGCTTCTAGGAGAATTTCTTTATGCACACAAAAAAAAGAAAGATGACAATGTACTTGTCATGCTAAATTACGAACATAATGGACATTATAATATGAAAATGCAATCTAAATGCAGAAGAACATTTTTTTAATTTTAACATGACCCTTTACCATAATAAATAACTCAAAACATGAAATTACTAAATGTAGAAATCTTTAACTGTACACGAATATTCACCTCTTCAATGACCTTTTTGTCTTCTGTAGAGTTTGATTCAACAGCCTTCATTTGGCTGCAGTCTTGTGCATCTAGTTGATTCCAACAATATATTATTGACTTGGATACCCAATTGGAAAATAATGATGTTAGGAAATTAGTTTACATGAGAACTATGAACATTTGAGGTTGGATCCATTAAGATGACTCCTGGCTTGTTTAGTCCATACAAGAGTAAAAGTTAGATTTAGAAAATCAGGATACAGTGCCACTGGAAAATACAAGTAAGCCTGTTGCTTAACAAAAGAAGTAATGATTTTAGCGAATCTGGAGTAGCAGAAATGGGAAGATGTAGGCAATCCTTGTAGCAAGGAACTCCATACCTCTAGCTTGTCCTAATCGTTCGTTGGTGGCTACGCACAATAAAAAAGTAGCAGCATTAAATGATCTAGATCAATCATGATAAATAGACTAACAGAATAAAAGAAAAATCTCTAAGTCAAATTTAGTGACATCAAGAATAGTTGAAACAAAAGGTGTTTGGTTGTTAAGAATCTAGGGAGAGTGATGCTGGAAGATGGAGAGAGGAGGAGGTAATACAAGAGCACACTGGATAAAAATTCACACCATTATGGAATTGACCAAGAAAGGGAGGAGCAAGAACAATAACTCCTTAAGAGAGAACCTTTTTTTTAGGATAAATAGCAAGCCCTCTTCGTAATGCATTAATTACAAACAAACAAGTTTCTATATAGTCATCCCAACAACCACTAGACATAAAATACGACCACCAATCGAAATATTTCAAATTCATAATGAGGATTAATGGAGGGCTTCATGACGCATTCATGGTTTGGGCATCTCTTTATGACACATTCATAATGACTGGACTTCGAGTTGTCACTTAGCGGGCTTGCTTAGGCTTGATCCATAAATGCACCAGTATCAGTGTAATATATTGTTCATAGGTAGAATTGGTTGAACCATTTGCTCTGGGAAATTATTTTGAAGTCAGCAATGATGTGCGGCGTACAAGAATGGAGGATTGTTGTTGTGTGGCAATACATGCTGGAGTCAAGGATTCAATATGAAACAGCGATACTTGAGGCTTCAAGAATAGCAAAGGTCATGGCAGTAATAGTAATGTGTTAAGAGGAATTCAGCCAAACAAGAGAGGCTAATTGCTAAGTAACATGGAATTTTCTACACCTCTAAAGTAAAAGGGGAAAAAGGAGCAAACAGGAGCATGTCCATATGTATGTATGCGTCTGTGTTTGTGCGTAAGAATGCATGTATTTATGTGTAAGAGTTAATTTGAAATTTCTGATATGGTCTTGAAGGCCTGAACTATAAGCTTGGACTAAGTAACTGAAGAAGATGATGATTCCATTAACTAGAAACATCATGCCAACCACCATGGTCAATTGGAGTTCTAGACTTGGGTATCTAAAGCTCTGATTTTATTCCTCTCTTGGCAGATAAAATTTTCAACTCCTACTTTTCATGTCATCTAGAATAATACCATTGACTTTGTTGGATGAAACTTGTCTATAAAGATGTGGTAGCAAGAGAAATTTATCCAATGCTATTCTAAAAGGCTACTTTCAGTTCCCTCATTTTCTGTGCTATGAGTTGAAGAGGAATCTATTTTGTATTTATTGTTAAGCAATTGTCTTAAAAATGAACCTTATCAGAATCCAAGTTAGTTTGGTGAAAGTACAATTGGAGATTTTCTCAGTATTATTTCTTTTTCATGTTTCAGATGATCAAATTAATTACATTTACCATTAGTGGGCGTGCATACCTCAATTTTATGGGCAATGAATTTGGACATCCATATGTAAGTTTATTATTGTTGTTGTTGTTGTTGTCTATTTCTCATTCCGCATGTATTCCTTTTTAGCTTGTATTTGTTTATCCTTTTTCATTCTTTTGTTGAACATATATTTTCACCTAATTTGATTTGAAATCAAGGTGATGAGGCCTCTCTTTTTTTGTTTTTCTTTTACCAGAAAGTTGAATTTCCTATGACAAGCAACAACTATTCATATACTTATGCAAATCGTCGATGGGATTTGTTGACAGAAAAAGGAGTGCATAATGATCTTTTTAACTTTGATAAGGTATGGATTTTCGTATCATTGTCCATTATATTCTGGTGATTTATAACATAGCATATAGTATAGTAAGGGAAAAGGGTTATATGAAAACAATAATATGTTCTATAATGGAATAAAAAAAGGGATTACTCTAGTTAATGTTTTGGAATATTCTATTTCTTTTAATAGCATATTAAAACAAATAGAAAAACATAGAGAAAAGAGACATATATTGAATATATATTTTTTTTTTCAAAAGTTCATGGAGAAAGATAGAGAAAATAGACAAGATCTTCATATGGTGGTTACTGATTTAAAAAGCATATGAAAGTCCTTAGAGAAGTCTTATGGTGAGTGATAGAAAAGAAAGGAGTTTTCATTAGATATATTAATGTGATTGAGGACATATACAATGGAGTAGCTATTAGTATGAGAATTATTGGTAGTAATATTAGTGAGCTTCAAATCACAATAGGTTTACACTATGGATTTGCTCTAAGTCCTTACCTTTGTGCATTATTCAAGGCAATAATCCTTAGTGCATGCTATTTACGGATTATATAATTTAGTGGATGAAGCTAAGATCGGGGTTCATCATAAGTTGAAATTATGGAAGAATGCATTAGAATCTACGAGTTAAGTAGGATCAAGATGAAACACATGGAATGCAATTTTAGTAAAATTAGAAACATGCTATTTACGGATTATATAATTTAGTGGATGAAGCTAAGATCAGGGTTCATTGTAAGTTGGAATTATGGAAGAATACACTAGAATCTACGAGTTAAGTAGGATCAAGATGAAAAACATGGAATGCAATTTTAGTAAAATTAGAAATAGAGATGAAGGTGAAGTACGAATTGAGGATCATGAAGTTCTTAGCAGTGATCATTTTTTGGTATTTAGGATCAATTGCTCATAAGGAAGATTGAAGAGGATGTGATCCATAGGATTAAAGCATGTTGGATAAAATGGAGAAGTGCAACTGGGATATTATGTTGTCATAGGATATCCGGCAAGTTGAAGAAAAAGGTTTATAAAATAACCATATAACCAGGTATAGTTTATGGTACGGGATGTTGGCAATTAGAAAACATGTGCACAAGATGAGTGTGGCTGAAATGAGAATGTTGAGATGGATGTGTTGTAATCCAAGAAAAGAAATAATAAGAAATAAAGTCATTCATAAAAAGGTTGAGGTAGCACTGAAGACAAATAGAGACCATAAATTAGATGGTTTGAATATGTACAACGTATTCCAAGAAATGCACCGCTATAAAAGAGTGATTTGATACATGTTGAAGGAAAGAAGGGTAGAGGTAGATGTATAGTGACATGGGATAAAATAGTTAGGAAGGGCTTGATATCTTTACATTTTGTAGAAAGTATGTTCCTAAATAGAGTGGAATTGAGGAAAAGGATTCATGTAGTTAACTTTAACTATTTCCATTAAGACTTAATTGAGTTGACTTGAGCTAAACTTTGAGATTAAGGCTTAGTTGGATGAGTTGTATTCTATTTGTTTTAATAAGTTTTGGTGGGAATAATCAATTTCTTTTAGTAGAAATGCTTGCATCATATATTATTGTTAATTGTTAGTTTCTTTGCCATTTATGTTAAGTCAATATAGCGTATAAATATTTCAAGAAATTCTAAATATTGTAGTAATTCCTATGAATATTGTTAAAGCCAACATTAGATATGGGATGTCAGTTCCTTTAGATTTTTGGTTTTTATGAAGCTTTTAAGGCATCTTCATTGGTGATAAACTTTTTGAAGTAATTGCTTTTGTGTAGTTACATAGCTTTTCAGATCCTGTTTGACCCTATGGTGCTATAGCCTTCCATACTTTTTGATACTGCATACAAAAGCTCATTTGGTATTTACTTTGATAATAGTTTCTTTGTCAGCAACACAATCCATCCTTTGTTTGCCTCATATTGAGTGGTATATTTCCATCTTGCGAAGGACCTGCAAACTTATCCAACATAACTAAACCTCTCCTTCCCATGAACTGAGAGAATATGGTCCACCCACAAGCCAAGGAGTCGATTTCAAAACTAACTACACATTGATCCTAATTGCTGGGACAATATCCCAGGAGAGCTCCTCTAATTCAGTAAAAACAAGTTGTGTTTTCCTTTGTGATCTTTGCCTCCCTGGTTATGTATCAAATTTTCTGATTAAGATGCAAATGATAGCAGCTATAGGAAGGGGGAAGAGTTGATGGTACAGCAGACATCGCCTGATTAATAATCTGATGCTTTAAATTTTGCTGAATATTACCTTCTGAGTCTCTGACTCTGTTTTCCTATTTCTAGTGTGCAAGGTCAGAGCTGAAAATTTGTGGTTGCTCGCTGAAAAATCTGGTTTAGACACCTGAAATTCTACAACATTTCTGCCCCAAAATTTCGTTGTTGATCCTGCTAGCTTCCATATGCAAGCTGCAATAATAAACATTCCATTTTAAATGTCTTACTGGCATATTTCATATTTTTGTTCAAAGCAATCTGAACCTCCCTTCCTTGAATTGCTTTAATGCCACTGATCTTCCAATAATAGTTCTGGATGCTGTAACTGCATGCTTCTGCAAGTTAATTTTGCTTAATTTTGTTAGGTCATTTTGTAATTTGTATTGTTGAATGTGATAAGTTGAATGTCAATATTTAATAAATATTTCACATAAATTTTTTACCTAAACTTCTGATCAAAACAATATAATAGTGGGAGTTGGCAACTACTTATTCAAGGTTGCAACATAGCTCCAGTTCTGGGGGCGCGATTGCAGATGTCCATTTCTATTCAGCAATATGACATTAGAGTTACCTGTCAAATACTTCAATTTCTCTTTTAGAGCTACCTGTCAAATTCTTCAATTTCCCTTCAATATGAGGATTCATGAAGTTTGGTACAGGACAATTTACTTACCAAGAAGCATGCTATAACAAGTTCGTCCTGTTATTGACCCAATGTCTCATTGAGAGGCGAGTGCCAAAAAGGATAACCATTCTCATTAAGCCATGTATGTACATGCTTATGTATGTATTTCTGTAAACCATTCTCGATGGATGGTTCACAGGTTTTATATAAACCACACTGATTTTAAAAAATAAAGAAAGCATCGCAAAAACATCAATAAACATACATATGCTAAAATAAATGTACCTGCTGAGGCTACCCTGCTACTACCTCTAACAACTAAAATCGTTGCTGTCTGCACTTCATTGATGACTTTTTTCTCAATTTGCTAGCTCTATTTTGCCTGTTGTCTATCCGATTTTTTGCTGTATCCATCATAATTTTATTGTCATCATTTGCATGCAGTTGGGAGACCTCTGTCCAACCTTAATGTTCATCATGTTTTAGTGCATAGTGCTCAAGATTCATGATATATTCTTCTACAGCAACCTTGGCAAAAAGATTCATATGGATGGGCTCTATGTTATATGGTCATCAAGAACCTCTGATATCATATGGATAGATGAGCCATAGAAGCTCTATTTTGTTGAATAGATCAGAATAATATGGATCATGTAGGCAAATTGACCAGAAAATGAGTACAGAAACACCAAGGGTGGACAAAAGAGTAGGGATAAAGTAAAAGAAACACAGTTTGTGCCATAAAGTGAATCCTTAATATATGAGATAGTACATATGAGTTCATGTTTATATACAATTATTTTTATTGATAGTTTAGATTTTTCATGGATGACCTGGGATTAATTAGAACCCTAATTAAGCTTGTTATTTTATCTTCTTTTGCAGGACATGATGAGGCTGGATGAAAATGAACAAATACTTTTGAGAGGTCTGTCAAATGTTCACCATGTGAATGACTCTAGTATGGTATGGTGTCTCACCATTTCTATCTGTATTACTATTATAGATAACCATCAAAAGACATTTTCTATGCATTGATCATCAGCTGGAATTAGGTCCTTGTGATTCATGTTTTTTGAGAGACCGAGTAATCAGTTAGAGGCTTGTGGGAGAGTGATATCAGAAATATCCTATCATGGGTAGCTGGCAACATAAATTTTAGCAATGCCTTGATGAATAGGACAGTAAAGATATCATATGGAGTTGATGATGCAGAGGTGATCAGAGGATGCCGCCAGTGTTGTTTTGAGAAGCAAAACAGTATCAAAGTATGGGAGCTTGAAACTCGAGGAGGTTTCACAGTCAATTCAATATCTCATCATTAAATCGAGCAAGTGATAAATCATTTAGGGAACTATTGCCTTATGATAATGAGCTAGCTAGCATGCTAATGGAACTCATATGGGTTGTTTATATGGGCTATATATGACAGTCTTTCCAGTGTCACATGTGATATACGTGGAGCATGATATTGCCTTCCTAATGCAACACATTCTATAAATTGTCAGTACAAGTTTCTACCAAATAGAAGGGTAAAATGCTCGTGGATGTTGCAGCTTTTTGACCTTTTATAAGATATAATGGTAATTGCTACAAGTCTACAACATTTACGTTTTCTAAGAGTGCAAGTAAACACCAAAACAATTTTACAAAATTAAATCATTAGAAAGGAAGCTTACGTGGTTTTTTTTTTATGTCCACACTAATTTATAACTAGCTGGACAAATTTTATATTAAAGATACTAAAAGAATCTGAATTACATATTTTCTATGCAGGTCATATCCTACATCAGAGGACCACTCCTGTTCATGTTCAACTTTCATCCAGAAACCTCATATCAAGCATATCGCATTGGGGTAGAAGAAGCTGGGGAATATCAGGTATATCACGTCATCATTCTAGTTGTCTCTTTCCCCTGGCAAATGCATTTTCTTAGTAATATATCTTTTTCTGGTTTTCTCATGCATATGTTGTCTTTAGAACACGTGGAGCATTATTTCTTCTCCATAGGTCCTAGATGTCAAAAACAATCAAAATAATAGGTTAGTTTTTGTTAGGTTGCATTTACTGGTACTTGAATTTGGCGCAGATAATATTCAACACTGATGAAATCAGCTATGGTGGACAAGGTGAGCTTAAGAGTGATCAGTATCTTCGAAGAACAAGTACCAAAAGGTGCTCTTCCATATATAACTCTCCAGATTATGATATTTTGGTGTATTTTATGTCAATATATCTCTGCGTTGAGGAAATAATTTCGATTCTCTGCTGCTTTTGAATATCTCTGCAGGAGTGATGGTTGTCGGAACTCCTTGGAGGTGGCATTGCCTTGTAGAAGTGCTCAGGTAGGTAATAACATGAGAAGAAATTTTGTCAATCATAAAAAGAATGTAGAAGAGATTCTAATTTTTGCACTAGCTTCATTCCAATATGCATACAGTTCTTCTAATTACCACATGTTGTCAGGTATACAAATTGGTGCGAATTTTGAGAATGTGAATGGTGCTGCCACTTGCAACAGTTTGATAATTAATTTGGGGTTACTAATGGAAATTGGTAGGAGATTAACAATTTTGGGTGCTTTCAAAGACTGCATCTCTAGTGCATGTAATGGAGCTGCAGTGATGCTTGTGTTCGAAGGTTTTTAAGAGCTTTGAACAAACTATACATCAGGTGGAATTAAGCAGAGGATTACCACTTCGTATGATGATGTCATGCATGAATTCAGTTTCTGGGTTCTTTGCAGTACCACGTCGTATGCAGCAAAACAAACCAGAAAGTAGGCCCTGCGTGGTTCAAGCAATGGTGGTTATTATCTTCACTGTTGTTCTTGGCGGTCTGTTTTATTCTGTTGTGTTCAGGCTCTATCTGTCTAAAAGATTATATATATATATATATATATATATATATATATATATATATATATATATAATGATTTGAACTTTTTATAATAAGAGTGATAAAGATCAATTTTCTAATTATTCTTATTGTGAAGGCAGATGCTTGTCACGCAATCAGTTGCAGTCTTGCAGTTTGGTGCTCTACAATTTAGGATTCATCCATTTGTACAGTCTCTTTTTATTAGATCTAAGCAATATTGACATGATAATGAAATAAACTATAAGGGTCATTACTTGGTCGATTAGTAGAAGGCTTGGATTGTTAAATACAATGGCACATGTTTGAATTTTAGGACAAATACTTTATGCATCAAAAAAAAAAAAGGTTTGCCCCTCAGGATCTTGAATTGCTGGATTGTAATTTGCCAGTGTATTTTTTTAATAAAATAAACACTATGAAGTTTTAGGTAGCTTGCATCTTGAGAGCTGTGTTATCTAATATATATTTTTAATAAAAGATATATTAGAATTTAGAGTAAATTGTAAAATTTTCTATTAAATTATATTTACACTCAATAATTTGAAAAATATTTACTTATCTTTTTGAGGTTTACTTTTATTCAACATTTTAATCTATAACTTAACAGTATGTTAGTCAACTCATTAATCTTAATTAGGATCTAAATGCCACATCAAAAAAAAAAAAAAACTAAAATAGTTTTAGTGATATAACAGTCACCAAAGGAGATAAGAAAATATGTGTATTCTCCCATCTATCCAAGAGCAATTTTGATGTTTCATATCAAGTAAATATTTTTACTAATGCTATCAGTTTAACTAGGTGTAAATGTAGATTTTACAAGCTATTGAGTATAAATATAATAAGCTTAAACTTATATTAGAATTTAGAGTTGTATTATCAATTGCATTAGTAAATATATATTAGATTTTAGAGTAAATTGCAAAATCCTCCTCGATATTAAAGATAAATTATATTTACACTTAATAATTTGAAAAATGTATACCTATCCTTTTGAGGTTTACTTTTATCCATCATTTTATTCTATAACATAACAAAAGGTTAGTTAAGCCATTGACCTTAAATAGGATCTTTTAATGCCACATTAGAAAAAATTTAAAAAATAACTAAAATAATCTTAAATAATATAATAACTACCTAAGAAAATAAAAAATATATATATCCTCCTACCTATTCAAGAGAAAATTTGATTTTTCATATATAGTAAATGTTTCCACTAATGCTATCTGTTTAACTAAATATAAGTGTAGATTTTACAAACTATTGAGTGTAAGTATAATGAGCGTAAACTTTATGGGGCATTTTGTAATTTACTCTAAAATTTATTTTTAGTAGGAGCAACAAATAACCAAAACTTGCTACTACCGGTCCGGCTAATAATTTATGGACAAGAGAGTTTGCCGGCATAAAGTTTGGATCTCAAGTGAGCTTTTTTAAGAGGGACAAATAGATGGATGTAGTTAAAGATGTAGGTAACTTGAGAAATAGACTTTTGAATTGCTTATATAGAAGCACTGTGACAGTTCCCTTGGGTACGGAATCTTTTCACTGAATTATATGCGGTCGTAATGTCACTTTGATGATTCTCCAGTAATTGGCGTATTGTCGTGGCATTATAGATGATCTAAAGCTAGAAAAGCTCTGCGAAAATGTTGGCTCATAATTGTTGGCATTAGATATATATTAAAATAACTTCTACCTTATAGCAGCCCTACATACAGAGCACACAATGATGATTGCGTGGAACCATCCAACGGCACAGGATTGAGCACTCACGAGCATGGGGTCTTAACTGATGAACTTCTCAAAAAGCATCAAGTCAGATGGATCAATCCGAGGTACCAACTTTACCAGTTCCAACTACCAGACACCAGCAAGGTATAGCCAATCGATGCACATAGTTCGCAAGAACATATGGCCCATAAATACTACAACTCCCATAAAATAACAATACTGACAAACGGTGACCTACACTACAATTTAAACCAATAAATTACCATGCCCAAATGGAAAAAAGTTAACTTGGTTTCCATAATGAAGCTTTTGACGAGCGGAGGTGTGTCAGATTAATCAACACCAATCAGTATTTCAGATAGCATCTTGCATGCTGCTGCATTCTCAGCATCCTTCACCCTTGACTTTGGGTCACTCAATGTCATAAAAGTATCATGTGAAGGTTTAACTTGAACTGAACAAATGAATCTCTTGTCATGAGCAGGTCCATGTTCTCCTTCAATTCTGCAAATTTCAATATATGTTAGTGCAGGTTAAATTTCTCAATCTACTGGCAGTGTGAGAAGAACGTCAATTCAGAAGTATGCCATTTCTTCAAACGGGGCACTAAAAGAAAAAAATGAACCATGAAATTGTTCAACGATGTGATTACAAATATAATGATACTTATGTCCTCATTCCTATAGTATAGATGCTAGAGATGCTACAAAGCCACTAGAAAGCTATACAATTTAAGCATTATCCACCTATTTTCAAGGGAGAAAAAGAAATATATACAAAGATATGACACATATACATGATCAGAAAAACAGAAAGAAGCCAATAGTTGATTCAGCATATTATTGTAAAAGCATCTGCGAGCGTGAGAGAGAGAGAGTGAGAGGTCTTGATCTCATGTTAACAATTGTTCGTACGTAGTTGACATTCCTCAATTTTCTCTTCGAATATTCTTTTTACATTACTGCAACTAAACACATTCCAGCCAACAACTCAATTAATTATACAAGTTTCGATCTCATTCTTTTTTTTTTTTTGAGAGAGAGAGAGAATCTCATTTGGTTTTCTTATTTGTTCCTTTGAGCTTGATGTGTTTCCAAGAATCATATCCCCTTTAAACATAACTCAAAATTTGTCCCTAAATATTTGAGCAGATTGCAATAGCAGCTTCAAATTGATTTGTTTCCTCTTAGTTTTCATTTTAGGTTTGCTTCCCATTTCTATGCACAAGATCTATGAAATATTCTCCAACAGTGCCATGTTTATTCCAAATGAAGAATCACATCTTGGAAAAATAGAGGACCTCTGATTTCTGCCAGGCCATCTTCTTAAAGATCATTACTGAAGTCACATGATTCTCCATTGAGATTTTCTGTCGTGTGACAATCTAAATCATAAAAATTATTCATTCACCCTGAAGCAAACAAGCTTGCATGATCAGACTCTTAACACAAGGGATTGAACTTACTTGGTGGGAGGAACTAAAACTGTTTTTTCAAAGAAATCAAACTTGCTCTGACATTGCTGAAAAACTCCAGCTTTTTTGATACCAAGTAATATAAGATACCTTGAACTCTAATGCTAGCTACAAAAGAATATAGATTGGGGATAACACAAAGGAGAGAACTGGAGGAACTGAGGGAAGAAGATGTGAGATTCCTCAACCACAAAAATGAGAATATTCCACCAATAGCTCAAATTGTTATTTATACCGAATCGCAGGGATAACTCTCTACTATCAAGCTCAATAAATGGTTATTTATATAAAGGAATCATCATTAAATTTCCATCTTCATAATTTTTTAGCTCTTTCCTTGATGTTGGGAGGAACTTTGTCTTAGCATGAATATCCCAACAAGTCAACAAGCACAATCCAAACTGAATAAGAAGCTTTGAACTGTGCAGGACAGAAGAGAAAGCAATGAAAATCATAGTGATACCAATGATAGAGTTCCAAAACAAAAGTTCAGTTTGATAAATTAGCCTCAAGTAAATGCGACATGCAACTGCAAAGCCTAAAGATTCTACAGGTTCATATTTTTTTGATTTTCTGTTATGTTTCTGTCAAATTTGGAACAATCTAGAAGTTTAAATATTTTAGGTTATGTCCATAAAACTTTTCCTTTGTCTTAAAATAGCTAGGTTTGCATCATCTTTAGATTGAAGTATTGAATTGCATGGTGACATTTGCTAGTTTTAAAGCACTATTCGTAAGGATTGGTTGGGTTAGAAATTCAAAGTTCATTTGTTTGTTTCCTAAAATAAGTTTTGTTGAGACTTCCACACCTTCCCTCTTGTCCTCCTCCATAATGCTGGGTGCTCATAAAACATTGTGTGTTCGTCTTTATTCTACCATAGATTTAATGATCCATTTTAAACAACAGCATAGCATTTGCAAGAATGCAGATAAATTCAAACTCATGTTTTTTGGTTGATTTTATGGCTAAATGTGCAACAACTTTGAGGTCCTGTTATAATAAACAACTTCTCTTCTAAAGGAAATTAGTTATAGAGTGTCTATGAAATTAACTCATTTTGGCATATTTGCTGACAAAACCTCAGAGGAATTTATGAAAAGACAGGTGCATGCCCTCAAAATTGTTTCTAATTGTTATTCTACATATGCACAACAACATTTGTGGTCGTCACAATAAAAAGGAAAAGTTAAAGTAACTTTTTAGATAGTCATCCTCATTGCCATCACCTGGCAACTGATCTTCATTGAACATGATGATAATCAGGCCCTTTGTCCTCTGTATTTGCACAAATACCCTGAAACTCTTGAAAGAGTGTCCTTGTGGATTTGAGTGGACAAAAAAAAAACATCGTATCCGCATCTCATTTACTAAAGTGGAAATATACTACCATGTGCAACATCTTTGCAACATTTTGCAGTTACAAATACTGCTTAAGAGCATGTCAATGGGATGGAGGCCTAAGGTCCGCTTCAGAAATGTAATCATACAACTAAAGGAACAAAAACTAATCTATTATTGTTTATGTGAACGAAGTTATTTTTAAAATGGTGCAAGAGCTTCAAATTCAATAGACCTAAATTTGAGCCTTGATAGACATAAGGCTCGCCATTTGGACATCTCTTTTGAAAGGAGAAAAACTCTTTACAGAATAATAATAAAGTTGTGCTTCACCCTTGGCATGCCTCACCATGAATTGCATTCAAGGAACGACAACTAGGACCACGTAGAATAGTTTTTGTAGCAAATTATACAAGAAATATTTTAGTTTACTTGCTTTAAACAAAATATTGGTATTGTTTTCAAGTACATGTAGGATCTTCTATATTTTAATAACAGAGTTGGTATAGTAAGAAGTGGGAGTGGAAGACATTAACCCCTCTATAATAAAGCATTTTAGACTTTTCCATGTGGTCGATATTTCTTCTTAATAAGAAAAATTCTAGTTTTCTATGCAATTATTTTTATTTGTCCCTTTGTGCTATGTATAATATTATATACACACAAAACGGGGTGCATTTAAGACCCTCATTCAACAGCCCAAAGTATCCATCAAGAACCCTCCTTTCTTCATAGGTTCAAATTCCTATTTTTTTATATGCTTTATTAGTTTGTTCTTTAATTCTGTGTAATAACAGTATAAGAGTCTATGTACAAACTGATACACTGAATGGCAATAGAGTTAGGATCTTCATAATTTCAGTAAAAACGAGTATGTAAATGTGATTTAAAAGTTGAAAAAACTAAACAGTCTGGTTATCAAAACCAGCAACAATCAATAGATCAATCCATATGCCGCCGTGATTTTAACAACTGCCTGCCGCAACAATCAGAGAAGCCACAGATGTTGCATGGAAGGCAGCTCAAACACAATTCAAGATTTCATATCTTCCAAATGGAGTGAGAAACAGAAGTTGAAAAAAAAAAAAAAAAAAACAAGTTTGTCTCGCAAATATAACAGAAGCTCCCAGTCTAACAAAAGAACTCGAAAAACAGAGTCAGACATAAGTTGAAGCAAGAGAGAGAAGCTTACTTGTAGACCGGCCTCGGCCAACGATTCTTGCTGCACAGTTCATTGAGCTTCTGCTTTGATCCTTCTATATGCTCTCCTGCTCCATCCTCTCCAGGCAAATACGGCTCCGTATCCATATACTCTGCCTCGGAGCATGACAGTTTCTCCAGTGCATCCCTCGCAGCGTTGAGCTTCGCGATTGTCTTCTGCTCCGATGACCCAATTCCAATGAGCTTGCCATCGACAAACACATTCATCACGTACGTCTGTCCCTTCTTCCACTTCTCGAAATCGACGCTCTTCCCACGCTTCTGGCAGAATACGTAGAGTGTCGTCACCGGCTGCTCATCCCAATTCTCCAGCGTAATTATTGGCTCCAACATCCACCTAATTACCTGCTCCCACTCCAACGATGAAGGCATTCTAAGAACAAAGAAAAGCAAACAAGAGGCGAAAGCAAAAGCAAAAACTTTCGGATTCTCAGAATTTACCCTCCAGAGCGCCTCAAGATTGAAATCGCAGTCGACGTAGACGGCGGCAGCGATGGACTCGACGATGTCGGCCAGAACTTTAGGGGCTTTGATGCTGCCACCGTAGTGCAGCTCTCCCAAGCCCTCCTCCCTTTCTCTCAGCACCGACTGAGTGAACTCGTCCACCTAATAAGGAAATCAAGAATTAGGAAGATATTCGTCTTTTTTTTATGATCAATAACTCAGATAGATAGATGGACACATTCTGATCGAGACTGGGGGAGTTTCGGCGGACGAGGCGGTAGAGATCGTGGCGGACGGCGACGCGGGCGAGCTTCTCGGTGGAGACGTTGGCTTTGCGGAGGGAGGTCAGCTGGCCGGGGTCAGCGCTGGGGTAAGTGAGGTAAATGTAGTTGGCGAATGCGAGGCCAAGGACGGCGTCCCCGAGGAACTCGAGGCGCTGGTACGAGAGGTTCTCCGTGTGGGACGAGTGTGTGAGCGCCTCCTCCAGAAGCCTCGGGTCCCGGAACGAGTAACCAAGCAGGCGCTCCATCTTCGCCACCGCCGCGCGCATCCCCTCGTCGCTGGCGTCGACCAGAGGCGACGAGGAGGAGGCCGGGAAGTCGGCGCCGACGGGGCCGAGCATCGTCCGCCTGCGATGGGCGAAGTGGGGCGGTGTGATGGGTGAAGTGGGCTTGTGATTTCGAATCTGGAAAAGACTTCCGGTCGTCGGTGAAGCTGGATGATTACTTTCAGGAAAAGTTAGTCGAAATTATTTGTTGGATTCGGCCCGCGCACGCTCGAACGCTGCTGTCGACAACCACATTCTATTTACCTCAGCATTATATTTATTTATTATAATTAAAACATCTGTATGCCTTGATGAAGTTTTTTTTTTTTGCATCAAAAAGTTAAAGTTTTTTTTTCGGGTACATTGATTAAGTGTTTTAAGGATCTTGTGTAGATTAAAAAAAGCAATTAGGCTATTGATTGGATGGCTTCATATGTGGCCAACTACTCTAAAGACTTGTTTTAAGTTGGAAAGAGTGAACTGTCTAGTGTGCTCCGAAATATGCTATATTTTAATTTTTTTAGGTGCATTCCTATTTTATGGTTCATTTGCTGAAAAATAAAAATAAAAGAAAAAAAGTAGAAGGGTAATTACTAACTTGTTGTGAACGAGAATCATAAATCAAAGCCAGTTTTACCCCGACGAAAGAAAAATAAACATTTGGGTAATGGTATGCTCCCAGAGCAGTAAATGCATCCTGAGAGCCATTTTCTAATATTACTTTTTACCATCCTTCGCTTTTGTCAACCAAGCAACAAGTAATTTTACTCGCTATTTAGCTTATTAGTGGATGATTACAAAAATTAAATCTATGTACCTTCTGGTTAACCATTTGGTCTCCAAATGCAGCCTCGGCATTCGCCTTAATCCAACCTCCACTACATTACAGAGTATTTAACATTTGTCTTTATTATCATATGAACTCAGCAAATGCACTGAGAAGTAATCATCAGGCACTGCATGAATCCTGAACACCATTGATGCTGAGCTTTTTCGCTTCGCAGCAGATCGAAAAACCACATTCAATTTTCAGTAGATCCTCAAGGGCCATCTCGAATACATTGGGGGTTGGCCAACTTCCGGAAGATGGTTTGCTTCCTTCATCATTTTTCTTGTGAGAAATCAACTCATAATCTTCATTTTTCTATGAGAGAGAAAATTCTCAGCAAAATACCCATTTTTCTCGATCTCAATGATGTCGACTGCTCCTTTGGTCAGATTCCCTTTGGCAATCCTCCAACCATAAGGAACGGATGCCATTGGAAACCGACGTGGGGCATTTGATCCTCTGCATGGGCCGTCTCGGCGAATTGTTTAGCCCCTCGTCTCTCCACCTTCACAGGCCTCTGGGCCGTCGACCCACTTGCTTGGCATGTAAGGCTATGATGTGGTCGTCCAAAATTAATGGCTTTTTTACCTATTTGAGTTCTGCTTTTCCTTGTCACATGAAAAAAGTTCCGCCTTTCTTTGATGCAAGTTCCATCGAACTACCATTACGTTGCTTTGAGCAGGGTGTACGATCTTTAAGGTACATAAGTTGGCTGGTTGTGATTGGGCGATACTAGGCCTGGTCATACCTTTTTATTTAGCAATCAGCTTTTCTGGATTTGAATTTTTTAAGTGTGCATTTCTAATAGCTAGTATACAAGTTGAAGTGACACATATTTAGTCCCAAAAAAATAAGATTAGATAAGACATATTAAATAATATTGAATATATAAAATGAAATTAAGATTAAAGAACCAAAATATGAGATAGAGATTGGAGATTGGAGATGGATAAGATTGTTTGAGATGAAGATAGAGATAAAAGGAAATAGTTTGATAGAGAGAGAAATTAGTTTTAAAAAAGAGATAAATGAATTTAGGGCATTTGAAATGTAACTATGGGATTTAGATGTGAGACGGGATTGAGGTTGGTTATGTAACATGTTTTTATTTTCAAAGCTAGGCATTGTTATGTAACAAAATTTTGTTTTTATATCAAATAATATTCTTTAGATGGGCAAAATTAATATAGTGTAGATTTGGACCTTTATAATTATAATGAAGCTGGATCTCCCTCTCTTTTTGATTAAAAAAATATTTATGCTCAATTAATTCATTTTTCAATTTCAGTTTGGAGAATCAAGAATTTTTTTAAGACACATAAGATTGGTACAAAGTCAGATTTGGCATCTATTCTAGCTACCCTAGTAGTAATGACTTGTTGCATTGTTAGTTATGTATGCTTGTCACATTTATGTCGATATAGATGCATGTACCAACTCCAGTTTCACGGAGCAATAGGCGACAAAAGAACTACTTAAGTAATCTATGTCTGTTTGGGATAGTCATTATATTGGTTCATAAGCAAGTTTATATAAGTCAAATTTGTTATACTAGATTCGATCTTACAAAGTTTTTTTTTTTTTTTTTCCTTGGAGAAGTTAAAAGAAGAAAACTTTCAAATAAAATCAGATGGAGGTGGAGCTCGAACTCTGGTCGTTCGTACCCATCTCTAAGGATGATCAGCAACTAGAGAAAAACGCATAATCAAAATTTGCTGCATGTAATTAGTCATATTATCTATTCAGTAGATAATTAAGTCAGATTTGTGTTTGCCGTTCGAACCTATTAATTAGATGTAGAGCTGGCTTAATGCTAGTGATTATTGACTCTAACCCATATGATTCAACCTGTTGCTATGTCGATCTTAAGCTTTAAGCTAACAAATACATGTTTGAACGACGTCAATCTTGATGTTACGAAAAAAAATTGATGATTCCGTAGAAAATCTTTGTCTGCTTCTACAAAAAAAATATAAGAAGATATGTTTGTAGCAACCCAAGACCTCATCCAAAATGGCTAGCGAGAAGATATTATTTGGATTTCTTGATCCTATATAATTACGCAAGATCTATCCAACGAATAACCAATGTAGGACTAAACATACGCCTGCATGGATCCCAACATATTTTTCTCAACAAAAGTGAACCTTGGAAATTCATATCCATACACTCATTGCGTCCTCATCTACCATGTTTCCTCATTTACCCTTCAATTCTACTTAAAGCCAAATGCCCCACATCGTGTGGATCATCCTTTCTCCTAGTCAAATTCTACTTAGAGGCTTCCTATTAATACCTTTGCTAATCTACATATTTTTTTAGCATATTTTTTGAGCCCTTTTTTCTAAGCATTTCACTTAGAATTTAAATCAAGCAACATCTTACACATCAAGTTACGAGCTTTGCTATCTTGATAATCTTTTCTGCGGAAAAAGTTGTGGCATGTGCCGTACGCAAATTAAGCAAGCAAACGTGTATGTATCAAACGCAAAACAGTAAGCCACTTGACAGATACGACACTGTACATATTTTCTTGAACAAGATCTTTTTACTTCAAGCCCAGCAAGTAACACGTGTTGTAACAGAGCTTTCAGCACCCTGTCCGCATTAGCTGTATGTATGACCCGTCTAGTTTTTTTTTTTTTTCTAAGTACAATAGAAGCGTACCAGATAAAATCTCTGGATGACATGCAGCGACCCGTCTAGTTTACAGAATAAAAATTGAAGACAATAAACATGCAACGCGCACCCCAAATACACAGCTATACCTCTCCTGTGGTGTCCGAAAGGCTGGCAAGTCCAATAACATCATAAGCAAATCCATTGATGCACACCTCAAATAATATCAAATCCTGGGCACCTCACGGATAACATATCCTCAGAGCGAACGACAAAACTCACGAGGCACACGCATCCCCCCAAGCACCGCAGAAAACACCCCATGCCCACAAGCAAAAGAAGACAAACCAACCCTGGTCCTGATAGCGGCCGTTATAACAGTTTGTATGTATATACATATATGTAGGGCCCGCACAGAGTTACTTATTTAAAAACTATTCTGCATAACAGTCCTTATGTAGGGAAATTAATATTCATTAATTGTGTTTGCACTATTTCCTTAACTAAATAATATTTTCCCAGATTCAAATTTTCCTCAAATTTTTGTGCCCCCGCGAAGTTATTAGCCTCCATTATTTACCATTTTGTCATTGTTATATTATACTAAATAATTTTAGATCACAGAAAATAGAGCAAATAATGGTCACTGTATCCGTTGTAGCGGGCAATAAGAGCTTTCGTGGATTCCATTATAACGGAAAAATGCCGTTAATGAAATTTCAAAAGCAACAGACTTACGCAAAGGAAAAAAATAATACAGACTTTCTAACTTTATTCATTTACCCTTCCCTACTCTTTTTTGACCAGCTTGGTAACGTTGACGGACTCGTCGCAGACAAACTCATCGTAGCGGTTAACAATCTCGGCCACGAGGAGGCACGCCGTTTCCACCACGTAGTCCTTGGCCGCGCATTGCTTGTTGGCCGGCGTTGGCGTGCCCGTCTGGGGCCCATTGGACCAGAACAAATAATTGAGCAGCTCTTTCCCGGCGCTCCCCAGGAACCGGTCCGGCACGAAATCCTCCGGCCGGTCGAACACCACCGGGTCCCGCATCGCCAGCGGCTGGTAGCCGCAGAGCAGCTCCCCCTTCTCCACCCGGTACGAGCACTCGTGGGATTTTAGCTCGAACCCGGCCCGCGCCCGCCCGTACTGGAGCGGGACCGGCGGGTTCAGCCGGAGCACCTCGTAGACCGTAGACCGGACCAGCTCCATCTCCCGGGCCGCCTCGAAGCTCAGCACGCTCTCCCCTCTGCTCTGCATCACTCTCCGCACCTCCTCTCTGAGCTTCCCTTGCAGTCCCGTCTTATCCCTCCCCACAGTGGTTATGAGCGAGGGCAGGAAGACGGAGAAGCCGCCGAAGGCGTTGAATCCGAGGACGAATAGGATATTGTGGATGGCCTCATCTTTTTTGAGCCCGTAGTCTTCCTCCGCTCTCTCGATCACTTCTTGGCCGCCCTTCTCCACGAACTCGTAGAGCTTCCGGTAGGCGCCACTGACGAGGAAGAAGGGGAAAGGGAATGAGTGCAGAAGGAGCTCCTCTAGAGGCTGAGGGATGACCCCAACCTTGGTGGTGGGAAGAAGCTGGAGAGCAAGCCACTTGTCGAGCATGGCGAAGCCTAGCTCACCGACGTCCGGAGAAGCCGACGGGTCGGCGCCGATGAGACTGATGCAAAGGAAAGAAAAGATGCATTTCTGCAAGGGGATGACGAAGCCGGCGGAGCCGTTCTTGGCGACGTCGGATTCGATGGAGGCGAGCATGAGGTCCAGGTTGCGGAGGAACTCGGAGACCCAGACTTTGGCGCTGGACTTGAGGAGGTCGAGGCAGAAGCTCTTGACGGGGGAGTGGCCGGGCTCGGAGGGGTCGAGGTAGACGACCACGCGGGTGTTGCCGGTGAAGTCGAGGCTGGGCATGTAGTCACCGACGAGGACGTTGCGCTTGTCGACGAGGGAGGGGTCGAAGAGGGCGGAGAAGGAGGAGCAGTCGAGGAGGGCGACGACGCGGGAGTCGACGCCGACGAAGAAGGGGAAGGTCGGCGGCATGTTGGTGCGGAAGACGGTGCTCTTGTGTGTGGCCATGCGGCTCCGGAAGAAGGTCTCGGGGCCTTGGAACCAGAAGTAGTCGAGGCGATCTTTGAGGGGGCCAATTAAGGGAAGGCCGTAGCTGCCCGGAATGGGGCGGGCGGGGAGAGAGCTTGTGGCGGTGGAGGCGCATGACGGCCGCATCATCATCGATATGGCGCTCAGCATAATGACCGCCCCTATTCTTCCTCTTTTTCTCCTCTTCAGCTCCTCCTCCTCGGGATTAAATATGGGAGCCGGTCACTGTCGTAGCATTATTCTCTTTTTTCCCTTCTCACGTGCTTTCTCGCATCTGCCGCTAACGGTGACAGATGTACGAGAGGATAGGCTTGCCATCGCGTGAGGTGACTGTGGTCAATTAGATGATGGCTTGAGGTAGGCCATGTGAGGTTTCCCGCAGTACTTGCACGGTGTAACTCCGGTGGTACGGTGGGCCTCATGAAGAAGAAATTAAGACGCTACATGTTGCAGACTGGATCTGACCGGCAGCTTCAACCAGCTGTACCGGACATCGATTGACTAACCGATCCGATATATCTCTTAAATCAAATTGGTTAAAAATCGGTCAAAATCGAATGAATCATCCGAATCAGATAAACCGAGAACTCGATGATCCATTTGACTCAGATAAATAATAAAAATTTGAAATTTGAACCGAATAAATGATAAAAATTTAAAATCTAGGTTGGTATTTTGGGCTTAGATACTTTAATCTAAAAGCTTGAATTACTAATTTACTATCCAAAATCTAAAGTCCGATGCTTCAAATAATAGATAAATAGAATTCAAAAATGATCTTAAAAAAAAAAAACTTTCTGCATGTTTTTATGAATTGGTGCATCCTCGGTTCAATCTTGTCTCATTGAATGATTTAAATTGAGCTTTTTTGCGAATTGGCGTGCTATGTTTAAGCTTGGTTCATTCAATCATTTCAATTAATGATCCCTTTTGGTTCGCATGAAGGAGAGGAGAAAGATGTAGTTAATAGAAAAATTAAAAAATGTCTCATATTTTATTAGAGTTTTTAAGAAAAAGATGAAAAAGCAGTTTTCCTTAAAAATATAAAATTTATATATTTGATGAAAAAAAATCTATATAGAACATTAGAACAGTCATTTTTCCACCATCTTAAAATTAGGATTTTTTTTTTCAGAATATCATTAAACTTTTAGATAGAATGAAGTAATATCTTTTTTTTTATTAAAAGTATAATAGGTACTTTACACTATTTTTTTTTAGAAAAGAAGATGTTCAACCAAAAATAAGCCATTCTAAAATATATTGCTTTTCACATGGTCAATCAAACATATAAAAATTACTTTTCCAAATATCATATATCTAGATGTCAATTTTTTAAAAAATATTCTAATAAAAAAAATTCTACGAGCTAAATAAGTCGGATAAACTTTTTGCCTAGCTGTGTCGAGCCCATGTTTCTTTGAATGAACCCAAGGTGTCTGACGCAATAATGGAGATACATGTTTCAGCTGATGCCTAGGATAAGTTCAACCAAAAAGAGAAAATTGATTGAATAAGTTCGACCAATAAGAGAAACCCACATGCTCATTCTAAACTTCTTCACTAATTGCTCATGTTTATCAGGAGGTGAATATAGTTGCTGATTGGGTTGCCTTTTTTGTAACTCATCATTCGAAAGAGGTCTTGTGGACAAGGTTCGATTCTGCCCCTTCACCCAAGTGTCATTTTATTTTTCTTGACTCTGCTGGTAGTACCCATACTAGATTAACGTGAGCTACTATTGTACGAAAAAAAATCTTTGTAAATATTGTAAATATTGGCGATGATCTCTCATCGAGAAAGAAATAAATCAAGGGGCAATCTTATCTAGAATCACCCGGCATGTTTGGCACTTGGAAGGTTACCATTAGCAGAAAAATCTTTTATTAGCTCTAGTCACAAATGAAGGGGGGAAAGAAATGTTTCCGATCAGAATCACAGACTTTGCAATAGCTTATAAACTCTCGAACATAGCTCAATATTATTATTATTATTGTTGTTGTTGTTGTTGTTATTATTATTATTATTATTATTTTGGTATAATGACTGCTCATGCTACTTTTGTATAGGTGCAGTCGGCGGAAGCAAAAGCAAGCAAATTGACAAAGCAACGAAGGAACAGCCCTCTAGGGGAGGTGGACCGGTCTAATTGACCTTTGCAGGTCTGCCACAGATTGCCTTCTTGGTGCTGAGAGGAGAAGGAGAAAAAGAATTGTCCCTCCTTTTATTGGCCACTTGAACCACATGTAACTGCAAAGATTACTCGACCGCCACCAAGGTGGTAGCACAGATGGAACGGAGCGTTGGCTTCCATCGGGGTGGTCCAGATTCAAAACACACGAGCATCGATTAAATTTGGAGACCAGATGCCCCACACCTAGATGCTGTCGGTGGGAGCGCTACTAGTCCACTGGTACCGAGGTAGCGCTGGGGTGACGTACTCACACATAAGTGATGAGCACAATGAGAAGAGCCCATAGGTCTGAGAGGGTACGCGGAAACTTACGGCCTACATCAAATATTTTCTTGTGGAAGGGGGGCCTAGTGGGGGCTGCTATGCGGGGGAGGTTCGCCTCTCCCCCTCCCCTCCCTTCCTATCTCTTTTACTAAAAAAAAAAAAAGCTCGGCTGACTCTTTAACATATTTGGATTTTGCCACGGAAGTGTACCGTTGGATCTCAGCCGCTTATCTGATTAAAGTTATCTAATTACGACTTTCATCAGGTGCCATGCAACCTTTTATAGGGGACTAGCGGTTCGATGGATTTCTCTCTCTCTCTCTCTCTCTCTCTCTCTCTCTCTCTCTCTCTCTCTCTCTCTCTCTCTACCACATGCCAAGTTTGGGAGCAGCCTCGCACCTGGAAGGTATGCTTCACAGATTCAGATTTTATTTTTAGGTAGTAATTATATCGACAGTTAAGAGGCTTCTTTCATGATCTGCTCGGTTTTACACCATTTGCAAGGTTTTGCACATAATTTGAAGATTATTATGAACAGGGAAAATACCTTTTAACTACTGATATATTGCAGCTTTTTCATAATTTATTATTATGGGTTTCCTTGCAGGAGGAAAAAGAAAAATATGTCGGTGAAGTGGCATGCATTTGGAGTACTCGCAGAAACAATGCTATGTTTTAAGCAATGAATTTTTGTTGATATAACGGAATGCAGGTGCTCATTTCATACCATCTTAATATCATCTATTAACGCATTGAGGTGTCATTTTGCAAAAATTGTCCGTTACAGTTTTATTCAAAAACTATATGGAGTAGAAGCGAGAACCAGGTCGAAAGGCCACCTCTGATAAAATTTATGGAAATTTTATGGAAATCTTATCAACATTAAGAGAAGAAAGTATTCCTAAATTTGCTACACTTAGTGGGGTTTTCTGATAAAAGCACCAAATAGAGCAAAAGATGTAGCAAACTATGCAACATCCAAAGATTGTTGAGTTTTGGTTATATAATGGAATGGACACTTCGGTATTGTAAAACAAGTTCTATTTTTTAAATTGCAAGTTTTCCTTCCACAAATATCATTAAAATTTTGTTGGATTCTTGGACCATGAGAAACAATTATGATGACATTATGGAATGAGAAAGAAAAATAGGAAGTTTTAACGACGAGAATATCGAAACAAAAGTCATATATATATTGCATTGTGAGGTGGCCATAAAGCCATGTGCATTATTCTTTGGTTGGAAGCAACTGCGCATCTTTGATGGAGGAGAAAAGAAAAAAATATTGAAATGATAGGATCAATTATTTGGGGAGAGAGAGAGGGGCGATTTATATATGCAGTCCTCTTTTTATCTCCTGCAATAAATGTTCAAGGATATATGAAACATTAAGATGGTATATCATTTCTCATATGCTTTCGTCCTAAAACTCTTGAGATTTTGGGACTACGAGCGACTTAAAAGTACAATCAGAAGTGGAGTGTGGAATACTTGGTTGGAGTCAAATTAAAAAACTTGATTTGTTTTCTCTAAATGACAGTGCTCAACCAATTGAGGAGTAGGGGTTGCTTTTAAAAAAAGTTTATTTTACAAATACCTCAAATAATGACAAATCAAGCATATATTATGAACCGTTAACGGCATGTATATTCAATTTTCACTTATCATACGATGAACATCACAAGCTTTTATATTTAAGAAGTATTTAGATTTTGTAGATAAAAATGAAAAGGAGAAGAGAGGAGAGGGGATATCGTGGCAAAAATTGGATCCCAAACATTGCATTGATTGATACAATAATTTATGTTCCTTTTTATTGAGTCAATCATGTGCACCAAACGAGCATCGGTCTCCATTATTACTATAATCTACAACAATGCTTTAATCATGCTTGCCAGTATTCTAAGCAACCATCTCTACATTAGAGGCAAATTAATGTGTCCATCCATTTTCTAAGATAGACCTCTATGCCCTTGACAATATATTGAAAGAGATAGTTATATAGACACAAATATTATTAAAAAACAATATAAAAAGGAAGAAAAATTTCTTATGACCCTCCAATAGTACTATCATCAAAGATACTCCCTGGATCTTAATCGTTCGTATTTAAAATTTAGCATCATATACATTTACGTCCTTTCGTCCGTATGTTTCATCCATACCTTTTAATTAGATCTTCTTGCACGAGATGGTATATTTAAATACATCAAGAAGTATTTTACATGAGTAAGAAATTGATTATGAATAAACACGAGAAGAACATAATAGAATTGAATATAGTGTATAAGTAATTCATATTGGAAATTTTCTCGAGCTTCAAAATGACAAATTCTAGATGGCTTTCCACCAGCCAGGGCATGGTGAATCCCTACTTGCTCTGCAAGACTCCTCTTAGACACGAACCAATACAATAGTGCCACATTCTATTTAATCTAGCACTGTTCATATTCGGGACACGTCCTCGAGTCAGGTGTCAGGCCCATGGAAACAGAGCTTCAATAGATGGTAAAAGGAGGTTTCAAAGCGAAGCGCACGCACCCACCACCTAGCTTTCTGATTACATTTTGATGACAATGTTTTGAAGGGTGGAGGCCGAAAAGGAGTGAGCTTTGTGATTCAAGACCACGAATCTAGATTTGTAACTGCTAGTAGTCGGCGCATCTTCGATGAGTCTATTACTGAAATAGAGCTGTGAGCTGTGAGCTGTATAGAAAGGCATCGTGCATACGAAGCGTGCACTGGGTGCAGATAGCTTGAAATGTGACTCAGCCACGGTAATCGATTAGATTCATGGACGACACAACAGCGACGACAACATCAGCTACTTCAGGACATCTACAAGATTTGGGGGGTTTTGATGCTTTACGGATTGTGTATGTCTTTTGAGAAGTGAATAACGCCGTCGATTGAGTTGCTTTTTTTGTTGCGCATCACTCGAGAGAGTTTCTTTAGAAGAGCTTTGAGTCTTTTTCTCACTCTTTCGTCAACTTTTTTTTTGCCGAATTGTTCTGGGTGCACTCACGCAGGGCCGGCCCGAGCCCTAGGCGACTGAGGCGGTCGCCTAAGGCCCCGGGCCAATGGAAGGCCTCCGGGAGCAGAAGCTGGCTACGAGTCTTCCCCCTTGATGGAAGGGAGGTGGAGGGTTTCCTGGCCTGCAGAGGGCAATCGGGGAAGTTGGGGACAGTAGTTTTGTTTTGGGTGGAGAGAGAGAGAGAGAGAGAGAGAGGAGGGATTTGGTTGGCTTCATACACACCTGAAGCCACTCTTATCTTTCATCCCTTCTCTTTTTTGGTTTTGGTCTTGGTTTTCCTTCCCTCACATTACTCCTGATCCAGCTGGGCCATCAGGAAGAAAGATGGGGGGATTGGAGATGGACTTCTTGGAGGGTGGAGATTCTTTTAATTTTCTCCTCTCGGTTTCTTCTCCCCTCTTGGGTGGTAGAGAGAGAAAAGGAGGGAGGGGGTTGAATGGCTGCTGTGCCGTGATGTTGCAGTTGCAGCTTCGGTGCTCACTTGAAGGAGAGATGGTCTTTAGCAAAAGAAAAGGAGGGTAGAGAAAGAGAAGGAGGGAGGGGGGGTTGAATGGCTGCTATTCCGTGATGTTGCAGGGGCTGCTTGGGTACTCACTTGAAGGGAAGATGGTGGGATGGGACTTTTATTAATTAGATGGAGTGAATTTTCCATAATGACCCTACTTTCTCTTGGACAAATTTTTTGACCGTGAAGCGCCATGGGATGGCCTTTTTCCTATTCTGCTCTCGCTTCACATGGTAAACAGTATTGCCAAGAACAGTACCATGGCCCTTTTTTTTTTAAGTATTTTTTTTTAATATTTTCATTCAAGAATTATATTAAACTGAAGAGGCTTTTTGTCGACCTTTATTAGATTCATGCATCTTTGTTGAAATAGTGTACTTGACAGCAATCTATTTCCATAACATTTTTTTAAGTATTTTATATTTATTAAAAAAAATTATTATTTAAAAAAAAGAGGTCCCATTTACTGAATTCGTCTTGGCCCCCAGATGTATTGGGCCGCCCCTGCACTCACGCTCATTCATTCAGCGGTTGTCGCAGTTGTATAAGAAAAAAGGGTTAAAAAAAAAGAAAAAAAGGAAAAAAAAAAAAGCGTAATGCACGCAAGGAAAAGCTGGAGACTACCACCACCTGAAAAGCTCAGCGACGGGAAGGACGATAAGAAAGTTACGTGGCAATCTCCGCAACTGCCGTGTCGGAGTTTGATGTTGCCGGAAGCGTTCGCTTTGGCAGGATACAGAGGACTTTCTGGCAAACTGCGTGCGCAGCGTGGCATCTTCTCAAGTGCAAGCCAGTTGCGTGCGCTGTCTCTTGTTTTCAGGTAGCGGCACGACTGATAAAAGACAGCAGAATGCATTAAAACGATAGATCGGAATTAAGAGGGTCGGAGAGTCATGGTGGACTCAGAGAGAGCTCGAGAGTAGATACACAGCATCAAGAGTTTCCAACAATGATGTCCGGCAACCAAGGAGGCCAAGTTGGTAACAAGGAGGGGAGCGGAGGAGGAGGGTGTGGCCGCAATTGCCTCTCCAAGTGCTGCCTTCTTCATGGAGGTATTCCTCCCATCACAAACTCTGTTCGACGAAATGCCCGCATCCATTTATGTAAAGTGTGACAACCTAAATAAACTTAATTTATCGCGAGAATAGTGGATACAACTTTCACAATTTAGTGAGTTGCTGGTATGGATCATGCATTTCTTTATCCGTAGCATTTCAAAGATGGTCCATCTAATCGCTCTAGATCTTTACACAGGTGGCCTTCCCATAGACAAATGAAGATGATACTAGTGAACAATCACTCAAATCCCTAACAGAGCTCCGTATTAAATCTAAACCATCCCTGAATAAATTAATGCACTGAATAAATCTCAGTGCATCAATCCCAGCAAGTTAAAGAGTAATGCACAATATATATTTGTTTAAAAGCCACACCCGTTTCTACATAAATTTAAAATTAATTTTATAGTCCAGAAGCCTTATGAACTATCATCTATTGGCTTATTATTATATGTAATTATCAGAAATAGATCTCATGCTGATTTATTTGGAATATCTTGACCTCCTTCTAAATTGTTAATCTGTGTAAAAATCAATGGATAGGGGCCAAGCTTCCTCTGTATTCTTTCAGCAAGTCTGCCAAGGGTTCTGGGCTTTCATCAGAGAGGAAAGAGCCTCATTCATTGTTCCTCGATAGACTTCTCAAAGTGGTAGGTAGTAGTTCTATTTAGGATTAGTTTTCTCCATATAGTCACTTTATATTGTAGTTGATTACAGTGGGAGGACCGCAGGCTTAGAGGACTGTTCCACCATGATATCACTGCCTGTGAAACTAAGGTCAGGATTCATCTTTTAGTAATCTACTCTTTGCTTGCCATCCCATCTATTGATTGCTGTATATATCTAGGTGGGTTTCTTTGCATAATTATTTCTTTGAGTGTAAACTTTATGTACAGATACTTCCAGGAGAACATAGTTTTATAGTGGTACTGGTTGAAGGTCGTGACCTCAAGAAACGGCCAACTGAGTTTGGACTCGATGAGGTCCTCCAACACTTTGATGGGAGAAAGTTCAACTTTACGAAAATAGGGCAAGAGGAGGTGCTCTTTAGATTTGAAGAAAGTGGGAATGATGAAGCCCAGTACCTCGAACATGCTTCTGTTATGGCATCAGCCTGCCCAAATGTGATTGCCATCAATGTGGGTATATCTCCTTTGCTACCATTTTAGTTTATTTTCTTCGCCGATGGAAGAAATTGTTGGACTCTTCTGTGTTGCAGGTGAGCCCAATAGCATATGGCCATGTGCTTTTGAGCCCTCGCATACTAGACTGCATGCCACAGAGGATTGATCGAGAGAGCTTCTTACTCGCCATGCGCATGGCGAGGGAAGCCCATAATCCCTATTTCAGAGTGGGTTATAACAGTCTTGGTGCCTTTGCCACCATTAATCACCTCCACTTCCAGGTCACATACCCTTTAATACCTCCTTCCTCCAGATATTTAATCAGCTAGTATAAGCTCACAATTGAAATTTCTAGTTTTCTTGCTGACCTCATGGTGGCAGGCTTACTACTTGACTGAATCATTCCCAGTGGAAAAGGCTCCAACTCAGATGATTGCAACTTTAGGGAGTGGGGTGAAGATTTCTCAACTGTTACATTATCCTGTAAGAGGTCTTGTTTTCGAAGGTGGAAGTAGCCTGGAAGATCTATCAGATGTCATCTCCAGTGCCTGCATTTTCCTTCAAGATACCAACTGCCCCTACAATGTCCTCATATCTGATTCCGGCAAGCAGATTTTCCTCTTCCCACAGGTAATTCTAATTAAGCGCAACTCCCTCCAATGCTTCAGTTATGCACATCTTTTAATATAGAAATCAAGTCTTATTTTTTTTTCAATGACATCCAAATGAATGAGCAGTGTTATGCTGAGAAAAGGGCCCAAGGAAAAGTTAGCCAAGAGATCCTTGAAAAGCAAGTGAATCCAGCAATATGGGAGCTTGGCGGTCATTTTGCATTGAAGCGGAGACAGGATTATGTGGAAGCATCAGAAGGGAGCTTATGTAGTTTCTTGGAAATGGTGTCTCTCTCTGAGGAACGGTTCACAGAGATGAAGGGATATATCTTGGAAGCCCTTGCCAGTGTAGCTGTCAAGGATATCATGGAAAGGGCAGAAAGGGATTGAAAATTTGTAAGCAATGATCCCTCCTGCAAAAACTAGATTGCTTTGGTTGTTAGCAGTGATGGTGGTTCTTTATTGTACTTCAGTAAGTGGGTGGACGTATGCTTTATCTCTAGTTGTTTGATATTCAATTGTGGTTTCTTTGTGGTTCAGTTCAGATGCTCTTCAGTCAGCATCAAATGTGTGCTTGATAACCTTATCGTTTTGTTAATGTTGTAATAGCCTTTGGCTACTCTGCTGAGCACTATGTCAACAACATTCTCCAAATTACTGAAATATTCCTGAATGGTTCATGAAATTTGCTTTGGTGAAATGTTTTCTGATTATTCTTGGATAGCCAGTCAAGGACCAAATCACAAATTTTATATATGGTAATTGTGTTACATGAATTATTTGTCAAATACTCAAAGCTATGGATCAGTGATGGCACCTGTTACTACTATCTGCTGTTGTTGTTGGTTCTTGCTATCTTCTTTTGGATTAGCCAGAATATGGATATAGAGTTCTGCTGAAAATGGTTCGAAGCTCATACAAACATTTTGGAACAAGTGACAAATATGATAACAAAATTTTTTATTAGGATGTTTTTTGTTTTAAGGTATGAGAATAAATTTTGTAAGAATCCTGATTCCTCTAAAAATGTGTCTTATATAAGGTTAAGAATTTATTGGTTAATACTGTATAAAATATTCACTAGTATGTTTGGTCTATAGATTTTTGGCGATGCCCATCAAGCATGGCAACAAGATCATCTGGCCTCCAAAATGCAAGGTAATAGATGTGTTCTTGGTATTATTCAGCCATCAAAGTCATAGCTATAGAGCCACGAGGTAATAAATGTCTTCTTGGATTGAATTGTTCGTATATTGCTAAAGAAAAATAATTAGCTGATATTAAGGTTTCCTTGTTTGGATGGATGATTCAGTGATCCACATGATTATCTTAGCTTGCAAGGAGCCTAACCATCATCCTTTTTAACAAAGCCCATAAAGATACAGTCTTTATAACTATTTTCCGTTTGTTATTATCTCTCCTAGGATGTTTTTGATTTGATTAACTTAGGTTAAATGGACGAGTAGAATAAGGAGAGTTAAAACTATCATTTCTAAATCAAATAGAGTAAATGAGTTAGGAGAAGAAAACATATTTATATTGGACCAACATTTTAAAAATACTTATTTTCTAGTCATGAATTTCTAGAGATTTATGCTTTTCTAAAAACTTACATATGCGAGAGTCTTCATAAAGTATTTGTCTCACGAACTTGAGTTCCTCTCACGAGCGTGTAATCATAAATGGGAAGGTTATGTGAAAATATCATGAATAACCATGTTAGACATGAGATAGACATGCATGGAGCGGAGAAGCGATCTCACCAGCATTAGTCTGCCCATCATGGATGATGAATCAACTCTCCAACCCTCCAGGTGCTTCTGGATACACTGCACCATATCAAGGCACTTTGTGTCCGCAGTCTCCTCCAGGTAATGGGGACACCCACCACGATCTTTCATGCTTCCTCATGCCAAGAAGCTGCCTTATGGCCTACTTCACCTGCAGCTTGGTCTTTGGACTAAAGCAGATGGTTGACTTGAGGAGGTTCATCTTCTGACCTGATGCTTTGCAGTAGTCCTCTAGAACACGTCTGAGAGTCATTGCGTCCCTCGTCCTGGCCATAAGGAGACAACCATCTGCAAAAAGGTGGAAGATCGATCGAGCCTCCAGGGTTGGAACATAGGCGTCCATCGCTCGGTCCTAGCATGTTGCCTATAAGGCTCAGGATAACACATCGACACAAATAATAAATAGGTAAGGGGATAAGGAACAACCTTGATGCAGCTCAATCGTGGAATGGAAGAACGGTGTAGGCATCCTATTAATTAGGATGGAGAAGGACGACTCTTGCACATAGCCTAGAACCCATCTAATCCAAGTCTTGTGAAAGGCAAAACTCTTGAGCGCAAACTCGAGAAAGTCCCAGCGAACTCTATTACAGGTTCTTACATATCTAGCTTTACTACCATGAAGCTCCGCCCACACGGGGCATGCTGCACATCTTATATCATCTTCTAGGCAATCAAAATATTATCAGTACTACAACTCCCCATAAAAGCTCTCTGTCTTGGCTGATAAGTCTGGGCAGCAATGGCTTCATCTTGCCCACCATAATCTTCGTCACTATCTTATATAGGGTAGTACAAAGACTAATTGGCCTGAAATAGCCGGGCTCATTCGCATTCTAGCGTTTCGGGATAAGAGTAATGTAGCTTGCTTTTCAGGCATCCGACATCGACGTTGTACTGAAGAAGAACTATAGAAAGCCATTAGGTCCCGGAGCCTTATCCTCTGCTGAGGTCTAAAGTGCACCCCGCACCTCACTCTCTAAGATCGGACCGATGAGACCCATGTTCTCCATCATTCCAACTCCAATATCCGATGGCGGAAAAGGGGTGACCATCTTCCAGTTGCTGCCCTTAGTCCACCTAGTTCTGAAGAAGTCGAACAGAATATGTCTTACCCTGCTCTCCTCCTCCACTCTTTGCTTAGTCTCATCCCTCAAAGACTTCCTCTTAAAGTAACTTCAATTAGTGTAAGTCCTGCGAGTTTTATGAGATTAAAGTGATTTAGGCCTTTCTTCCGCAATAAGAGACTTCTTTCTCCCTCTCTACTACATATTTTCCTGTATTTCCCTTGTCCTAATTTTCTTTATGCCTTGGACTCCCTTTTGTCACAAACTCATGGACCAAAAAGGTTTAAGTCCCGCTCGACCCCGTTATCCTTCAGATTAATAAAATTTGCAACGCACAATGAATTTGGCTATGATACAATTTTTCATGAATTCACAATCCAAAAGCTTAAAACAGTCGGAGGAGGATCGGTTCAGACTAACAAAATCTATGTAGCACTACTTTTATTCGTCCATACAGGGCTATAACATTTTCCACCCCTATAGCCACCATCCAAGTGATGTCATAAGCATAACCAAATGGATTTAAGGTCACTCTTTCTATTCTTCATATATACAAAAAGATACATGTATATGATTTTTATGTTATTCAAACATTTAATTCCATGAGTTCATAATTATTTTACAGCATGCACTCATGATTATGGTTCATAGCTATGGTTATTTAAAACCTTCAAAAATACCAAAAATTTTATCTATTTTATATAGTTGTCTTTTAGAATTTATAATATTTTAATAAGAAAAATATGGTGGTAATTACATTTTAATACAATAGCAACAAAGTTGTTTAAGCACGGACATAAATACATTTGTTATAACATTTTTTATAATATATTATTAAGTATTTTGGCCTTCCCTTAGGATGAATCTTTGATCCGCCCTGAGTCTTACAATTATATTCCTGAGACGCATTAGTGCACTTGTATAAGTGTTAACAAGATGCTTGAAAATCTTGGATATATATTTTTAACTCCAGATCCTAACGTGTGCGTGCATCTGAGGGCTTATCAAAAAAGCCAAAACAAAAGCTTCACAAACAAATGTATCTTCTTAAGTAACAAGTTCCATATGCATCTCCCTTTAACATCATCGCCAGTGAGGCTAGCAGAGCCAGTCAGCAGTCTGATTACCTTCTCTCTTAATATGAGTTGCTCTAAAATAGCTCGCCGTAGCTTTCCAACCATAGATATCATTCAACAGTGGGTTATTTTCAGACCTGTAAATAGAAGGATTAGATATCCAAGTGATTATCATAGCTGAGTCTCCCTCCAGCCATATTTCCTTTGCCCAGCAAACTACGACGGCATAGTATAGACCCAGCCATGCTGTTAAAAACCATGCTCAAAGAGCCAATTAGTTGGGTGCATTGCTTATCCAAAGATACGAGTGATGTCGACTACATGAATCAGTCTCACCATTGGATTCATGTCTCTTGTTAAGTTGGTTTCTTTAAACACCCATAATTATACTCGTACATCGATGGCTTTAGCCCACTTTAGCTTGCTCTTGGGCCTCGTAAAGGGCGTATTTTGCTACTGGAACATGGACAGGTGATTTCTCTATAATTCCATCCTACACAATTGGTTCGTTAATCATCCAATTCCACACCTTAGCTACGTTCCCTACAGTAAATTTAAAATATCCTACAGAACTTTGTGGACCTGCAGGCCTAAACGGATAATTCGGATTTGATTCGGGTTGAAACGGATTTTTGGATAAACGATCCAAAATTGACCCCAAAAAATGGGTCGGGTTAAATCCAAGTCGGATCACAATTTACTAAATCCAGATCTGATCCGAAAAATAGAATGGACCCAATTTTAGAATCCGACCCAGCCCCGCGGGTCCAAAATTTGGGTCGGGTTGGGCTTAAACGGGTCGGGTTGCGGGGCACCCCGATCCATTTGTAGTCTTACTCAAATAATATCCCAGGTGGCAGCAGGAGTAAAACAGAAATTATATTTGAAAAATAATTTGATAATTTTAATTTATCATCAGAAAGAGATACTACAGAGCTGTGGAACTTTCTCATTATCTGAATTCGGATCCGTATCCGGATCCGGATCCGAGATTAGAATATTCCTGTCCGAATCCAATCCGAAGCCGGATACGGAAGCCTTAAAAGGTTGGTAAGCGAACGCTTGAACCGGCGGGCGTGCTGACCACCGCATAGTTTGGGAATACAACATTGTCGGCTGTTGTCCCGCGGGACAGCATACAGATTCCCCTCTCTCCGAGAATAATAGGCACCCCGTTGCGGCTGTCTCTATCGATTGCCCGTTGATTCTTGAAGGCCTCCGCCTCCCCAATCGGCAGAGCTCCGGCGATCAAATCGCTCATCGTCCGCCGCGGATCCGATCCGAATCCGGTGATCAATCATGGTACTTATCAATCCTTTTGCCTGATTTTTGATAGAAGTTACGGACTTTTTATGGTTTGAGGCGTTAGAAAACCCTAACCGTCTAGGATCGATGAGCGCCAGGGTTTTCATCATTCAAAATTAGGAAATTTAGGTTTCTTGGCGTGATTTATCTGTTAATCGAAGTTTCCTCGAGAACTTTCGCTGATTATGATGTATATCCGTTGCAATTCTGTGATTCATGCTGTTTTTCTTTGATAGATCATTCGTTGTTTCTTGATGGCTATGGTTCCTAATTTCCTATAAAGAGTGGTATTATTATTTTTATTATTATCTGAAGTTCTTAATGAGATATGCTTTATGCTTATGTTATGAGGATTTCTTTTGGTGTTCCGATTTTATGTTGCTAAAATTTTATTGAAAACTTTTATGTTGGAATTGAGGTTTGCTAGCGATTTAAAGTGCTAATTGTCCGTGGGACAAGATCGGGATCCAGATTCATATCCCTCGGCCACTAGTGGAAAACCTTTCAAAGGATTTGGTCGTTGGATTTTTCTTTTTTCTTTTTTAAAGACAAGTTTGATTGTCAGAATCTATAAATATTGTCATGGTACCTTTCTGAAATATAATTTGTTTTCTAGTTACCTCTCTTCGGTTGCGTGATCCTTCTTGAATATCATGCGAGGATTTATCTTTTTTTTTTTTTTCTGGAATAATCTGATGTGCCCAACTTGTATTTCTTCTCTGTTTTCAGTCTTCCCTCGCAGCTGCCAGAGCAGATAATTTTTACTATCCACCAGAATGGACGCCAAAACAGGTATGTCTGTCGTTATGGAAGTTGGTAGCCTCCCTCTATTTGTTTTGGTGGGTGTTGTAACATATTTTGTAATATTTACCAGAAAGTTGGCTACTCAACATTGTTTTTCTGCATCTCACTTACAGGGTTCATTGAACAAGTTTCGTGGACAGCATCCCCTCAGGGAGAGAGCAAGAAAGATAGACCAGGGCATTCTAATCATAAGGTAAGATGTTTCGGAGTCACAAAAAAAAAAAAAGAAGAACTCAAGCATCATGTCTGATTGATGCTTCTTTTGTTTGCTAATTTTGTGAGCTAATGCTATGGTCAAACTCCTTGGGATGTTCTTTTTCAGATAATTACATTTTGGTCAAGGATCAATAGTACTGCCTCTTGTATATATATAGAAGCAGAATTATCATGCTTAACCTAAACAATGCACAAGACTTAAATGTAGTATGTTGATAATCTAATACCTCTTGAAATTACCTGTTTAATGGATGAAGATGTTAGATCTGTAGGGTCTTGATGTTTTGCAATCTACATCTGCATATGCAATAGATTTTAATGGAAGAATTGAAGAATGATGTTAGAGTTTTCTTAGATTTTTATAGATTCGGGAGAAAGGAAGTTATCAAATGAGAAGAGTAGGGAATGCTCCATGCAATAAATTTCATCTCGATAATTGTTATATATTTGATTCAGCCAACATCTTAGAGATGAATAAACAAGCAAAAAAAGGCAAGGGTAGTTTTGCACCCAAGAGGAATGATATTTGAGGACTGGAAATAATATGTATGTAAGGGCTTGGACTTGGATTTCTAGGGGTTTATAGGATTTAGGGGTGCCTAGTTTCAAGCTTGGAGAGCTAAATAAGCTTGGGGAGCTAAATAACTCTCAGAGCAGCAAATCAGCCCACTTCTACTGAGATCAAGGTCTATCCAATTTAAGTCTAGTTAAAGGACCTAATTATTTTTCAAATTTAAAAGCTCTACGGACAAATCATCAAGACATTCTGTATATAGAAAGACAATGCCGAAGAGATAACAATTTAAAATTATAAGGGAAAAAGACACACAAAAAGGAGTGATCAAAGAGTAAGTAGGACTCATGGGATGGAAATGACCTAGAAAGCATGGAAGTATGCTACAAGAAAAAGCTGAGAAAAAAGATGCAAGATGAAAAGCAAAATGAAAGTTTAGAGGAGGAATGTTATCATTAGATAGCTGAAACCCATGAGAACCTGCCATTTGGAAGGGTTCTTGCTCAGCCTTGTGTGCCGTGCTGGGAAAGAATGGTTCTCTGGATATTTATGTGTTCAAATCCAACACCCAAATGAAGATGGAGCAGCAAGAATGGAAGAGGAATAATTATCAGGGTATTTAGCCTCTGATCTCAATTAAACAAGCCAAAGTTTGCTTTTTGTACACTCCTAAGCAACTTTAATTGGTTTAAGCCCCTCATTACTTGAGTGAGACCAACCAAAATATAAAGGAAATGGTTCTAGATGCTGTGATATGATGTGGGAAAGGAATAGTAGGGGAAGAGGGAGGCTGTGAGTAAGAGAAGAGAGAGAAGTGAGAGAGAGGCATGGAAGGGGGGCATATGTTTGTGGGGATAGTGAAAATGATAGCTGGGGAGACCTTAGCTGCCACACCAGCAAACTTAAGTCTTTCTCTCTACAGTGCCTTTTTTTAACCTTCACAAATCTGCATACATATATGGACCACACAAATCTGCATGCATATATGTACAAACATACATACAATTGCATACGCATGTTCAGTTGGTCAAGATATGGATTGCGTAAATGCCTTGAAGCCTGTGCATTCCCAAGCATCCAGGTGACAACTTGTAACAACAGTCAAGCGAAAAGGGGTTTGAAACAATTTTATTGTGTTTGTATGGGGGGCTAGGAGAAATGATTTTGAGACATTACATTTTGAAGGACTTTGGATTGAGGAACTGTGGGGGAAGTAGACAAGTTGGTTTTCTCATTCATGGCATGAGGCTTGTTTACATCACTGATTCTGTTTCCTTACCGATGTATATCTTTTGTCCTTGCTGTATCTTGGATTTTCCCCAGATTCAATTTACTCACTTGTCATGGTGACATTGACTGATTCCTTGGACCTCAATGTGTTTTGCTAGGATAGTGGTTTTTTATATTTCATTGCATAGTCGTCAATTTATTTTACTTAGTTGTGGAGTTCCATTGCAAGAAGTTTATGTTATAGAAATAGGTGATTTTATGATTCTTCTATCCATGAAAACAGCCCTTTTTTAAAAAAATTAATATGGACGCTATCTTTGATTTGTTTTGATGTATATTTTATATTCAAAATAAAGGCATCAGTAGTTATTAAGGTTTTACGTTCTCAAATGTGGTATAAGGGTTAAAGATGCATCTTTTGCATGTACTGAATTTACCTGTTTTCCCTTGTTTATTTGAGAAGTTAAGCAGGATATACTTCTGGGTCATGATTCACTTTTAAAGTGAATGATGGATGATGTACTAATGAAGATGCAAGTTGAATTTGCATCTTTGACATGTTGACCTGGTTTTGCATAGTGAAACTTTAATAATTGACTCCTTTGTTTACAGTTCTTTATGCAAGTCTCATCAACATTTTCTCCATCTTCTAATCCCATATGCATCTGCTCAATTGTAATATTTTGTTTGTCAGATTCGAGATGCCTTTCAATGTCTGGTGTGGGGGATGCAATTCAATGATTGCCAAGGGTGTAAGGTTCAATGCTGAGAAAAAGCAAGTGGGAAACTATTATTCAACAAAGGTACCCTGCTTAACTACCAACAGATATCTATCAATCTTCCAAATATGCTAAACTATCCGAGTTGCAGACCCAGAAAACTTACCTTATCGCACTGTTCTACTTGGTTGGGTCAAATTGAGACCCTATTGAGGCTTTATAATTTTTTACAGTCAATGAATACTTAAACATATTGATTTTAGTACATATAACAAAACAAAAAGAATTCAAGTATGCCTTGCTGAAAAAACACAAAAAAACTAATATTTACACTAATGTATTTGTGCCATAATGAAATGCTCTAATTTACTACTCCTGTACAAGCCACTACCTCCAATCTTCATTTAGTTTGAGGGTGTGACTCGATGTTTTAACAAAATGCCATGCATTTTTCCTGACCAGTCAACTAGAATTTATTAAAATTGGCTCACCACTTTCAAGTTCAGCAGCTTGGCCCATTCCTACGGTATCTTCAGTTATAGATTTGCAGGAAACTAAGAATGAAAAATCAGAGTATCAGGACTTATTGAACTTTAAAAATGCTGCAATATAAATATCATTCTGGTTGGCAATTTTATTCGTGTTATTGTTTTCAATCTGTGTATGGAGCCTACCACTCTTATCTTTTGCCTACCTGACTGGCCTGCTTTTTTTTTTATTATTTTTTTTTATGTTACCACTAACCTGGTGCTTGACCTGCATATTCTCAAGATGGCCTTGGTTTTCATGGTGTTAGACCAGGAGGTTCAGTTATCCTACATGATAAAAATTATTCATCTCTCGTAGGGTAGCTTGGATACCCCTGTTACATTGGCCTATGAAATCATGCTTTCCTGTTTGACGATATATGCATCTTTTCTTTGTTATCTGTGAAATTTAGCTTCCTTACCAGGTGAGACATGCATAATTCCTTTGTTTTCTGGACAGTGTCAACTTTTCCTTGCTGGTGGTATAATGCATGAAATATATTTTATGATTAACTTGGATACCTAGCATTTAGCATGCATGGAAGTTGTGTTCTCTCATTGCATGATAGTGGTATATCATCTTTTTCATTCTTCAGTTTTGTACCTTTTCCTTCATGAGGAAGATTTTGTTGGGCCAAGGGTAGCAAATTATAATTAGAGTTTGTCCAAGGCACTATATTGCCTCGTTACTATTATGCAATTTGTTACTTCTATTTTCTTAGGTGAGTAGTTTGTAGATCATAGAGGAACGGGACAAATGCTAGGAATCTGCTTAGGTCAGGCATTGATTAAAAGATTGTAATAGATGCTTGCAGTCTTCAGTTTTTGCCCCAGTCTGCTCCATCTGCATTAATTCTTTAATTAAGAAGTAGCATGCAATTATGTTTTTCTGAAAAGCAAGTCACCAGCATTGACGGTATTCCTGGAACCTCTTTCACCTATTTTAACACATTTTTTTTTCACATTTTACTATTGTATTGTGTCCTCTAAATGGTGATGTGGTCTGGTAACTGTTGGCTTGTATCTTCTTGTTTGAACTGTCGTAGATGTATAATGTGGTGTCTGTGTTATCAGATATGGAGCTTTACCATGAAATCAGCATGCTGTAAGCATGAAATAGTCATCCAGACAGACCCAAAAAACTGTGAATATGTCATCATCAGTGGGGCTCAGCGCAAGACTGAGGATTTTGACATTGAGGATGCAGAGACATTTGCTCTTCCAGCAGATGAAGGTCAACAACTTATTTTCCCTTTTTAATGACATGAATAAGTTGTTCCTACACTTTCTTTCTTGCAGGTTTCTTTTTTATTTTTGTTTTTTCATTTATCCTGGATATGTTTCTCGCTAAAAAATATGTTGCAGAAAGAGGCAAGCTTGTTGATCCCTTCTACCGTCTCGAACATCAGGAAGAGGATCTGCGGAAGAAGAAAGAAGCTGAGCCATTGCTCGTCCGCCTTCAGAGAGTCTCAGACAGCAGGCATTCGGATGACTATAACCTTAACAGAGCTCTCCGAGCTCGTCTCAGAGTGAGCAATCTGATGAACTTATGCCCGAATTTCTTCTATCATAGTAGCATTCGGTTCTTGGATTCTTATTCTGTACTTTATTTATTCTTGTCCATTTTAGAGTCACAAGAAAAGGGTAGGTGAAGAAGAGGAACGTGCAAGAAAGCTTGGCCTTGGAATACGACTTCTTCCCCCATCAGAAGAAGATTTAGCAGGTGCAGCTGCTGTGAGATTCTCTTCAAAGTTTGAAAGGAACAGGAGGGAGAAGCGGGCAGCAATTAAGGCTTCCTCCATTTTTCCGGAGTCATCAAGCTCTGCATGGGGGAATAAACGTTTAGAACTTGAGTCAAAAAGGAGGAGAATAAAAGCGGCCGCCGCATCTGCTTTATTGACAGGTAGGGTCAAGCCATCATCACGGCAGCCCAGTCAAAGATCTGTGAGTGGACAAAATGGAATATCGGTGGCTTCAGTCCACCGCAGATAGTTTTATGGATGCAGTTCCAGTTTCAAGCAGCATGATATGATATAAGTTTGGAGATAGAGTGGCTTTGATTTGCAAAATGGTCCGAGAATCAGTGAGGAAGTTGGTTACAGATTCAAGCTGACCTACATCTTCAGTAAGCGGGGGCTGGAGATACAAGGGGTGGTATAAATGCTGAAATACTGTACCGTTCATTCTGGCAATTCCTAGTCAATTCCAAGGGGAGATGTACAGTTTGTAACCATGAATCGTCTACTAGGCTTTTGTGTTTATGGTTTAATTTTGATGCGTCATCTGGTTGTTTGGGAAGGAGAACTGTAACATTGTATGCAAATGGTGAGGAAGGTGATAATGTTCTGGACTTGTGTTTCTTTATTCTACTTTTCCTCTCTCTATTCTGAAGACTTGTATGGTCTGCTCCAACTTTCATGACTAGGAGGCAAGGCAATCTGTCAATTGCTGTTGAGGAAGCAACATCCATGATTTTATTTGCTTGTGTTATAAAAATTACACGTTTCCTGGACTATGAGGCGGCCATGCGGAAGATTTTAGATGAAGGTGTGCTGTAAGGCCACCCTTTTGTACATCATATACATAATAACGGGTGAAAAAAATAACGGCCACTGTAATGTATTATTTACCTTCGTAATGGTCTGTGTTAACATAAGTAACGACTTTTATTTTTTACTTGGGCCTTCAAACAAAATACTAGTTTGTTAAAAATTTATTTATTTATTTAATTAGATTTCTCTGTAGAAGCTCAAGGCATGATATTTTTTTTTATTGAATGTCTCATTATTGTCCATTATTTTTGTAGTAACATAATAATAATAATAATTGTTTTAATATTATTATTCAAGTATTAAAAACTTGGTATTGGTCATTAAGGCAAATAACAGTTATTATAAAAGTCATGGTGACCAAAATCATTTTTTATAGGGTCTGTCTTAACAATATAACACTCTATGCAACGTATTGGTTCTGATTTATTGGTGGACAAATGAAAGCTTTCTTTGGCGAACCAAGTTGCAACACTCCAAGGTGAATTCAACGTGGTTCTGAGTGTATATTCTCAACGGTGTTTAGGGTCAAAAAGGTCATGAGCCACATCTTGAAACATAATGACTGAAAGTGACGGCTCCACCGCGTAGAAATGTTCCTGCTGCTATTACCACTTAAAATTATGGTCTAAGGTTCCATTTGAGATTACTGTTGATAGTAAAATTTTTGGGAACAGGGCTTTTGCTACTAGAACTTTTAACAAAAAAATGGTTTATGTTAAGTAACTATAATTTTAAGGTGCCGTGCAAGTTATACATCTTTTTCGTAATTGAATTGAGGAAATATTTTTACTATAATAAAATGAATAAAAAATATTATACAATATTGTATAGTATGGTATAATATAATATAATATAATGTAATATTACAATATAATCTATTATTATTATAATATAATTTAATACAATTTTATATTCTATAGTATAATAATATAATATAATATAATATGTTCATGTATTATGACATATAAAAATATTATTACATAGTATAATATTATAATGTAACATAATATAATATAAGATAATATATTGCAATTTATTATTTTATAATATAATTTATTATTTCATAACATATTATGCATTCCAGTTTCCCTCACACCAATGATGAAACCAAGAAATTGGCCATATGATCAAGTGAGGAGCAAATATAATGAAGGTGCATAACGTGCACCAAATATTTGATATAGAGGAAGACCGCACTAAACAAACAAAAATTTTAGTTTGCTAATAACTTCCAATTATGCATTTCTATTACTTTTCCATAATATTTAGGGGTGTCAATTTATAATCCAACCTATCAACATGTCCCGTAAATGATCAGCTTTAAGTAGGTTTGGACTTGACATAAATAGATCTGAGTTATAGACAAGTCAATCTATCTAGACCTGTTTAACCTATTTTGATCTATTTAATAATTGAATCAGATCATAACATGACCTACTTAACTTGTTTAACCCATTTAAATTCATTTAATTAGTTAAAAATATCTTTAACCTGTTTAAACTGTTCAACCTATCTCAACCTCTGTTTGATAAATAGGTTATGCAGGATGGGTTGAGTTACCCATTTAATAAATAGGCCAAGCTCAGATCTAAATTTTTGAACTGTTTAATAAATAAGTTAGGTTTGAGTTAGTGGATCTTTAATTTGATTTGTATCCAATCCGATCTATATTTAACCCGACACGGTTTGATTGCCACCTCTAGTATTACTGCATCCACCTACCGATGTTTTTGAAAGAAAAAAATCAAGAACATGCATCAAGAAAAAGAACAAATGCCGGCCAATTTCTTCTTATTGTTCGATTAACCAGGAAGGCTACCCTGCTAATTCTATTTAAAGAGAAAGTAACCAAAGACATCAGTCCTGAATAAGATCCAACAGCTGGGATCGTAATGTGCGTTGCCAATTGATATCACCGTCATAGTCGATCGGCTTCTTGACCGCTAATTATCTTCGACCTAATATGTGCATCATGAAAGAAGGCAACACGCAGGGCAACCGAGGGGACGTTGACGACGTTTTTATTCTTGTTTTTGCTGTTCCTTCGTATACAAATAGAGCAACTCCACATATGTAACGCTGTCTTTCTTATGCAATTACAGAAACATTGCAGCTTCGATCCAAGTTCATTGATAATCTGCATAAAATATCTGATTTTATTTTACTTGCACTCGAACATGAGACGAATCAAGTACAAATGATCTCTGAATCAAAACCATCCTCATGGGACCACTTGAACACAATAAATGATCTTCCAAAGGTAACCTCGTGAATCAAGCAGCAGCCAGCTCCAACCAGTCTCCCATATGAGAGTGCGAGAGTATCCAGCCCAAGATCCCTCGACCCCCTTGTGGAGGTGGATGTGACCGAGCCCCGGCCATCTCTAAGACACAGAGACCATTATTTCCTCATTATTAGTAGAAGTCTCTCTCGAGGTTTGACGACCGAGTGCGCCCTCTCTTTCTTGAACGTCAAGGAAGACAGTCCCATTGGAAAAAGATCGCCCAATGCGGAGCTCTGCTCCCCTCCTCCGCATAAGAAGGGCCAGGAAAAACTTCACCCCAAATAAAGAAACCCAACAAATGGAGTCGCAAGTAAGCAAATCCACCTCCCATTTCAACACATCACTCCACTCCCATAATATTTCTTAATTATGTTGGCCCATTCAACTCAAGCTGGCAAAGTTCTAGACCCCTCGTCCCCTCTCACTTGGACCTCCCCACCCCATGAATCCCCCCTCAATCCACCACCCTTCTGCACCCCCTCCATGGCCATGAGAAGACCTCATCTCATTTCTCTTCTCCTTTGGCTCGTCCTCCTCTTGCTCTCGTTCCATGGGTGGAGCCACCTAAAGCCTCAGAGCACCGCCCCCTCGTCGGTGCCTCGCAAGGTGCCAGCTGCTAAGTTCGATTTCTCCGCATTCCACTACACTAGACGTTCTTCTCACCATCATCATCACAACCACCACCAGCATCAACATGGACCAGCACGGCATTCTACCGTCGTAGAGGTTAAACCGGGGCCGGATGGAGGTGACGAGATCGATCCGCGGTATGGCGTGGAGAAACGGAGAATCCCCTCGGGCCCGAATCCATTGCACCATTAGGTAATCTTCTCATAGCCATCATCTTGGCGGACGTGGAAGGTGCAGGAGAGGGAGATAGAGATAGCTCATAATGCTGTTGCTAAATCAGATTCTTTATAGGTGGAAGGAAGAAGCTCGATTCATCTCAATAATCTGTTGCGATGTGTATGTATCCTGGCTGAGTATTTTTATTTATATGATCAATGTATGTACTGTCAAAGTAATGTAGAATTCTATTCCGGTCTCGCCAAAGTTCCTATGTCTCAAGGAAAACAAAGAAGCAAAGGGGAAGAAACCAAAAGAAGGAGACTTTTTTCAAAAAAAGAGAGGATAATTAGGTATATCGTTTGTGATTTTAATATGTACCGGCTTGCTTTCTCGCATGGAGAAATGTGTCAAGTGGTCATTTATATTTTACGTTTCTTTTTTGTAGCCTGACAAATGAGTAACGGGGACGGCACGTTGTGGTACGATTCACCACTCAATCTTGAATTTAGCATGATAATAATGGTTGTGCGGAATACATGGTCCCATCGCGCTAGTTGTTGACTTCAAAGGGGGTCCACGAATTAGGCCACCAAAATCCATGTGTCGATTTTTTTCCTTATTCACGGCAGTTTTCTTGTCACTATTATGTCATTATAATTAGTATTAGTGGTTACAAAACTTTACAGAATGCATGTTGTGGATGTTGTTTTAGTTTCTCAGGATTAGATGGTATAATTATCCGTGTTTGAACGGGGGATTACATGGAGTGGTGGTGATGATGGCTTTTGGGTGGTTGACTTTGCAGCGTTGACTGTATAGCGGTGCCCATGGATGTCAACCACCTCGAACGTGGATGAGAAAAGCCAAAGGAATTCACCTGCCACCCGGCGGTTGCTGAATGGGATGTCTGGCCGGAACCGTGGCCGACTATAACATCACCACCGCTTGATGGTGTTTTTTTTGAACAATTAATGGCTTTAGATATGTACTATAAAGGAATGCTTTATGTATTTCTTGATCTACTTGATAGAAATAGCGTCAGATTAGATTCTAAATGCTTTCAATTGGGTGGGAACCGTTGACCAGACTCAGCCAAAAGTGGTTTAATTTGTTTATATTCTCCTTTGCACTGGCCATGTCTGAATATCTGTCAGAGGAAAACGATGGTAATTCACCAAGGCAATTTAAGTGTGACTAGGGCTGCAACTCAAGCAGGTTGCGTTAGGATGAGGGCAGAATCTAACCCAGTAAAACCTCTAAACCTCTTAACTTTAGTCCAATCCAATCCAGTTTCATATTGAGATTTTTTTAATTAACCTAATCCTACCTATCCCCATCTCAAATTCGGATTAGATCAGACTAGCTGGGTTGGATTGGATTGGATTAACGGGGTTAAGATAGGTTGTATTATTAATTGAAGCATATCAAGTTGAGTAGGAATTTTAAGATAGGAGAAAGATTTGGAACATTTTTCAGGGGATTGATATCTAGCTGAAGCCTCAATAAATAAATTTCAGCAGTTTGTCTAAACATCATTTAACAAGATTAAATATGTGTACAAACATATAAACAATCTATATAAACTACAAGTATAAAATATTTATTTATTTATATATCAGATTTGGTTGGATTAAGTTAGTTTAAGCCGAGTCGATCAGGTTAGAGTTAGAGTTAATCCTAATCGAATCCTAATTGAGGTCAGATTAGAACTTTTAAACCCAAGCCCAACCCAAATATATAAAACCTCAACCTAGCTCTACCTAATAAACAACTTGAAAGGGTGGATACAGGTCAAATCCAACCCAAGTTGAGCCCCTAGCTTGTAAATAGTCTCGCCAACATAAGGTTGGCGCAAGCAACCCTCGACTCATCGAAGGGATGGCAGTTTTTGCACATGAATCATCCACATGCAGTCAAGATCTTGCTAATACGGCTGCGAACGATCAAACCAGGAGCAACTTGAGCCCCATCCCCGTGGCATCTTAAATTTCACTATACAACTTTAATGATTCAAAAGAATGATTAGTTTATGAACGAGACTAACAGTATGCTTGTTTAACATTTCTCTCCTTAAGTATTTGTGCTAGAGGGGTTCTAATTTGAAACGCGGGTATGGGTTCCAGGGTTGTTCTCACAAGTATCTAAAAAAAAATATATTTTAAGTTTTAAATACAGCTCACCACCCTCGTTACGAATAAATATATATTTTGTTGTTAAAATATCTTGCTATGCATGACCCAGGGTTCCAACTTCCTAATCAATGATCTCTTTTCTTATTTTTTATGATAGAAATTATCTCATTTTGTTGGAAGATGTCAGAATATTTCTTGATGTCTCACTTCAGATTTCTCCTACAGACGATGACTAAACTGACAGTGTATAGATTTCTTGCTGCCAGTTTTTCTGAGACCATGTCAAGCCTCCAATGATGTGATATAACCTAAGGCTGAGAATGACCTTGGAAAGTAATGTTGGTAGGAGCTGATATCATATATATGATCGGTCAACAAGCTCCTTTCGACGGCTCAGCATGCCTCTTCTGAAGATGTGCAGAAAAATAATTTATTAATATATATTATATATAGTAAATTTATGAGGATATATATATATATATATATGTTATAAAAATATTCATGCGAAAAATCATAAAATCAAATGATATACCATTCTAATTTATATCAGTGACCCACCTTTAAATGCTAAGTATCAAGCTATGCATGAGTTTAATGTATATTTTACACCTTACATTGAGAATATTATAGAACTCACATTTGGGAAGGTATCAAACTGATTTTCACCAAGAAAAGCTCAATTTAACTATAAAATGTCCTATTTTGGTCAAGCTGGAGTTTGAATAACCCAAACACGTCATATTAAAAAGTAAATTAAAATGTTATATTAGACACTATAAAAAGACTAGAAGTTGGGTACACGGCTCACCACCTTCCCAAAGCAGCACAATGAGAGAGCCGAATGTATTAACATCTTAAAAAACTAATAAAAAAGGCCAAATATAAAATTCATAACAAATAAAAAAAAGGTCATTATCTTTTACTGAAACTAGTTTCACTATGAGGTACAGATTATGTCATGCCTTTGACTCGAGATCATGAGCTAGAGGTCACAACAATTGCTACATTTTTGTAGAAAACTCTTTCCACAAATATGCAAAGCATTCCATCATGATATCATAAACAAGCAGTAGAATAAATTTATAATCCATGGTCAAACTTCAATTTCAATAACTAGAATCCAATTTTAATGTCTCACAAAATTAATAATATTTAAAAGATTTTATGTCAAACTCTAATCAAATTCTTATCTAAAATAAATATGTAAAATTCGGCATCTAGTCACTCTCCCGAACATAATCCCTCCCAATCATAATCCGTGCCATCTCAGTTCTCAGAATCTAAAAGAAAATAAAGAATAATGAGCTTGTTACCCCAGTAAGTAATGAATACCATAACTAGATAATTCATATAATAACATAAGATACAATAGTAAAGCACAAATTACCATGCACCAATATAAAGACATAACTAATTCCGTTTCAAAATATGAATCTATTAAAATCCATATCTTTCGAATATTCATGTGTTTTCATAAATTCGATTCAAAACAAATTACATTAAACCTAACAATCTTTAACTATGGCTACATTTATATCCTATAGCTAGATCAGAAACAAAATCGCACTTATACCTTGTGAAGTAGGCTGAAATATTGCACTTATACTTTGCGGAGTGAGTCGAAATACTATACTTATATGCTGCGGAATGGGTCAGAATACCATATTTATACCATGTGGTGGGGCCAAAAGTAGAATAAGTAAGCTCAATAATAGTCAAAGTACCAAAGCATAGCTCCCAATTGGTAGGGTTTAGCATATAGTCAGGCTGAGAGTTCAAATCTCACATATATCAATATTTTTTTTACAAAATAATATATATATATATCATAATCTAATCAAAATACGCATAAACGATGTAAGATCGGTAAATAATACAAGAATAGTCCTAAAACTATTACTCCAAATTACATATCTATTTTTCATTCAAAATACCATCTTATAAAATTTATAAATTATATATAAATTGATTAACTTCTTTGATGTAAAAATAATATTATATAAATATAAAATCTAAAAAAGATAAATCATTTTTATCTTAGAAGCAAAACCAAATTATAGGTCCAAATAATTTCGATAATCTCTTTTAAGCGCTTAATTAAAATCTCAGCAAGAGTTTGTGATGAGGCGAAAGGGGTATGCAGTCTCTAAATAGACTCCAAATCGAATACGGCTCTATTTTTTTTTTCTTTCAGTTTTCTGCTCTAAATTGGATAGGGCTCTATCTTTTTTTTTTTTTTACCTTCTATTTTAATTTTTATATTCGAGATTGATCAAGTGAACTAGACCAAGTTCTTTATTAGCTGGACTAGATCTTAAAAATTAAGTCAGAATCCGAGGTCGGGCCAGGGCCTAAAGTTGGACGGCATTATTAATTGCAAGGGATCGTGCAGTGTTGGTTGTCCCAATCCGTGATCACGAAAGCTTAAGTTGGTTGGGTGGCAAGTATCAATTCGATGAAATCCAATGGACATAACGGGCTGAAGTCTATGGACAGAAACACTGGTCCCATATTTAAACAGCATCAAGATAAGATTTGTAGAGTCCTACCTTAGATGAATTTGCAAACAAATCTGTGGAGTCCCAATCAAACTGGGCTTAAAAAGATAACAACGGAGGGGTGTTTGCTTCCGCAACGCGCGGCGTAGTTCCGGGCGTTACCGGGAGGCTAGCCCGGTAGCTTTCTTGTTAAGAACCTCCTATAAGATGCGATGTGATGCGACGTTATGCCATACCTTCGAGTCGAAGTAATCGGATTGGAGTCATGGGGGGTGGACGGCGGGGTTCCGATCATCTCCCTCAAGGTACCTCCTCTCTAAATCCCTTCATCCTCTGTTTCAGCTTACTTCCAATTTCTATTAGCTCTCTGGACCAACCCTGACGCCTTCGCTGCAGAGCTGGCCAATGAGGCTGACAACTCCTCCGACTCCGACCCCTACTCCTCTGATTTCTTCCCGTCCGTTTGCTACTCAAACCTCGGCCCAGAGCCCGCCGACGATGAGTCCCTGCGGCGGCGAAGCAAGACGTATTCCGAGGTCTTGAAGTCTTATGTGACCCCGCGCAGAATGCGACCCCGTGCCCTCCGAGTGGCCAAACATATCATCTGTTGGTAAGGAAGAAACAAAATACATACTACTTTGGTGTGTCTCTGTTCGGCCTTTTTTTTTTTTTGCTTTGTTTAATCTTTTATTGTGGATCCTGGGTAGCCATTGTAGGCCCTGTGCATGGATCGAGGAGGTCGGCGGCACCAAGGCGAGGGATTACGATATCCCAGAGACCATGACGCTGCTTCTGGTCGGGCCGAGAGGGTCCGGCAAGAGCACCCTCGTCAACAGGATCACCAGGGTCTTCCAAGATGACCAGTTTGCACCCGACAGAGCACAGGTTTCCCGTGAGTATTCTTACCTTCGTATTCCCCAAGTTGGTACTACTGGTCGATCTTATCGCTGCTTTTATTATATATATATATATATATATATATATATATATATATATATATATATATATATATATATATATATATATATATATATATATATATATTTGTACCGTTGCAGATAATGTGTCGGTTACAGAAGGGTCCTGTTTCTTGCAAGAGTACATGATTCCGAGGGATTCAAAGAAACTTTGTGTCTATGATACTCGTAGTTTGTCGACATTCTCGTCTGATAACTTCAAATTGCTCCAAGATTGGATGATGCACGGGGTCACACATCGACAAATGGTGATCAGGTGAGAGCATGCGAAATATGGGTTATTTTGATGTTACTACAAGATCTTAGTTAGTTGTGATTGTTTAGTTAACATAAATGAGAACTTGAATTCATGTGTCATGATGGCAGGAAGGACATAGTGATTAGTGAAGAATGAGTATAGTAGAGTAATTGTAGGAGTTGCACAAATTGAGAGCAAAGTGATGAAGAATCCATTAAGATGGTGCGGATATATATGCCGGGAATCTTAGGAGGCTCTGGTTAGGAGAGGTGCAGTGCAAGGTCTTTGTTGAAGGATTTAGGAAAAGGAAACCTAAAGTAAGTGACATGGCTGGAAGTTGTGAGAATGGTTTTGAAAAAGCTTGTGAAAATAACATTGTTGGTGAATAAAGATTAGCAAAGATGATCCCAAATAGTTAATGGTAGTAGTGGGAAAAGTTTAGTTATGGTTTGGTAGGGATGCGCGTATTCCACACATTGTGAATCTTTAGATCCATTGATACGTGGAATTAATTGGTGATCTCTACTATGAGTATTATGTACATCAATCTTGATTATTTGTTATAATTCTCAACTTATAGCAATGTTCATTTTGCTTCTTTTAATAGCAACTGGCTGTCTCCTCTTAATGCTTCTTGATTTTGATGTTGATGCTTCTTGGTTTTGATATCTTGAATTTCCTTTTTAAATATTGAAGCATATCTTTATACCTTTTTGACATATGTCTTCTTTGTTGTGACAGGGACTCAGATGATGTGATTACAACTAATAGAATAAAAGACATGGCACGAGAAGGGTTTGGCCCTTGCCAGAAGAGGATGGTCAACTTTGTCATATTTGTTGTTGATGGAATCTCTGTTCTGAAATCAATTGGTAGCATGGATACGCGGTACAATGACATGCTTGCTGAAACTTTCAACTATCCATTCTTGTCATTCAGAGGTGCGAATCTTTTGTATGATCTTAGTGTTTTAATGTATAGTTGACTATAAAATTCCTCTGTTATTGTTCCTTTGGTACATTTGTTTTTGCATATTTTAGATGTCCCTAATTCTCCGTCATCAAGTTTTATTTACTTTAGATTATGAGCGGCAATAACATTTCAATATGATGAGCATTTATGTATTGTATTCTACTTGTCTAGGTCATCTGCCATAATGTTTTTTTTTGGCAAGTTGTTTACTTTTCTAGGTTGAGCGTGTCTATCATCAACCATAAATATTAGTTTACTAGTTTATTATTGTTGTATTGGCAAAAATTATGTTTATCTTAACAACTCTAATATTTTTTTTCCCATTCATAAGTTATGATATAAAGGACTTTTCCATATATCCCAATATTTGTCAGCCAATTTAAGAGACATATAGATATTGTTTATTTTGATTGCATGTTGAGATTTAGGTGTGGCTCAACAAATTGGTTACTCCATAATCCACAAAATGTAGAAGGGTTAACCGCCACATTCCTAACATATTATATCAGGATTATGTATCATTTTGGCAACTTTTTGAATACATTAGAGGGATGCATAGCTGTGTACCAACTGTGCTGGCCCATGTTGTTGCATATTGATCTGCATACACACATACACACACAAATATTTTTTGGAGACAAACCAATAGGTCTAGGCTTCTATAATGACAAAATTGTTGTTTCATATCAAACTGAAGATTAGGAATCAAGGTAAGTATAATCTTTGGAAAATGCTACATAAGCTTCCCACGATACCAACAATATGCTTCAAACACCTATGTCATTTTGTGAATGTGTGAACATAGTCATTTATCTACAAGTGGTTATTATCAAGTTTTTTTAGCTTATTTGTGTTCTGGATGTACAAATAATGCCAAGCCATATTAGTTAAATGATATACGAGATGAAATTATGGAATACACATTGAACAACAATCAACATAATGTCTAAGTTGTATTTTTCTACATTTTTTGGATAGATTACTGAAAAACCATGTTTCCTTCTTCACAATTTGTTGAATGCATGCTAGGTTTCAGTGTAATGTGAAATGGTATGCTTACCATGCCATCGCTTGACTGCTACCATGCATGTGCATGATATTCTAATGCTTGATTATGTTTTTTGTTTGTGTGCATATATATATATATATATATATATATATCTGTGCTGCACATACATACATACATAAATACTGTTTGCACGCATTCTCTCTCTCTCTCTCTCTGTATTAATGCATTCTAGGTTTCGGCATGACATGAAATGTGATGCTTGCTATGCCATCCTCGGCTGCTGCTTGCATGATCCATAGTGTAATTCTTGATTACATTTTTCTTTTTCGTTATTGGGGATTGAATTTTCGATGTAATGATGGACCTCTAATGGTCAACCACTTGAAACACAGTTCTAGATATTTGATTGGTTTATCAGATAAAAGTGAGTTTACAAAATTTCAACTTACTTTGATTGCTCAGTTGAGAGCTATAAGGACCACCTTCCTCATGGCTTTACTCATGTTCCTGACAAAGTGGCTATAACCAGACCTCTATCCTTGTGGCAAAGATGAATCTACCTATGTTTCACTACTTGTTTTCATATCTCATTGGTGGCCTTTCTATAGACGGATATGAAGAATGCCTTTACTTCAAATGATCTTTTTGAGAAGGTCTAAATCATAGTCAAATTGTTGTCACGCTATCTTTTGGCTAAATCAGGTTCCTTGAGCTTGACTTAAGTATTTCCATTGCACTCAAAGAGAGTTGGAAAGGCTAAAACTCTCTTCACTTGGTCCTTACATCATCATGGTTCTTCTACTATTTCTTGATGATGCAAATATGACTAAGAGATGATGCTCCGACTATCCTCCATCTAAAGCAGCATCTCCAGCAATTACTCATGATGGATCTTAGTTCTGTCTTCTTTCTTTTATCTAAATCAGCTTTCATTTTATGTTTAATCATCACTGACATGTAAAGAAATAACAGGTGGTGTTCAGGAAGTTAGTTTAATTGTGTCTAATTGCAAATGTAGGACTGAGTTTTCTTAGATAAATTTCTTAAATTCATGAGAGATGGGACTATTACTTAAATCCAGTTACTGAAGAGCCTGAGGATTTTCACTGGATCAGACTTCCTATAGATTGGCTGAAATAAAATCAGATGGATTAACTACTGTTGGATATTTAAGTAATGGAGGAACTCTAACAGATAGATCCTTAAAACTTTGAATGGTTTATTCAAAATAAAAATGTCCATGATTAGAATATAAACCTTACAGAGGTCTGCCTTTGCTGTAATTGAAAATGGCATACAGTTGCAAGGTACAGATAGGAGGCTGTGGTAGGGTTGATTGAAAGTTGTCTTGGCTGGATGGCACGAAGTCTGAAACCTTTATTGGATGCATAGACACTACTATCACAAACTTGGGCTAGGTTGTCATGTATCCAGTACAATTTTATTTTCTTTCTTGATGCATTTATTTGTTTCCTGTGTGATATGTCCTGGTATTAGTCATTTCCAACTCCCCCGTCTATGAATGATATCTATCTATGGCCAAATTGATTAATATTTGTCTCCCTATATTATTGTAGATAACAAGCCAGTTGTTGTGGTCACTCATGGCGATGAACTCTCACTCTTTGAGCGTGCTCATATCCGCACTTATTTGGGGGAATTATTAGGAATTCCTCCACTTACACAAATTTTTGACATCCCAGGTGATGCAAGGCTGAAATGAGTCATTATGCTTGATGACAATGATTCTGTTTTTTTGAACTCTAAACGTCATGTGTGCAGGTACAAATGAGCGTGACACTGAGGTGGCTGTAGTGGACATGTTGCAGTATTCCATTGAACATGCTTACAGGAACCTTCCTTTTAAACATAATTTCGTCATAGAGGTTTGATATCCTGTCCCTCAATGAAAGCTTGTTCTCTTTTGGAGCTCTAAATTATCAGAATATTTTAGACGTTCTCGATAACATGGTATCCATTTATTCTTGTTGTAAGTGATCGAGTTCATTTTTCCTCTCTTCATAGTTTACTAGTCATGCAGCTGCATAAGATTTTGGTGATGCAAGTTTGTCCATTTTAGAACTTAATATTATTCAGCATTAGAAATTTAAAGTTATTGTTGTAATATAGTATCCATTTGTTAATGTTGTAAGTGATTTAGTACCTTTTGCTTTTCTCGTCCACAGAATTTGATCATTGAGCAGCATTTAGTTGTATCTTATTTCTGTTGTGATGCATTTAGTGTGCCAGCATCGTTGCTTAGGATCTAGGAGCTATCCATGTTCGTGTATATGGTTTGCATAATTAATTAGTAAAATATGGTTTACGTTTCTGCTCCCATGCAGCTAACCTCTCTTTCTATGAAGGAGTTGGTTGTTTGCTTCTAAAATCTAGGACTTTAAGTAAATGCAATTGAGGAAATAAAAGAAAGTTTGCATAAACCTCTTTACTTCTCACTATTTTTTCACTAATAAGGGAAGAAAATAGGCTGCTAGTTGGCACTCATTTCTTTTCTCACTTGAAATTATGGGAATGCTAAATACAGTTTAAAGAAGCTGGTTTCTGTGGTAGCAAATAATAATCAACAATTTAACCTTTTTGAGATTCTAGTGAGGCACAAATGACAAAATAATTACCTGCTATTTGCTTTGCATCCTTTTAATTGTATCAATTAATCCTACAATTTGAAAGGCATTCACAATTTGTTGTCTCACATAATGCCTCTGTTTACCATCTTAAGAGCCAAAAGATCCCATTTCTGACAGATGGAAGCCTTTGTTTCATTCTTGAATCCTTACATTCTACTTGCCATCTTTGGGCTCCATTGTCAAGAAAGGATTCCAAACCTAAGATGACGATTGCTTACAGGCTTTTTTATGGTCTTGCTTTAACTGATGTAACTGCTATGTCCGCCTAATATCTAACCTTGCGCATCAAAGTCATTATCTAAGTTGTAGCTAAGGTCTGATAGCCGATGCTGCTGCACTTGTTGCCACTGTTAGATTTTTAAGATTCAACAGTAAAATTTTATTTACTGTGATATTCAAAGGAAGTCCATGAAAGGAAACCAAGCTAATGATGAACCTTGATTTAGTATGAGTCATTTTCACATTTGATTATTATAGAGTCAGGACGATAGTAAAAATGTGATTTTTGAGCAAAGTGGTGGCACATTGAATATGAAATGAGGAGAACCAGGTAGCGACCTGGTAACGGATGGTGAAACCTGGTAACAGATAGTGAAAGTGCGATTACTGAAGACATCTCGGCCAATATATAAATATTGTATTAGCTGATATCTCTCTCTCTCTCTCTCTCTCTCTCTATATATATATATATATATATCAGTTTTTTTTAATTAACAATGAAACGGCTGCCAGTTCCAATTCATGCTGGTCTCACTCTGGATGACCATTTAAATGAGGATACTTTGGAGGGAACACAGAGAAATACTCACAGGCTAGCATGCTCATATGATGGGGTACCAATTGGCTGTTCTCTAATAAAAAGGTTGACATCTCAACCATCTGAGTTTCACCTTTAACTGATATAAATGTATGGAATCACCATTTGCTTTATGAAAGCTTTAAGCATGATCGTTATTTTGAAACCTTGGCCATCACATAGTAACATCCATCGTCCTATTCCTAGTGATTAGTTAAGTTTCTTGATAATTGATATCAAGCTTTAAATCATGATAAAATGCTTTTACTTAAACGAGGTGATTCAATTCAATATACTTTTAAAGTGCATGGTTTCTACGGTGTTAGATCAAATTTAATGCTGACACTTACTGTTTGTTGTAGGCTGAGAGGATCCTGACAAGGTTGGCGGACAAATTAGAGAGTTTTCATTCCATAGTGGAACTTGTCATGATTTTCCTTTGGTTCTATCTACTATTGTTGTTGGGAATGAAGTGTCTTGTGAAATGGTAGACAAGTTCTTGTTGCCAAAGCCGAGAAATCTCTTGCTACCTGAAGCCTTTGGTGTGCATAAAATTCTGCACAAAAACGCATTTCTGCTACAGCGTAGGTTTACCTTATTTTTTCATTTCACCTCTTGAGATTTAAATCATATTGTCTTATTAATGGACACGATAGCCTAAGTACTGAAGTTTCTTAGAACACTAGGCAAGTCTTTTGGTGGGAACGATGTAAGTTCTGATTTGTGATTAGATGTCTTCTTTCCTTTGGTTTGCTTACTAACGGGCAGCCTAATTGGGCACTCACATAAGAAAAATAAAAGGATAATTCTCATCTGAAATTATAGAATAGACTGCAATTCCAGATCAAGCCCATCGGGCTAGCGCAAGTGGGGAAGATGATGGCAGGTATCGAAGGTTGGATTGATTGGCCGGGAAAGATGGAATAATCCGTGTCTATCCATGATGTGGTGGGCCCCACGGCCGAAGTTATGGAATATCCATAATAAAGTCCTGTCGGGCACGATGGTCTTACACTGTTGGAGTAATTCATGTGGTTTGGTTATTGGAATAATGAGCTTGAAAAGTTGCCAACTTGTACCACCCACTGTTGGGAGTAATTTATGCCGGTGCCTTGCAAAAGTCATAGAACAGTGAAACCCCCATGAGCAACCATTTGTACCCTTGCTTATCCCACCCAAAACACTTAAATAAGACCATGCACAAAAAATGTATATCTTTTCTAGAATTGTACTCAAATAAAAGGTCTATAATTTACCTTCTTCAATTAGTTGTTTCACTCATCCACTTTTAAAAATTAAAACTAAGCTTCTATGATCAAAGTTGGCTTAAAAAATAGAAATTAATATAGATTTATTCTCAAAACAAAATTATTTTAATATAAAAAGTCATCCAATGCTAGTATAATTTTAGCTGTTAAAGCTTGTCATTTATAGTATTACTTAGGATTGAGGGGATCGGGGAGGGACATGCAGTTGTAGGTGAGGCAGAGGGCGACGGAGTCCGGCAGGGGAAGAGGCGGCTTGGGGAAGGAGGTGAGGTAGTTGTGCTGGGCGTAGAGGGTGGTCATGCTCCCCCTGCACACGCTCCTCGCCACCTCCTCGGGCACCGCTCCTGTCAGCCGGTTGTTGTTCAGGTACAGGCTCCCCGCCGCCGCCAGCGCCGCCGGAACCTCCCCGGATAACATGTTGTGGCTCAGATCCACCACCGCCCACAACGGCGGCGCCTCTCCGCCGGCAGGGACGGCGAGGGGGCCGGAGAGATTGTTGCGCTGGATGAGGAGGGAGGAGAGGCGGGGGAGGGCGAAGATCGCCGGGGGGACGCGGCCGGTGAAGGCGTTCATGGAGAGGACGAGGAAAGCGAGGTCTGGGAGCGGGGCGGCGAAGGCGGCTTCGAGCGGACCCGACAGGGCGTTGGCGGAGGCGGAGAGGTAGCGGAGGGTGGAGGGAAGCGGCGGGAGGGCGCCGGTGAGGGAATTGCCGTTGAGGTCGAGGTGGAGGAGCTGGGCGGAGGTCCCCGGCGGGAGCTCGCCGGATAGCCCGCCATTGGCGGCGAGGATGAGGACATTGAGGCTTGGAGAGGCGGGGAGGAGAAGAAGAGGTGGGCTCGGGCCTCGGAGCTTGTTCTGGCCGAGTACTTTTTCTTGGATGTGGATCCAGCGAATGTGTAGAACAAGTAGACAGAAGAGACGAAGATATATATGTAAATAAAGCTTACAAGTTATCTAATCAGTTGACCCGAAGGCATTCAAATTGAAGTTTTTCAACAGGCTGGTGACCTGATCAGGGGTGTTCGGAAAGTCCATGCTTTCTCAGTTAGCTCGATTATGGAGATGATGAAAGATTAGAGAGCCTATCGTATCTAATTTTGCACATATATGTGCAATAAATTAGTGATTTTAAGGTGGGAGGAATTATATGATTGTCAAAAATAAAAAGGTTGTCAAGCTGTGTGGCTTCAACCAAAGAAATCAACAAGCGAGAAGATTCTTCACTATGGTTTCTTAGACGAGAGAAATCTCAGCTGCCAGCTCCACCATATGGCCGTTCCACTAGGTAATTATTGAGCATCAAATGAGTCTTAATTAGCCACGCATTGATTTACTCAAAAAAATGAGCCATACGTTGACAATGTCTACTAGAGTGATGGTCTATGGTACTGCATGCATGCTGACGACGGTGGTAAGATAGCAGGCTACTCGCAAGAACGTAAGAGGTATTACCCTACGCCACCTCAACACGTAGTGATTGCTTTCTACCCAAATGAAGATGAATAGTGTCCCCAAACGAAATACGTCTCTGCTTGGAGTTTAAGTTTGAGAGGAATGGAGGTCTCTAACCTCCCAAAAGAGTCCGTATTTTCTTGAGATAGACAGATGCCAGATCATGAAACCACTTAATTTGGGTCCTCAGCAACGGGTCTTTATCTTACCCAGATGGTTTCATATTGGAAGATATCAACTAGTTAAGTCCTCATGCCTTAGGCCGCTTACACATTTGATCCTAGAGAACCATATAATTCGAACTTCATGAGTGATTATCCGACGTTATTCAATGCTATGAGATTTTTTTTTTTGCTAAAAAATCATTTTAGGAGAAATGAGAGATTCTGGCGGGTCTTTAGGTGATCATTTGTCCTTGTTCTTGGAGTGTACAAAAAGGCCCATATATTTTGGTCCAAGACCAGACTGCATAGAATAAGCAAAGTAAATCTTTAGGAGGTCTTCAAGAAAGATCTTGTGCAAAACTCTGTATACAGGTATGCAGCAGAAGCTGCCTTGGAGAAACAACCAAAAAAAAAAGGAGATTCCATAGTTAAGCATCAACTTCAGAGCGCGCAATAGCATTGTAATTAGGTTGCTTGGATTCTCTGCCCTTGCTGTATCAACTTTTTTACCCGAGATGATCGAATTGTGTAAGCCATCTTGGATTATCTACCTTCTCTCTCTCTCTCAAAAAAAAAAAAAAAAAAAAAAAAGAGAAAGAAACAAAGGGAAATTTTGAAGGTTCTTTTAGTGATTAGGTTTGGATCCACATTTGTGTTTCTGCGGAAAAGGGATTTGGATCCGTACCCCAAGCGTTTGGGCTGCCTTGGCTGATCTCTATTAATCCATAATTTAATTAAAAGAAGTGCTTTTGACTTGTGACCCTAACAGAACTGTCCATATTGAAGGAGTACAATCTTATTCAATAAAATTTTTGTATTATATTGATTATATCAAGGATGTAACCGCAATAACCTTAATGAAGAAAATCCAGTCAAATTTAACAATTACCTAATTTCAATTCAAAGAACATTAGATCTCTATCTCTCAGATTGCAACCCTGACCGTCCCTACCTCTTTCTCGACACGTGGATCTCTCCAAACCCATATGAAAATATTTCTCTAAGCGCGGTGTCTCATGTTTTCTCGATGAGATATAGTTTAGTCTTTCAAATTTTCTTCCTCTTGAGATCTAAGATGCACGATGGCATTGGATATCTCTCTCTAAATACGCTTATTGCACCGTGCCTCAATCCAAAAATGAGCCGCTTGAACTGCCTGTCTTTCTTTATCTTGCCATTGCTTAAAAGATATGAGATTTTATTTTTCTTTTTTCCCTGAACCATAAGTATTATTACCAAAAAAATAAAAAAAGCCAAGCGGCCATGCAAATGGTCAAACTAAGATCAGGTGCATAGTTAATCACTTTCCGACGCTTTCTAAAGCGTTGCAAAGGCGCTGGAAATGCAGCCGTGGAAACAATTTTATGATGCTTTTGGTTCGTCGTGAATTATAATAAATGACGCTTATAAGCATAGTTAATCACTAACGATTTCACTAAACCGTCTTATATTAATGACATTTATTTGCACCATTAATTGTTGACGCAAGTTAGTGTCGCTATTGTATATTTTAACAATGCTTAGATTTAAAATATGATGATGCTTTTATAGCATTGTAAGTTTAAGTTTTTTTTTAAAAAAAATTATTAAAAAAAAAGAAACCTTTGTATACAAATATATACACGAAACATATACATAACAAAAGTTATATAATAACACATGTAATATATATAGAAATAGCAAATATTTATATTGTCAAATATAACTATATTTACATTGTCAAATATGATTACATTTACATTATCAAACATGATTGAAAGTCAAATTACAACTCAATGTGCAAATATACACATAAAACTCCTAAAAAAAATTAGGGACCGATGGCATCACATCATCATTATCTCTATGACTACCGAAAGTATTAGAAACGTACAAGAAAAAGAAAAACTTTAGAAGTTAAGAATTCGAAAATCACAAAGTATTATAAATTATTAAGCTTATACAAAAATACATGATAATTATATAAAATATTTAAATAGATGTAGTTATTTACTTAAGGAGGGACAAACCTACGCAACAAAGATGCAATCTGCTCAAGTTGAGCCCTCAAAAATTGTATCTTTGTCTGATGGCTCTGCCTTATCTTCTTCATCTCTGTCTTCAGACTACAAACCTCTACAGCGCTACTACTATATCTGGCATCCTAAATATACCTGCTTACTGCTATTTGAATGGGTGGTCTTGCAAGTCTTTTATAATGCTGCTTTAATTATTAAGGATGTGTTTCTAAAAGATATCCTAATAACTGTATTTTATATCGTGTTACAAATGTTAACCAAGAGTCATGCCATATGTGTGGATCTTCAAGATGAAAAAAATATAAAGAAGATGAGGATGATTTGTTGAATGAAGTGGATGCTATATAGACTAAGAAAAAACCAACCAAAGTTTTAAAATTACCTGAAAGCACATTGAGTAGTAAATTGACTTTCAATCATGTTTGACAATATAAATGTAATCATATGTTGCAATATAAACATTTGCTATTTCTGTATATATTATATGTATTATTATATTACTTCTATTTTATGTATGTGTTTGGTGTACATATTTGTATATAGAGTTTTAAATAATTTTTTTTAAAAAATAATTTACACTTAAGATGCTTTAAAGTGTTGTTAAAACATACATTAGCGATGCTTATTTATGTCATTAAATAGCGACGCAAATAAGCGTCGTTAATATAATATGCTTCAGCGCCGTAACTGTTTAAAAGCGACGATGATTAGCGATGCTTATAAACATCGTTTGTTATAACTCACGACACGAACCAAAAGTATTATAAAATTATTTTTCCACGGTAGCATTGCTGACCCTTTAGAAAGTGTCGAAAATTTTACTAGCAGTGCATTTTTGCGTCGGCAAATCAATTAAAAAGCGTCGGCAATGCCAGATGTTGTTGTAGTGGCAGAAAAATCTTCCACTAGAGAGGATACAGAAGATATGGGCTGGTTTTCTCTTGGCAAATTTCTGTATGTGCGCAGGCGTGTCACCTACATCGGATAGTTAGAAGAAGAGATAAAGAAAAAAAAATAGTAGCATGACTTATTGTGCCTTAATTTTTAAAAACTTTCAATACTATAATATTATAGTACTAGTACCATGTGGTCGGAAAAGGACGAGGTAAATTGCAGGCAGGGCTACCAGCTTATACTATTGTTAGAGATAAGCTATAGTTAAACTCGGTATATTTTTAGTTTTTAAATGAGAATCCTATGTTACCGTTGCTGTATTTCTTATCGACCCAATTTACTCTCATCGGAACTTGCATCAACATCTTGTTGCCATGTGTCAGCACCACTCCAGTGCCACGTCGGAAGAACGGAGCGGCGCACGAAATCAATATACGGTAGCAGTTTAAATATACCAAACCTGAGTGCCAGCTAGACACCTTTGGAGTGATATTTTTGAGCGACTAAAAGCAGTTTTGTTTTTATTTCTTCTGTTCTAAAAAAAACAGTTTTGTTAAAAAATAAAATCACTGTAGAAATTAAACGAGAGTCCCTTCCTCCTTAATCGCCCCGTCCGTGGCCACGTGGTGGATGCGAATGCAAGATTCGCCGATCCTTTTATTTCGATGTCCCCTCCGCCCTTTTTGTGGGTGGCAAGGAAAAGCTAGAAGCCCATGATTATTCCCCTCCCCCGCCCCTCCAGTTCCAATTTTCTAAACGAAGGAAGTGGCCAATGACGACAGACTTGCTCACCTAGGAGTGTGTTTAGTGGACTGCCCCTTGCAACCACGAAACTACCTCTCCACCACCAAAAAAAAAAAGAAAAAAGAAAAAAGAAGAAGAAGAACAGCAATGCACTACCTTTCTTCTCGGAAGAGGAGTTGAATGATATGGCGATGATTGACACTTGGCCAAACTCGTCATGCGTGCCCCTAATCCTACAACATAATTTTATTGGTAACCCATTTAGAATGGTGATGGTAGCTCTTAGCTTTGCTCAAGGGGCGGGAGGAGGTAGCCATTCAGCCAGCTAGCCACTTTGTTGGTGACAGAGGGAATCGTGCCCACGTGAGATCGAACCAATCGAGGGAGGGAGTTTTCAGCTCCTCACGAAGCCCCGTATGGTACTCTGGATATGATATCTCTCTCTGTCTAAAAAATTTAGACAGTTCTCAAGCACTTCAAGTTCCGAGGGAACTTGATAGAATTATAGTACATCCGGATTAGCTTTCCACCTAGTTGTTTATGTGTCATAATCTTGTGCTCATCTTTTGTGGTAGCAATTTGGGCTCATGGGGCCATGTCATCCTCTGCTAAGCTCGATGTAGGCGTGCGAGGACTGCAATGAACTGCCGGATGGCGGGGATATCCTTTCCTGTCTTTCACGTGCATGTCGGTCTCTGGGTTTTCTGCACGTAGTTTAGGGTTGAGACCAGAGAGGAAACCATAGGAGGGCCAAATTTCTTACTCCCAATAAGTTTTGCCTCCGGAGGCTACCGTTCTGGAGGGGAATACCTGAATCTCTTGCCATCCCCAGACTGATTTGGATGTCATAGCAATTTCTTTTCGGAGACCATAAGGACATGTAGTTCTACCGAAAAAGTAATAGAAACTACTTTCAGTACCATTTGTAGTAAATATTTGTCCATGTAGCATGTTTCTAGATATATAGACCACCCAGTTGAAGTTAAATACGAGAGAGGAAAAAAAAATGAAAAGACTTATTAATTTCTTCTGCTTCGCAATATTCTGGGGTGTTTTGAGAGCCCTGAAACCTGAGTCCCATGCAGGGCCGAATCGATCCAACGTAACTTTTTAACTGTTGATGGGCAAATACATTTTTTTCCTTGGCTATTTTATATTTTCTTTCTAAACGAGGAAAAATGAATTACCACTGTGTTTTTTTAATATATATTTCTTGAATGCAACAGTTGGACCTTTTAAATTTGTTTGACAATTTCCATCTATTTTTTGTAGGGAAGGAAAAGGAGGAGAGAACACCATCATTACGTGTGCTGGAATAAAGTTTCCAACGCATCATCTTGGGCTAGATACAATAAGGGAGAAGGCTAATCTCCCATCCCATCAACCCTTCCCATGAATGAAGCTCCGCAGCTGGGTAGAAAGAAAGTTATTTATATTCAATAAATTCTTTTCAAAAATATGGTGGCGATGCTACCCTCTATGTCCAAAAGTAGAATAAGGTGCAATTTGATCAAGTCCCATTAGCTACCATTTGATAATTTTTTTTTAATTTTATGGGAAAAAAAGCTATGTGGAACATGGGAAACAGAAAAGGCCACTTTTCCCATGGCTGAATTGTGGTAATTTTTTTCTATATATAAAAATACCTTTAAATCATCACAATCTTCTTAGTAGCTATTTTTAAGAGTTAATCTTAAACTATTAAAATATATTATTAAAAATTAGCATAATATAAAGAAGTTATCTAACTATTAACTAAAAAACTCAACCCAATAATATTTTTAATAACTATTTTAATATATTTAGAAATATTAATGAATATTTTTATATTTAAAAATATTTAAACATAGCTATTAAAAATATATCATGAATTTTGGTAATTTTAATAATTAGACAAGTATCCAAATATATTACAAATTCTGGTAATTTTAATAGTTAAAATATTTAAAAATTTATATTTAAAATATATTTCGATCTTTTTGGTGTTGAACTTTCAAAACCTCCAGACGTTGGTATTTCAAGTATCTAATTCTAAAACTTATACAAATAATATTTTTTTCTTGCATTCTTTTTATTGAGAATATAACATATATCTTATATAATTTTTTTATGAAAGTAGATGCTCAATCAAACATAAGTCGCTCTAAAAAATATATTTCATATATCACTTTTCTATGGTTAACGAAACATACAAAAATTACTTTTTTAAGTATCATATATCTAAGCATCAGCTTTACAAGCAAAATATTTTAGTAAGATATAATTTTTTCTATGAACCAAATGAGTCCTTATTTCGAGCTCAAATGGATGCCTTCCTCTATTTAAAATAAAGCCCGTACCGCTAGAGCTAGGACTATCCTCTGTTACATCTAATATAATTATCTAGATCTATATATCTTCTTGTATTTCCATCAAATAATAGATTTATAATTTTTCTGAATCTATTTTTTTTATGTAGCTAAGTAAATTTTAGAATCATGTGGTATCATATTGAGTCATAGAACTTCCAAAAAAAAGTTTATATATTCTTTTCTTTCATATATATTTCTTTTCATTGTTTATTTGTCATAATTTGGGGCATAATTGCAAGATGTTCGCAAAAAAAAAAAAATAATTGTACATGAATTCTCGAATACAAGATCTAAAGATTTAAGTTTTGGGATTTGACCCTTAATTCATCAAGGCCAAGATGCTAATCACTTAATAGTAGAACTAATGAGTTATGTTAATGGTTGAGTAGCTTTTCAAGCCAAGTTTAGCCTCTCATTTGCATCTATGCTTCATTCACCTTTGACAAATGTTGTTATACCAAAAATGTCCAAAAACACATAAAAGCTACTAGATGTGGAGGCACGCAAGAAGGAATCAAGTGAAAAGGTTATCATTGATCACAAAAATGGAAAGGATGAAGCTTTTATGATATGGACTATTGGTCTCTCAGAATCTCGATACCACTTCCAATAATAAATAAGCCAACAAAATCAAAGGTGAATATATTAAAGATTACTTTTTTGATAATTATCATTGACCACAAAAATGGAAGTGATGAAGCTTTTATGATAATTGACTCTTGGACTCTCAGAATCTCGATACCACTGCCAGTAATAAATAAGCCAACAAAACCAAAGGTGAATATATCAAAGATAACTTTTGTGATTAAAAATAGTTATCTTCACTTTATTCACCTTTGATTTTGAATAAACTGAAGATTACTTACTGAAAGAGATAACTTGCCTACTGGAAAACTAGAGAGAGAGAGAGAGAGAGAGAGAGAGAGAGAGAAGGAAGCTTCCACTTTATAGTTTTCTAGTAGCCAAATCTGACAAGTCGTGGCATTAGGGATACAATATTAAGCAACAACAAAGGCAACAAATCTACTACACTATATTGAATGTTTAGACTGCATCAAAATCATTTAGATGTAAACTATAATCCGTATTAGGGTTTTTTATGACATAGCAATTGGCATCCAACATTAGATCTCACTCAAACCTCAACTATGTAGTCCATATCCACTATGTAACTTGGTTTCATATTTAGATGGAACCAATATTGTAACTTGCTCCTCTCTCTATTTCTGACCTTGTATTTCAATAAAAGCTAAAAACAATACAAATTATGGCTATGAAAAATGCACAATATTTTTATTATTTAAATTACAATACAAGAAGATACCAGCTTTATGAACAGTTCTCTTAAATCATGGTCTTCATCAACGTGTGCCAGATAAGAAGCGCATAATTTACTAAAGGCCATTGGATTTCCCGTGGTGCGCATCCATGACTTGATGCCCATGCGTGCCGAGGATAGATTAATTGTGTTAAGCTGGTCAGTACCAAATTTAGATTAAATAGGACGGTTTTCCTTTTTTTTCCGGGAAAAAAAAATGCAGGACGACGGAAAGGAGATGCAAAACGGGGAACTTGGTAGGAGAGGAAATCGGAATATCTCGTCCAACGGAAGCCCCATGGAGGCCTGGGGAAGTACGGAATCGTTTCCATCCAACCACGTGTTGACCATCTATACGGCAGACGGCGCAATCAACAAGTCTCGGATGGGAAAAGTTATTATATGGACCAAGTCCGATGGACCAATCAATCGACATACCGAAGCACATGTACGGTGGATAACAGGGACGTCGCATTTTATCTTAAATTGTTTAAATATAAAAGGGGTAACGTGGTGAGTAGCTATTGGACGAGATCCGGTAGACATTCGAAGGGTAAACTAACGCCGTATGGTCCATTTGACTTGCCACAATTCTCGTACCCCGCAGTAACGCAAACGAATTACATCAGAAACCGCTTCAGATTCACCCAAGTTTACACCCTCTCACCATTATGCTTTATCCAGATGACGTAGATCTGCGTGCAGTGAAAGGCTGCAACGTTGGGTGTTTCTGGGGAGTGCACCCGAGTTCTTTGCAGAAAATGGAAGGCCTCCAGCCACTCCAAACGGGAAGTCTCCTCATGCCCTAAAGTGGCCGTCCTTGTCCTCTCTTATTGATGCATCCTAAAACCAAATGGCTGTCCTTAAATAGGAGAGGACAGATATAGAGCAGCAGTCGATTCCTTCCATTATTTGCTCGGTAATCCACTCTAGTCCCTTCCTTCCTCCCCAGATCTCTATCACCTCGGCTTCTTCATGGCGTTTCCTTATTCTCCATCTGATGTTATTTCCCTTCGTAAGACTTCTTTGCATTCTGTTATCAGATCTGAAGAGGATCGATCAAGTTATCGGCTGCTGCGAGCTAAGTGGGGAAGGGAGAGATGGGCAGAGGGAAGATCGTGATCCGAAAGATTGAGAACTCGGCCAGCCGGCAGGTGACCTTCTCCAAGCGGCGCAAGGGTCTGTTGAAGAAGGCCAAGGAGCTCGCCATCCTTTGCGATGCCGAGGTCGGCTTTATCATCTTCTCCAGCACTGGCAGGCTCTATGATTTTGCCAGCTCCAGGTCACTCCTCTCTCTCTCTCTCTCTCTCTCTCTCTCTCTCTCTCTCTCCACCTTCCTCACTATATCTACATAAGTGCATTTTTTTTGTCACATCCCATGCAAATTTTTCTCTTATTGCATGGTATGACATTCATGTGCAATCTTAGAGGCGTAGAAGTTTGGTAGATTTAATGGTAATTCTAGGTTTGGTAGTTAAGATTAATGCATCAAAAGGGTCGAAGAATAATGAGACCGAAGAAGCTGAAGAAGTCCTTAGGAGAAGTAGTTCATTCGAAAGAACAAAATGAGATATTTTTATCCCCTTCTGGCTTAATCACCTTCTTTCTCCTCTCTCACTTGGTCTCTTGGGTTTTTCCTCCATCAAGTTCGGTGCTGAGGGATACAACTTCCCCTCACCAGGCACAGAAGTAGTTTTTTAATTGAAAAGGCTTGTGAAGCAATGACGAAATTAAAGGCTTGGAAGAGGTCTCTTTTTTTGTTTTGTTTTGTTTTGTTTTGTTTGAAATAGAAGAAATGGAGGGTTCTTTACAAAGGTGTGGCAGAAGTTATGTTGAGAGTCTTGTATTGTAGATTTTGATTTTAACTTACGGTCTATTCAGTCAATATCAGCCGCCGAGAATAGAAAAACTAATTATGTGATTGATTTGTCTTTTTCCCAAGAGGAAAGTAAAAGTTTTCGGTAGGTCTTTGCAGGGCTTAGAGATTCTTCTGAGCCTAATGGTGGTAGAGTAGTAGATGATGCTCTTGAGCCTAAAGATATAACAGATTCTGAGAATACTGCATGAGGGATGCGATGAAGCTTACCTTGGCTATTAGAATTAAATCATGATGAAGAGCTCAGGCACTTAATTCAGCAGCCATTGTGATGAAAACTTTAGTAATGTTGACAAGGCTTGGTTGACTCGTATAAAACCTACGGGAACTTAAAAATGGTTTGTCTTCCATTGCTTTGGACCGGCCGACGGGAATGCCATGATGCAGGGATGGTGATTTTGACAAGAAACCAAACAAAAGAACTGGAATTTTCAGAAAGATAACAGAACTTAGTGTCCGTCAAATTCATGAATCAGAAAGAATGTGATGCGAGGATACATATGCCAGAAAACATAAAAGGGACGTAGTTGGCACTGGCTGGAACCTAGATTGTTTAACGCATATAAGCACTACTGGAGCCAAGATTGTTCAAAAATCGATCCCATTTGCATTTCAAATGCTTCTTCACACAATTATCTAATTGGATGTTGTAATAAGGATAAGCAGTATCATCATAATTTAACTGATATGAAAATCAATTTACAAGACAAAGGGGCATCTCCCACAGCACCATCGGAAGACACATTCATACCATTATAAATAGCTGTGAAATCTAGAAGTTACTAAGAATAGTATCTCGTGCGTCAAGATCTTTTATCAACTCTGCAGTGAATTAACTAGTTTTTTTTTTTGCTGAATAATTGATGCCTTGACCAAGTTGCTTATCTACTACGTATATGGAGTTGAGCAAGCAGTGGATCCTTTCCGGTCTAGGTTGCAGGAATTTCCTGCAGTTCGAGAACATGATAGTTTTTATATAGTTGGTTTAAGGAGAGGCAATTTGGCATTCTTTTCACCGTATTTACCTTTTTAAGCCACCCATCTGTCACAAAAATTCACATACCTAAGATGTAAGAATTTCCTGCAGCCAAGATGTCGAGGATTCAAACTAGGACAACGAGTTTGAATTGATTGTGCATAAAATGGTAAAATTGCTTATAGTCTTTTCTTTTTTATTCTGTACACATCTCTATATTTTGATGTGATTATCCAAGTATAAAGGAAATCAAACTAAATTTTGAGTTTTGAATGATAACATGCGAATTACATTTTATGCATCAGTGATATGCATATGCTACATTGAAGTATAGAGCTTTCCCACCCAAAAAGTGTAGAGCTTATCTTGTTTCAAAATAGCTGTGATTATTTCAAAGTTTCTTCTTAAGAGGAAAAAACCAGGAAGTTCAATTATCTTATATCTTCATCATAACTAGTGAAAGAAAACAACCACAGAAGATGAGTTGCTTAGAGTCAAATGTTCCTATGGGTAACATATGACTTCTCTTTCCGATTGAGTATATGACTTTTTAGTCTTTAAGTTCTCTTGCTGGATTTTTTGCAATGACAAGATATTTATTTTTTTAGATTCACAGTTTTTTTCATGTGAGAATCCTTATTGATAGTTCATGCATGCCCAGTATGTTGTAGTTATAATTTCCAACCTTTTATGTGATTTATGTGATTTTTTTCTCCAAGCTTTAGAAGGAATAGTATCTAAAGCATGCAAGAAGGAAAATCAATGATGGATAAGAACGACCATGCAATATTAGATAGGAAAAGGCTTTTTTTATGTTATCAACTTTTCATAGAATAGTCCTATGATGGAGTTTATACGCTCAAACAACTTCAGACTTCTGATTTGTATAGGATATCTCCGTCTGTATAGTCGCAATTTTAATTTGAATAGGCTGAGTTCTGAAAAATTTATTGTCCAAAGATGATGAAAAGTTATGAAGGGGCAAAAAGCATAGATGGTATTTGAGGAGTTAATATGGTCATTGGAGTAAGATGGAATCAGCAATTCATGGTCAAAGAGTACATCTCTGGAGGAAAAGCAAAGGGCAAATCCCAACCGATTTCTTCAAAGTGATGAAGTACAAGACAAAAGTGAACAATTTGAGAACGGATCTTTCCTCTGGATAACATGTAAAGTTATATGTGCTCCCAAAGGATCTTCAGACTTGATATAAACTATTTTGGCCACTACGAATACGGTTGGACATAGTCTAGAAGTAAGATCCGTCATATTGTGAAGCCAAATCATGTACTAAACTTCAAGAGGCCATAACTTGGTCATGCAATGCCCAATTAAGATGATCTTTTTTTTTTTTTGAAATTGAGGTTGAATCAGGCCAAAATTCTATCATTTTTGTGTTCCAAAATGGGTTAGTCAAATCAAAACTTTTCTTTTCGGAAAAAAACTTTGAATAGTTGTTATCTCTTAATCTATGAAGAATAGGATGGAGATACAGAATGCAAAGTTGATATAAAAATCGAGATCTATCTCTTATAAAATTTTATTTTTTAAAATTATTTTTATTAGTTATATTTATTTTTGGAGGTCTAGTTCTATTCGAATTAGGAGAAGAATCCAGTCTAAATTATTAAAGAAAGGACCTCACCAATGTTATAAATAGGGGCTATGTACCTCGATTTATGAGATGTGGAGTGTCAATGCAAGCAAATTAGACTTAAGCCCTACTTTTGTAGCTCTTCTATCTTCTATTTTTTTATAAAGAAATTTGAGTTGAGCAAATTGAAAAAAAATATTTCTTTTTTGTCAATCGAATCAAATTGGTATCAGAGCTTCGATTCTTTACATCTATGAGAGTTTTAGTTTATGGTCTAAACGCACGAGCAATACAAGCAATTAAAAGAAGAGCTATCCGTGCTTCAAGTATATCGAAGGAAGAAGACGAGTATGGTTGTTAGTTCTTTCTCGATGGATGATGAGATGAAGAAATGTCTCACATAACCAAAAGAGAAGATTGATCAACTCAATAAGATAGTCTTTCGATTGGCGATACCTTCAGCATAAGCACTGGCAACTTTTGTTGCGAAGCTATTTCTTTCATCTAAAAATGAAGTATACAACATCCAGTGAGGAAGTTGAGCAACCTACAAGTATGCAAAAATCTTTTTTTCAACTCTTTAAAGTTGAAGCTCGAATCGATATCTCTATATATGACAGAATTGTTAATGTGGAGAAGCTAGATAACTAGCTAGACCAGTTAGAAACCAACTTTACCATCTATGGATACTCCAATATCCAGAAGGTAGTTTTTGCTCATCTCAAGCTTTCTAATCATGCTCTTATCTTGTGGAATTCATACATGAGAAACAACGATGCTTCTAATCTGACATAGAATAAATTTAAAATTCTAATCGAAAAGTAGTTCTACCTAATTAGCTACGAGAAGGATTGGTGGATTAAGTGGCAGTACCTGTGGTAGAAGTACGATCAATTTGTCCATGACTACACCACCGAATTTTCCAAGCAAGCAATTTTACTTGAAATCTTCATCAACGATCATGCGATTTTTATGAAGTACATTGGAGGTCTCTATGAAAGTACCCAAAAAGAGCTGTAACTCTTTAAAGTTGAAGATATTAGCAAAACCAACGTGAAGGCCATGAGGATTGAGGAGAAGAATCAGCTTAGGAAAGGTAAGAAGGATGACAAGTTAAAAAAAGATAGTAGAAAATCAAACTAGAAGGAACGGGATAATAAGCAAGCCAACATGGCTAAAAAAAAAAGATAATTTAAAAAAAACATTATCATAACCTCGATGGACACATCAAGAAAAAGTATTGAAAACTTTATCCAAAGCTACAACCGAAGAGGAAGAAGCCAAAGGATGATAATTTGAAGAAGACAGGAAAGGTGATTCTTAATACTATAGAGGTTGAGGAGCTGCTCGAGCTGAAGCAAACAGATTCCAAACTGTGTTTAATAGTGAGAAAATCCAAGACAACAACTAAGTCAGTCCTAGAGGTGCAAGAAGAACTCTTCCACTTGAAAAATCTAGTGAAGCAGAGCATTATCAAGTTTATTATAGATCTTGAAAGCTAGAAGAATCTCATCTCTGAAAATCTGGATTGAAAGCTGGGGTTGCAAACCAATCCTTATCCACATCCCTATCCTCTTAGTTTGATTCATATCTACATTTTCTTCTGAGAAACAAGTAAAATTTCTTCCTACCGCTAGACAAGTATGTTAGACTGAATGCTTAATCTTAGTTTTCTAAATAATCTGTGAATTTCTAGGCACGTCGATATGTATTCCTAAAATAAATTGTTCAACTAATTTTCTTTTATGATTCTATCCTTGAGGGATTTTCTTTTAATCTCTAATTGTAAGTAATGATCTCTCTTGCTTATGGATTAGAGAATGTTACCATTCTATCATACAGATTATTTGAGCATGAGTTTAAATTAAAGAACTATTATATTAGAAGCGGTCATATGCAAAGAGGCTGGGCTATTGTTAGGAGCATGAATCAGGGCTTATCCAAGTAGACATGTGTCAAAGATTCTAGGTTCAAATCTTGGATGTTTCATCCCAAGTATCATGACCTAGGCAGTTATAGGTGAGTCTTTCCTTTCAAAAACATGGTTGTTGTTAGAAGCAAATATTCTTAACGAAACTAGAAACTGTTGATGATTATAATATTTTTATTATAATTAATCTGCATCTTTATGTTTTGCTTATGGATTGTGCCAGCTGAGGAATTAACTTTCCAAATGTGGATTCCTCTCCTTTAGGTTTTTGTTAATTAATCAAGTTTTTAATCCATCATGCATCTTCTATCTTCCTCCCTTATGTTGATCCCTTTTCTGTTTTTAATTCGACTCTAATTGGACTCCTAAACATATTGGACTCTATCCCTTACTCTATTGTCTAACCTCTCTCTCTCCTCAAATGCATGTTGCATGTGCCCAATTGCTAGTAAACTATAATGTTTGAATTAAACTAGTGCACTGTTTGTGTGGCAAAGGATTGGTTTTGAGTCGGATCAAATATAGATTAGGTCAAAGAATCTTCAATGTGTACTTGATCGATTTACAACTATAAATTGTTAGCTATTTCATTCATTTTATATGCACACCTAGTTAACCTCCCAATCAAATTATAACTTTACTTATTAGTTATATATCTTGATAAATAAAAATAAAATGGGTGTAGAAAGATAAAACCTAGAGTTAGCTTCAATTTTTGAGAGATAAGAGGGAGACCCACCTATATTATGGTTAACTAGGCTCAAAATCTGAGAGATACACTATCCATACTTGAACCTAAAACCTTAAGTTGTTAGAAGCAAAGGAGCTATGACTACTAGGATAATACCCAAATGGATTATTAAAAGTCTTTATACAAACTCATTTCTTTTAAAAAGATTCAAAAAGGTTGGAGAGCCTAAGTTAAAAATTGCCATCTCTAAACTACTCAGAACATAGGCACGTCTAATGCATATTTAGGTTCGTCCAAGTCTTGAGCCTACGACCTTCCTATTATTATTTAATGAAAACATAACTAATAATATATTTTTTAAATAACATTTTTAAAAATTGAAGAATGTTTTGGATAGTGAATTTGATAAATAGAATCTATTTGATATATTTCTCTTTTATTTTGCAATAAGGTGTATATATATATATATAAGGCAACATAGAGGCAAAACATTCGGGTCAAGTCTCCTCCAATGGATGCAGGATGCCGTTAACTTGCGGGAATAGACCTCCCATCATCAACTTTGCAATGCTTTTGCAGTAAGATGGGTATATACAAGGGCAATGGAAAAAGAAAACCCCACTCTCATTTACAGTTCTAAAAGGAAAGAGCCATGGGTAAGTTGGTCTCGAGCCATTGGCAGTGACTATAGTGGCAAGAACGACTGTTGAAAATGTTACTTTCACCCTCATCTGCCCTTTAAGCAACAAAGTAGAGGGATCGCCCGAATGCATCTGTTCTAATGATGTAAATTATTTGAAATTATTGGAAGATACTATAGAAGCCACATGACGCAAATTAGCCGTGCAATTTCATCAGGGACCAAGTTTCCAAACCTGCTCTTAACCTGATCATCAATTCCTCGTTTCCCCTTTCAGTTCCTTTGAAAATTGGAGTTTCAAATGAAAAAACAAAAAGAGTTTGGACGAGGAAAAATGCCTCAAAACAAGCATTTGAATTGCTCCTAGAGCACCTTAGCACCATCACAAAATGAAAGAATTGTGTCATGCAACAGTAAATAGAGTTAGATGTATAATTTTACAAAAGTCACCATAATTATCTCTGAGTGAAGCAGTGAAATTTTTTTTAAAATCTGATTAATCTCCTTCAGTTCATTTGGATAATGAAGTTTTAGTAAAAACTATTGGAAAGAAAAATATCTCCTAAAAGCACTTAAGTGTGTTTGAGTGTTAAGCATATGTCCATGTAGACAAAAATGAACAACAAAGCTTCATACTTACCCGAAAAATGAGTCCTCTGATGTTGGGGCATATGAAGTCTTTGGTCATAAGCTATACATGGTTCCTCTCTTTTGTGTGAAGTCTTTGATCATGAGAATTTTTTTTAAACAAGATGGTGCAAATAGGCTACTTGTTGAGAGATAGTCCCATGTTAGATAGGTTAAGAACTCCAATAGGTCTTATAGATTCATGGGTCCTTCCACCTATCAGCTTAAGATTATATCAAAGTCAGCTTTCTTGCTTATTGATGATCATTGGCATCTCCAAATCAATCATAACGTCTGTCCAAAGGATCTATTGCAGATTGGCAAGGAACTCAGCCCACCAACAATAAGAAAAAAATTAAGAAGAAGAAAGCTCCATTAACTTGCATGTTGAAAAAAATAAGTAGACAACAAAATAAAATTGACTCGAAATAAAGTATAAAATTTAGTCCAAACTTATCATTTATATGAATATAATTGTAAAATCGTAAATTCTTTGGTAAAATGGCTATATATAATTTGCTCAATCTCTGAATCATGTACCCTTGATTTGTTAGATTGCTTGATTAGATATCCAATGACTTTGGTTTTGACACTTCAATTCACCATGAAATCTTTTGGTGATACATATCTTTTAGCTGTTGCATCCTTGACAAGTCAAACTACTAAATTCACTAAGACTTGCAATTAAATCATATTAGATGGACTAATAATGACTAGTTGCAAATAGGAAAGTAGTAACCAAGAAATTCCAAGTAAACTAACACAATTGAACAATTCTTATATTTACCAAAAAAAAAAAAAAATCTTACGAGGAGGTCCAATTTCCACTCCGGTAGGAGTTTCCCGTAAAAGCAATTTAGGAAACCAATCTAATTCTTTTAGGAAACTTCCTTGAGAGCCCAAATTTGGAAAGAAAGAGGACTTCTGAAGGTTGGGCTATCGAGCTATGAAGAGGAGGATCACTCAAGGAGGGTAGAGAGGGGTGGAAGTGAAGGAGAAAAATCTAAAGTAAAAAATTCTCCTCGATGGTCTTTTGATAAAAGCATTCTGATAAATCATTGGTTTGATTTGTTCAAGAGAGTAAATCTAGTGAAAGAGACATCTTCATCAATATTTGTGAATTAATTGGTAGCTACTTATGAAATGGATTCCAACTTGATTAGTTAATTGAAATTCATTTGTTTTCCTATGATTTTTATCTAGTTTTTACATATGTATTTAATAATATTTTTTCTTTATTTATGATCATGTTTCTTGTCTCTTGCATGAGAGTTTTTTTCTTCGCCATCATTCCACATTCCTTGCATTTGTATTTCTGTATTGGTTTCCCTGATGACAACTGTGAATCGGCTCGGTTCCATAAGAAATATATGATCTGACAAGTCCTTTTTCCACGGGCAAAGGACAACAAAATTTGGTAAAATCACCTATATTTAGAGTATAGACAATAAAGATCGAGTCATCGACTATAGGGAATACTCTCCGAAGGAGAATGCTATGCCCATAAATAGAGGTTAGCAAAGAACTATTTATTAGCGCAAGAAAGCAATTGTAAATAAGATTATTTAAAGCTGTTAGGGGAAAAACCCTAAGTCATGTATCCACAGAGGCGCTCGGCCGAAGAGCGCCGACCGGAAAGCTGCTCGGCCAAAGGATGCCGACCAGGAAGGCGCTCGACTAGAGGGCGTCGACCAGAGCGCGCGCCAAGAGGTGCCCCACCCAAAGCTGCTCGGTTAGAAAGTGCCGACCAAAGACAGCGCCAAGGCGCTCTGCTAGAAGGTGCTCGCCTAAAGGGCGCCGACCAGGAGTACTTGAAGCAACCCCGCCACAGGGCGCCCCATTGGGCGACCAGCTCGGCTCGGCACTCTTGCCGAGCCAATGCCTTCACCAAATGTTCAACCTCCGCCTAAGTCCAAGGGACTGACAACTCCTACGGCTTGCGACCTGCCACTATCTCCAAGCCATCAAGGCATAAGATCTTCGCAGGTATTCGGCACGACCTGTCATTAATGCACGAGACTCTCTTAAGTCTCCGATGCACTCAGTCATTTAATGAACACGGCCCAAGACGATCTCCGGATCACTGAACCATCAGAGCGCATGGCTCTACCTGATCGCCGGTTCATTCGGTAATAAATGCACTTACCATCCACAGACCCCAGGCCCGCTACGGCCGGCGGTTCAACCACTCCAACAGGTCCGATCGACCGTGACAACTCCCTGATTCTGGTCTGATTCGGCCCTGTTCTCCACTATGCCATAAATGGGCCAAATCGTGCCCAATTATCACAGACAGGGACAAATCCCCCGGTTACCTCCCAGGTAACGTAATCCCCACCTATAAAAGGGAAGCTGGAAGAACCAAGGGGGGGGGGGGGACAAACAAAAAACGGAAACAGATCCCCGGGACTAAACCCGCCGGGAAGCATAGATACAATTAAGGACATCATCCTCTTCGTCTTCTTTATCCTATCCAAATATTCTTGCTGTCTTCTCCATATACTCTCTTCCCTGCTCTCTCCACATACTTGCCCCCTCTGACTTAGGCATCGGAGGGCCGGCGCCGGGGAGCCCGGCCACCGGTTTTTCTTGCAGGACTTGCACACCCCCCCGCAGCGGAGGACACAGCCGGCCGGCGCACCGCCGTCCGCCCCCTGTAGCAGCGGAGCTCCTCCTTCCCCGGCTTTGCGGCGGCCCCCGGGTCCAATTTCCAGCAACAAAAGCCACCCAAAAAGTGATGGAATCCCCACATAAAACAGGCCTGAATTGGGGTGCTGCCTAGAAGGCTCTCAAAACAAGGGAGGTTTCATGTTAAGATTTTTTTTTCTTTTTTACAAAAAAGCTTTTATCCAGGGTACAAGGTAAATCATTGAGGGTTGCAATGACCTAGGTTTCGATCGCGCCTTTACCTGATTTTGACCGGGCTTCCTCCCTCCTATTTCATACGCACACAAAGGGAGAGAGGAGGGAGGGGAAGAGATATATATATATATATATATATATATATATATATATATATATATATATATATATATAGAGAGAGAGAGAGAGAGAGAGAGAGAGAGAGGGAGGTGGGGGAGCGAGTACATGGCATGGTTAGTAATAAAAGGATTCCAAGGGATATGGGCAGAAGAGCTTATTGACTTCTAAGATATTTTCTCATGTTATTGGAGTTACTCTTTTGCAAACAGGTAGCGTAAAGTTTGACACTAAATGCCTGCCTTCCATGATGATTTAGAGGGAATCATTTATACGAAACAATCAGTAGGTTTCAAAGTCAACAACAAAGAGATCGTTGTTATTTCTACCAAGAAAAAAAGAGGAGATCACTCTTATGGCCTAAATCATATTAATAGGTAATGATGCAAAAGGTTTTTCTTTATGGTTTGAGACCATGGATATCAGAGAACTACCTCAGATCATTGTTATCTGTCAACAAGTATCTTGATGGTATACTTATGTCAATAATACATTGTTGGTCAAAATGATAACAGAATTGAGAATAAAAGTTAGCAACTTCTCTGTATAAAAGTTTAAAGCCAAGAAATCAAATTTTAAGCATAAATCTTTCATAATACAAAGGCTAGGATGTCTCAATTATCAGATCGATTCCCAAAATTATTTTGTGGGTCTTCCTCAATGTCCCCAATCACAGTACATTATAAGCAAATGATCAATCATCTGCTTCCAAAAACATTTGAAAAATTCCTTAGGAATCCTGCAAATTCAACTTGTTCTTCCCCCTAACTGATGATTTGAACTTCACGCAGGCTTGAATCTTACTAAGAGGTTCACTGCAATTGAGGCTCCTTTAGTTAAGTAAATCCTACCCAGACTGACATTGTGACGCTCCTTTAGTTAAGCATGCATTTTTTGAATAACAGATCATAGATCATGGTCAACGGACGATTCAGTTTCTCCAAAATGCATGGGGATTACTAGCAACAGAATTAACGGCAAAGCTGTAGAAAAGCAAAAAAGTAATTGCTAACATTTTGAGAAACTGTTGTTTACTTCTTGCTCTCTGTTTACCGCATGGCATTTTATAAACTTGTTGCTGGTAGTTAAATAAAGAGAGACCTTGATGTCCTTCAAGATTTGAATGAGTTACTAGCATCTGTGCTATGAGATATGATTCATCCATCCACTGATCATTTTTCAGAATTTTATTTGGACTAATCTAGCTTAAAATATCTCTGAGCAAAGGAACTATGCTATTTTCTGAACCCCATCGTCTTCAGAACAAATAAGTAAAACACAAACTTTGGAATTAACTAATTGAAGATGCTTACCAATTTGGAACAAAGTCATGAGAGAATTTCAAGAAATTTGCACTAAGAAAACTAATAGACAAGGGATCATAAACTAACCCCAGATGGTTGGGAGAGACTGTTAATTCTAGTTCGTATTCCAGACATACAAGGGAAAAAGATTCAATAAATTAGATGTTGTAGAAGAGCAGTGGATGGACAACTAGTACATAACAAGACCACATTGAGACCATTTGTAGGGCTCGTTCGGTATTTAAGTCACCATTTTGAAAAAAAACTCAGTGGTTAGAGGATACAAGGAACTCAAACTGTGTAATACTTATTAGAGAAAGCAGCACTCTTATATTTAATTATATATTCATGTTCATTATCTAATTCGATTATCATTTGCTACTCTGATAAGGCATAGTTTGTATCAACATTCAGTCTGATAGCATAATAAAGAAAAACTAACAGAAGATCCCTTATCATAGCAGTATGAAATCAATAATTGACCGCTACAGCAGGACAAAGGAGGAGAATCATCAGGTGCTAAATGCAACTTCAGAAGTTATGGTATGTCCAATTCTTGTGCAACACTATCAACAACTGATAACTGAGCTTCTTCTTTGGTGGTGTACAAATGCACAATTTACTATGTTTATATTAATTTTGCCATCTCTTCTTGGATAAAAGTAAAACTTTTTACTGCAAATGCCCTGGCATCTATTAAATTGCTGAGAACGAAAATAACACTCTTCCTTTTGCTATAGAAATTACTAAAATGCTGCATGATGAACTCTTATGTTACAGTTATGTACAAAAACATGCAAATTATTTGCAACACTTGTTTTGCATCATATATGTACTGCACCAGAAAAGTAGGGGAAAAATTAGAAATTACACAAGTGTACATTAGGTATTTATGTTTATCACAGTTCGATTGAAGAAGCTTAATTATGAAAACTTTATAATGTATAGTAGTAAATAGTTGTTAAAAAGTAAATTACCAATATATGATGGAATACGGATATGACATAATGCAAAAACTATATAAAACTTATGATTATCCATGTCAGACATCTGTAAAAGCACAATAGTGAGGCTACTCAATAAATTACGTCCATGGAAATAGGATCTACATATGGGTTATGTTGACTTGTAAAATGCATATGCTAAAGTGTTAAGATTCATATAAAATAATGAATAGCAAAGGCAGTGGCACAATAATTTTTGATAAAGGTATTCATGATGGAGTTGAGAGGGGTGATAAGGGGCAGATGCTATAATGTAGCAGGTCAACAATAAGGATGGTCCTAAAGTCTGTCATCACGAACAGGTGCTACAATTACTGATTATTGCTACTTAGGTGAAGAATCAACTATGTTGCTCGTCTGTAAACAAAAACAAGGAGAAATTCTTACGGAACAAACTTGGCATTTTTGATAAAAATATTTATATGGAGTTGAGAGTGGGGACAAGGGGCAGATGCTATATTGTGGCAGGCCAACAATCAGGGTGGTCCTAAAGCCTATCATCATAAACATATGCTATAAGTACTCTAGCAGATACTATACTTTGGCAGGCCCCTGATCAGGACCATCCTAAAGCCTGTCATCATAAACAGGTGCTAGAAGTACTGATTGTTGCTACTTAGGTGAAGAATCAACTCTCTAGCCCATTCATAACCAAAAACATTAAATTGTTGTGAGAAGATGAAAACAAGGAGAAATGCTCTATAAGTGTTATGAAAGAAACTTCTGCCAAATCATATTTATGAGCTTAGTTACTAGAAGCAGGTGCGGAAGCCAATTCAGGTGTGTGTTTGGGGAAAGGATCTCTTAATCTTTTTTTTATAATAATAAAGGGGTGCAGAAACAAGTTCCTATGGAGATTGCAAAGCAGGTGTGGCACCCTATGCAGAAGATTCCTGCTACCCAGGTTATGAGTGTAAACAGCAGATCTAACGAAAACAGATGAAGAATGCAACTGTTGTGGGCTGAATAATGAAAATTTATGCTTTGGTAATTGATGGCAAAAAGATGCTTCCAAAAGATTATTACAGTTCAGTTCTATTATGTTGAACAAACTCAAAGAAAGCAGTAGACATTCTCATCAAGTTTTGAGCATGGAGAATGATGTAAAGATGTGTTTCTGGTGTGCTGCATGATTGTTACATATTATGGAGGAGACATAATACAAATTCTATCGAAAGGAAAGCCCATATGCTAGGTTGAGAAGTGGTAACTGAGACAGTCAGAAATAAGCATAACTACAAGAAGCTAAATACAACTGCAATCAGTAATTGGTATCTTGTTGAGACAGCAAGGCCATGTCATGACTAAAGAGGGGCAATACACAATTAGAGGTACCTCAGACTTACATTAATGGGTTGAAGAGAGGATGGGAAGGCCTAGAGAAACACAGATCGAAGTTGAAAGAATTAAATTAATATATTCGAGTAGAGGAAGCAGCCATGCATCTTTATAAGAATCAATGCTGAGTAATAATTCATAAATCTATTACAAGATAAGAATTGGAAACCATAGTTATGTTGCAATAGTTTCATATTCAAGCAGGATTCTACAAGAGATAATGACCTTTCCGTGCTATTTTTCGTTTTCCTTGCTCAAAACAAATGCAATCACAGAGCCACTGAAGCAGTCAAAACAGTTTATACATTGGCCCAGAGGAAGCAAACTGTTCATGAACAGCTCAGCTTGGCCAGCTAATCGGCTCTGTTGAGCTTGTTCAACTAAATGAGCCAAGCTTAAACATCAACTAAAGCTCAACTCATAAAAGAGTGGAGCCTCAACACTTCAGGCTTGGAACCTTGAGCTTGGCTCAATAACAAGCTTGTCAGATTAACAAAAAAGGCAAGCTTGAACATAAATTATTTGGGCTCCTATAATCTTTCATACAATAAACTGCATCTGAACAGCTTAGTAATTGGCTTGTTTGTATCCCTATTTATAAGAATTTATACCAAAGCATGACCAACAGGTTCTGTAGAATTGGTAGTAATCATGTCATGTAGTGGGCTCATTGTGAATGGATTAACTGCAAAAACTGAGGAATTAATCATCAAACAATCTCACCACTGAAAAGTCCTGAAAGCTGGCCCCAGCATATAGAACACAAAAAAGCTCCAACTGCTTGTTTGCATGATTCGTGTCATGCTAGGTTTGTATTGTTAGGAAAATTGGGGTTAATTGATAGCCAGTCCTTTGTTAGACTGCTATTTTACAATCTATTTCTGTTGACTAAAATTTTGATTCCGGCCATTTAATTTCGATGGCCATTTACTGTTTAGTCCCAGGTGTTGTCCATGCTTAATCATAAAGGTATGCAAAACAGATATAACTGCATACAGAAACTGGTGTAAGTCTGTCAAAAATACAAGTGTCTATGCACAACATTGGCCCAACTTGGTGCAGGACTCAACACAAAATATGACATTAGGGCTAAACATAAAATGGTAGTCTGTCAAAAATACAAGTGTCCCTATGTCAGATGTTTGTCAGTCCCGAGTGGCAGGGAAGTAGATATGCTCGGCACAGCAATGAAGGAAGCAGGGTCGAAGACTTGGTGACGAGGCAAACATTCTGGCAATGGGCCACTATGATAGTGAAGGCTATCAAACCATTATGTGAAGTGCTTCGGGCCATGAATAGCGAAAGATATCTCCAGATGGGCTTTCTGTATCACATGATGGAGAGGACAAAGGCTCAAATCAACGAGGCAGATCTAGCCCATGCCTAGAACTACATTAACATCATTGAGCGGCGGTGGGACTACCAAATGGTAGAGACTTGCATTTAGCAGGTAAGCAAGAACATTGAAAATCAGACTGCTCCTGTACTAGTATCATTTTACTAAGACGATCTCCTCTATATGCAGCATACTACCTGAACCTCCGGTTCAGTACAATGTAGCTGGAATTGGTATGGATGACGAACTTTTGGCAGCTCTGCGTAATGTCATTTACAAGATTGAGTTTGACCCAGAAGTTGCGACCCTATGTCTAGAAAAGGTAACTTAACTTAATTGGTATATGTAAGTTAACTGTCATCTTCTATTATTAACATAGTACAACACGGTTTTTTTTCACAGATCAAATTATTTAGAGAGGGCAGCAACAGTTTTGGACAGCGGGCATCTGTCGTGAGTAAGATAACTATGAATCCAGGTATGTTACCCATTAGAAGGACATTCATCTTGCATTAGATGGTTACTAATATGATACTATCTTATATCAATTTTAAATCAACATTTTTGCAGCTGAATAGTGGAATCATTTTGGGCTGTCTGCAAAAAATTTTAAACGGCTAGCTATCCGGATCTTCTTCCAGACAGTCTTCTCGAGTGGCTGTGAGCGCGACTGGTCCACCTTCGCCCTCATCCACAACAAGCAGAGGAACAGTTTGATACAGAAGCGCCTCAACAATCTTGTATATATCTACTACAATCTGAGGTTGTGGCTAAAGTGCATTCACGAGGAAGTAGAGCTTAAGTATGCAGATCTGATCAATAGTTCTTTCGTTGATGATGACAATGATCCTATGATTGGATGTCTTGTGGGCCAGCAGGAGGAGCCAAAGCTTGACGAGCCAAGATTGCCTCCACGATCGATCAGCTTCGTAGCCACCAAGGCTAGGGTGGATGCAGGGCAATGGGCTGAGTGCAATATTCCACACATTTCTACAGCTGATCAGCCACAGCCATAGGGGAGCCAGTCACCATATAACTCCTTGTCTGAGACATCCTCTCAAAGACATGATTGAGAGATGCTCGAACGAGGCCACTACACTATCCGATCGACTCGGTTAGGAGGACGACATAGCCAGACAGATAGGGGCATAAAAGGTAAGAAGGCAACTATCCAGCAGACCAAAAAATAAAACAAAAGGCACCTGCAGCCCCAATGAAGAGAGTCTTGAAGGAGTCTTGGAGCAGCAACGATGACGGTTCTGGTGGTCATGGATCTGCTGGCACTGGAGGAAGTGAAGTCCCAGTTTATGAGACATAGCCGGAGGATGGTTGAAATACTCTGGTGAGTCCTAGTTTACGTATGCTACACAAGATAGGAACTACGGAGCACGATCTTGTAGAGCCCGCGATGTTGAGATTTCATATAGGAGACGGGCTCCTCGAGGTTGTTTAGGAGGACACGATATAACTGCAGATGACCTCGCATGTGGAGTAGGATCTATAGACGTATCAGGTTCAGAATTGTATATTGAATTTTATTATTCACAGCTACAGACAGCCTATGACCCATACAGATATGGATATGGATATGGTGTGTCTGAGGCATCTTCCGGTGGCTACTATCCTACAAAGCCCGGAGCATCTCACGGGACAAATTTGCTGCCGATATATTCGGATAAGCCCTTCCACAGCCGTATTATCAGCTAGAAAATACTTCTCAGCGCCAGAGCTTAATGAGAGATGCGAGAGTGCTTATAACCCGGCACACATTCCTTATAGAATGAACATACAAGACTACAACGCTGCTTTAATAGAGGGATGGATTGATGTGCCTCCTGATTATACTGATGATCCAAATATCTACGAGAAACATCGCCACTTGATCCGATTTTAGAGATCATTATATATAATTGTTGGACTTCAAAAGTATGTAATTGATTGTATCTGGATTTGAAGATATTTTTATGTTATTCATTTTATGATTTGTATCATTTTAAAGCAATAGGATGCATCATCTAGCTTAAAACGAAATCATAAAAATATCGAAAAACATAAAAAAATATCAAAAAATTTTAAATTAGACTTAAATTCATAAAAAAGGTTTCAAAAGAGAGAGAGCTCTCCAAAAAAAATTTAGGACATGCCGGTGCAGGAACCATCATGCCCAACCGGTTTGGTTCGGTATGAACCGGTACTGAACCGTACAAGGCGTCGACCCATTCAACACTCGATACCGGTTCAGCGATGCTTGCATCAAATAGTGAATACAATCCAATCCATTACTAGATTTATTTATAACCACACAGATTCTATCACTGACGAGGAGGTATACAGAGAGGAGATCTTGAGACCAGGTGTGATACAATTTGCTACTGACTGTATTGCACTCGGTAGCCTCCTTAAGAGGAAAGCAGGTTTGCAACAGATATTTGTTAGTGTCGAGTGGCAAGAGACAGATTTGCAAGGGCTGACACTGAGAGGAGCTATGTGGAGAACTTGGTGATGAGGCAGACGTCCTGACAACAGGATGAGAAGATAGTGAAGGCTATCAAGCAATTATACAAAGTGCTTTAGGCTGTTGGTAGCTAGAGGTACCCCAATAGGTTTTCTATATTATATAATGGAGAAGGCATAGAATCAGATCAAGAAGGTAGATCTGAAGCATGCCCAAGAGTACATCAACATCATTGAGCAGTAGTGGGACTACTAGATAGGTAGAGACTTGCATTTAGTATATAAGCAAGAATTTTAAAAATTTAACTGCTCTTGTACTTGTATAATTTTACTAATACAATTACGAACTCTATCTGCAGCTTGCTACCTAAATCCGAGGTTCCAGTATATTGTTTTTGGGATCGATATGGACGTAAAACTTCTGGCGGACCTACATAATAAGATATATAAGATAGAGCCAGATCTAGAAGTTACGCCCCATGTGTATAAAAGGTAAGTTAAGTGGCATGCGTAAGTTAACTTAGCTTGTGTCTTCAATCATTAACATATTATAACACATCTTTTTCATAGACAAATATTTAGGGAGGGCACTAGCAGCTTTGGAGTCTCGGCATCTGCCATAAGTAAGAAAAGTACAAATCCAGATATATTAGATATTAACGATAGCTATTACTTAACGTTAAATAGTTACTAATATGATACTATCTTATATGTAATTTTCTTTAATATTTTTGCAACTGCACTATGGATTTAATTTTGATTTGTCGGAGAGAAATCTTAACTAGCTAGCCATCCGAATCTTCTCCCGGACGGCTTCTTGAGTGGTACGTGCAACTGGTCCACCTTCGCCCTCATCCATAACAAGTAGAGGAATCGTCTGACACAGAGGTGCTTCAACGACCTCATATATGTTCACTACAATCAGAGATTAAGGTTGAAGTGCATTCAGAAGAAAGTGGAGCTGAAATATACGGATCCGATCCACAAAGTTTTTGTTCGGGATGAGCATGATCCTATAATCAGATGGTTTGTAGGCCAACAGTAAGAGCCAGAGCTTGATGAGTCGGGATCGCCTCCACAACCGGCCATTTTCATAGCAAGCGAGGCTAGAGTGGATGTAGAGCAATAGGCAGATCGGAACATTCCACAAATGCTTCTAGCCATGGTATGCTAAACCAGCCAGTATTGGCTGGTTTAGCTCATACTGGACTAGTCTAGTCTCTGACTGGTTCGGTACAGCCGTGGAAAACGGTTCCGGCCGGAACTGAACAGTACGGAGCCCATACGGATCGGTACAAGAGCGAACCCGACGAAACTGGACCGATTTCATCCGATTCGGCCGATGCGAACCGGCACCCACAGAGTGGCATTAAAGCCACTCTATGCCCCCGCGCCCATAGCGCGCACGAGGCAGTGCGAAAAAGCTTCCTCCCGCGGAAAAAAGCGCCCAACGTGCGGTTACTCACGCCCGCGCGGGTGCGCTGGGCAGCTCATCTGCACGGGGAGTGCGATGTCCCGTGCAAGATATTTAATGCCACATAGTGGCATTTAATGTCACTTTGGTATTTAACGTGGGGCGCGCGCGTCGCCCCCCGCACGCAGAGAAATTGCTTTTCGGTTCGGTACCATGTAAACCAATCTGAACCGGTACCTTACCGGTCCGATAGGCGACCGGTGTGCCTACCAGTATCAGTACGGCATACCTTGCTTCCAGCTGACTCATTGTCCAAAACATCCTCCCAAAGATATGACCAAGAGTTGTTTAGACGAGGCCACCATGCTACCTAGTCGACTTAGTCAGAAGGGTGACATCCATTCTTCCAGCATAATTAGGAAGAGAGGATCACGAAGGAAAAGCAGGCAGCTACTCAGCACAGCCTAAAAGAAAAAGGAAAGACAATTGTAGCCCTGATGGAGAGAGTAGAGGAAAAGTCAGTTCACTTAGATTTAGAGATCAAGAAGAGCAGTGATGATAGTTTTGATGATTATGGATCTGGTGGTCAGAAAGAGAGTGGAGTATATGAGACTATCATTTATAAGACATGTAAGGTGGTTTTCCATTTATTGGTGAGTCCCAGTTTACGCTTGCCATATAAAATAGGGACCACGATGCACGAGCTGGTAAAACCTGCGAGGATACGATTGCATATAAGTCTTTTCAAGGTCATTCGGAGGATACGATGCAGCTACAGATGACCTCGCTGTGAAATAGGATCCATAGACGTATTAGGTTCTAAGTCGTATGCTAGATTCTATTACCTCCAGCCATAGGCAGCCTATGACTCATAAGGATATGGATATGGTGCGTTTAAGGCATCATCTTCTAATGGCCCCTCCATAGCCATATCATCAACCAAAGAATACCTCTTAGAGCCAAAGCTTCAGGGAGAAATTCGAGATCGATTATAACCCAGAGCGCATTTCTAATGGGATGAGTATACAAAACTACAATACCGTTTGGTTAGAGGAGTGGTTTGATGTGCCTGTTGATTATGTTAAGGATCTGGATATCTACGAAAGACATTGTCACTTGACGAGATTCTAGTTGTCGGTATGCATGTTGTACTTTAAAATACATGTAATTGATTATATCATTTTATGTTTTGTATCTCACTAATTGATTTTAGGATATTTCATATTACTTCTCCTAGCATGCAAAGCCACGATTGTTGTTTCTTTTTACATCTTAAATTTGGCCTGATGTTAACACAAAAGGTTGGGGGTAGCAAATCCAGTGATAGATTTGTCAGATTTTGTCTCTCCAAGGTAGCATTATTTTAGAGCAATGCCATGATGACATAGAAAAATCACTCCAAACATCAAAAAGCATTATTTAGGGTGTACCGGGATGATAGAAACATAAAAAAAATAATCAAATTACACTTAAAATCTTTCAAAAAACCAAAAAAAAAATTACTTTTCATTAAATCTTGGAAAAATTTAAAAAAATATTATGCCGGTTTGGAACTGGCATGCCATAGTGTACCGTGTATCAGTACGGTACTGGTTCGAACCGGCACCCCACAGCGTACCGTGTATTGGTATGATACCGATTATTGTATTAAACCGGTTGTCGAACAGTATGGGTTCTAGTACTAGTTCAGCTAACCTTGGCAGGGTGCTTTTTTTTCTTTCTTTTTTTCATCTTGAGCAAAGGTGGGGATCCCAATATTTCATTGAAGAGATGAATTGATGAAACAAAAGGAAGCACCGGCAAAACAGTGACTCAAGCCACTAAAACATAAAAAAACCAGCAGAAATACCCACCCAAGTGCATCACCATAATTAAGGTGTAATTGCAGGTTGCAATGTTTCATACATGAAATGTAGCTCACTATCTAAGCTTCCTAACTTTCAATTATTCATGGTACGCGCTCAAAATTGGGACCCGCCCAAAAAGGTTCAGACCTAGTATGGTAAGAGATGTAAAGCATTGGCAGAACAAATAGGATTTAGAGCATTTGAGATAGATTCAGCTTATAATTAACATAGATATTAAGGCATATTTTACTTTAATGACTAGGCCTTAGTTGTTCTAGCAATTCTAATTATTCAAGTACACCAAGGTACACCATACCATATCATACCGATATGTGGTATGAGAGGCGTACTAACATGATACACCAAACCGGCCTCCGTACTAAATGTATAGACGCAGTAATAGGGTGGGACCGATATAGGGCCCAATACCGAGATGGCTACCTTGAAGCACCCCATTTTCATCTAACCAAGATGAGCCTACTAACCGATTCCAGTGGCTGACCGGACCCTCTCAAGCTTTTGACTTCTCTCTCTACATCCTTGTTTCAGTCTAATATACTTCTTTGTTACTCATAAAAGACAAAAAGTTAGGATGATGGTCAACAATGTTCTGCTCTGGTGGTATTCCAATATCAGCTGTACATTTTAGCAACAAATATTTTAATAAACTACTCAAAAAAAAAAGAATGTGGTGCAAATGGCTTCCATTGTAGGTTCTTTCAAAATTTCCAGATCAATATTATTATTCTATTCCTGAAAAGATCCTCAGGATAATTCATGGACAGGAAGAATCAGTCAGCTGGTCGAGATACTAGATCATGCCAGGCCTTTTATCTACAAAAGATTGGAACATACAGATGTAAAAGTTAGTACTAACTGTAAACAGGTCACCAAATCCTAGATAATGATGCAAGGTAGCATAATGTAAAAGCAAGCATATGACTTCCCTTGAATACCTTGATCCTCCCAGTTACTTGTTCTGAACCTCTGAATGAGTCTCTGATTTTCATTCAATCTCTAGGCTCTAATGATGCAGTTCCCTGAATTCAGCACAACTGCAGTGTCAAAAGTGCCTACAAGAGTGCTACCCAAACAAGCAGTAACAGCTAAATTTGACATGGGAATTGCATGGTAACAGAGAGGACATGACTGTATATAATGCAAAAGGGTATTGGAAATGTCAGTTGACTTAGGGAAAAAAGTCAACAACTAGGATATACCTGGGAAATTGCTTAGCTCAGATGCTTGATTGTCGTTTACTAAAGAATTTTAGGTCAGGGATCCATGAACTGCAGGAATTCTGTTCACATCTAAGTTGGACACGCAACTGCTAAGCCTTGAGCTCAAATGCTCAAGGGCACGTTTTTAGCTGCTTGTCAACTTCCATGTTCACCAAGTAACACAGTTCTGCAACTTTCATTAACAAAATCATTGTGGACTCTCTTACACAGGCCTTCTCTACAAGCAGATGTCTACATTTCACTCGTTTGATTGAAGAGAGCCTTTGTAGCGGCTGGGTGTTCCATCAGCCGCTCCTTATCTGCCCCTCTCAACTCAACCATCAATCCAGTTCCATCATTTCGGTTGGTGTCCTTTGCCTCTTTCTCATTCACAAAAGTATTTGTTTTACTCAATCAACTCATTCCAACAATAGTGGATCATCATAGCAATTGCATTTTAATAGCAAAAAACAAAATAACAATAAAAGAAATAATATAAATTAGTGTGATACATGCATTACATCAGTCATAATATGAAAAGAATAGATAAGAAAGTGCAAAGATTTCCTCATAGATCATAAAACAATATCTTCTCCAAGACAGGAACTCCTGCCAGATAATATTAATTATGTCAACATATCATGCATGTTAACATATACAGGGAAGTTGTCAGAACTTGGGAGAAACATGTTCTTCTGGTAATATAAAAGATGAGCAATAGATTCTTAGATCTTTTATAACCAATAGATCAGGAGTTCTGTGATCTCAATTTTTTAGATTTTTCTACAGCCTAGAGATAGGATACGTATGCATTATGCATTTTAGGCCTTTTAGTTACCTAGAATAGATCCAAATTGCCAGCTTTTTGTACATGTAACAATAGCCACCCTTGATTCAAAAAATTTCAATAAATGAGATAAGATAACAATGATATGTGAATGTTGAACTTTCTCAAGTCTCAACCTTCTGAATGTTTGAAAAGTATGTACTAGTGAAAAATCAAAAAGCAGCCTGTGATGAAAGCTATAAAATATAACATTTAGCTGCTATATGTTGAGGCAGGCAAGAGAAGATTTAAGAGTCCTATTTGTTTAGACATTAGCATATAGAGACATCATAAGTACAATCCAGACCTAGCTAGCATTCAATATGAATATAGAAATTTGAAAGCACAGGTTTGAAGAACCTACTACCGAGAGTCATCAGCCAGGAGCAAGAAGCCTTTGTGGGGGGGAGGAGCATCTCAGATAATATTTTGCTAGTCCAGGAGATGATGGTGGATTTACAGTGAGCCTCGAGGAGACGATGTTTGATGGCTGTGAAGCTGGATATGGAGCGCGCTTATGATCGGATCCGGTGGGATTTTCTTCGGCGAGCGCTTGAGAGCTTCGGATTTCATCAACTTTGGATTGATTGGGTTCTAGGATGCGTGCAGGGGCCTAGCTTTTCCAATTTGGACAACGGCACGCCGTCGCCCTTCTTTCGAGCTACTATGGGGCTTCGCCAGGGATGTCCTCTGTCTCCGTATATATTTATCATTTGCTCTGATGTACTTTTCCGTGCTTTGCATGCAGCCTGTGGGAACCGGGAGTTGGCATCCTACTGTCCAGCCCCAGCGTCCGGCCCATTTCTCACTTGCTTTTCGCAGACGATTGCCTCCTACTTGCTAGGGCGAGAGCAACGGATGCGAGAGCCCTACAGGGGGTGTTGACAAAGTATTGCGCGATGTCCGGGCAGAGAGTCAACCTCCAAAAGTCAGCCATATACTTCAGTCCGAGCATGGAGCGGAGGGTGCGACGGGAGGTCAGGGCGATTCTGGGGATGCAAGAACAGGTGGGGCCCCTGGTCTATCTTGGGATTCCCCTCACAGGGAGGAGGTTGTGGGTGGAGTGTTCTACCCTAGTGGACATGGTGCGGAGCAGGCTAGAGGGATGGAGGGCATCATCACTTTCCATGATGGGTAGATTGACGCTGATTAGGTCAGTTCTGTGCTCCATGCCAATCTATCTGATGGCACGCACTGTTGTGCCAAAGACGGTGTTGCTGGGGATTGAGCGGCTTATACGGAGCTTCCTTTAGGGCTCCTTGGGGGGGCCATGGGGTACCTGGTGGCCTGAGAGCGTGTATGTCAGCCACTGCATGAGGGTGGTTTGAGGGTGCCATCACTGGTGGAGAAGCGTGAGGCACTCCTGGAACGGCGGGCAGTGCAGTTCGTATTGGAGCCGCATGGATTTTGGAGTCAGATCATGACGACTAGATATGGCCGAGCAGGGTTTGGGGGGCAGGCGAGGGGTGGCCGGAGGTTCTTTATGTGGCGAGAGATTGGGGGATACTTACCTTTGGCCCTGGCGCACTCCATGTGGCTAATCAGCGACGGACAGAGCATTGATGTGATGGACCCGTGGGTGGGCACTTTCATTGAGACAGTGGCCGACGATGGTCAGTGGTGAGGGGGAGATAGGGCTTCGGGTGTGTGACCTTCTCAGGCCAAGGGCGGCGGAGTGGGATGGCGATAGACTGGGCCAGTTGTTTGGAGAGCATTTGGAGCACTACTTGTAGAGCTAGAGTCGGAATCGGCGATATTTCTCAGATTCTTCAGCAGGAGTCAGAGCCGGGCTTAGACTGTCACTGGGTGTGGGGGTTTGGGCTACATCAGAGGATTGCTCCTTTCCTCTGGAAGGTGGCCTGAGAGCGCGCCTGCTGACTTGCTCAGAGTTGAGCAGACGAGGAGTGAGCATCTCTCCCCTATGTCTGGATTGTGGGGTGGACGAGTCGGTGGATCATATGTTATTCCAGTGTATGTGGGCGAGGGATGCTTAGAGCCTGCCAGGGATCCCGGAAGATGCTTGGAGTCGAAGGGATTGTTTTCTCGAGGAGGTTCGGCGATGGTCTGGTATCCCCTAGATGCGTCCCGTGGCTATTAGGGCAACTTGTACAGCTTATCAAGTATGACTAGCCAGGAACATCCGGATATTTGGTAAGTCCAGTCCGTCCTCGCATTTCGTCATAGAGCGAGCTCGTGCACAGGCAGCAGAGATCATCCATGTTGATCTAGACCATAGACTGTTGATAGCTCAGGATATCTGGAGCCCCCACATTGCTTCAGCAGTTCCTCATAGGGTATTCTTTACCCGGGAGCCCCCACCTCCGAGTTTTCTCAAGGTCAATTTTGACAGCTTAGTATCGGATGGAGGTAGGAGGAGAGGGGTTGGCTTCGTCATCAGGAGCCCGAGCTCCAGAGTGGTAGCAACGGAGGGCTGTCAGATTTTTGATACCTCGGCTCCTGGCGCAGAGCTGCAGGCGGCCTGGATAAGTATGTGTTACGTACGACGGGTGCTTCAGGCAACTTCAGTACTACTGAAGGGTGATCAGCTGGGTCCAACAGGGTCCAAGCAGTGACGGAGGAGTTCATCTCCTACTCCGCGATATTTGGACGAAGGTGAGAGTGTTGCATTTTAGGCTATGCATGTATATCGTGAAGCTAATGGGGCGGCCGACTGGATGGCCACATTTGTAGCGAGCCACTCAGGAGGCACCCTATGGACTGAGGGTGAGATGCCCAGAGTACTTCGGGACCTTTTATTTTCTGATTCCATTGGGTGTATTCGTACCCGTGATGTATGAAATGCTTGTTTCAGCAAAAAAAAAAAAGGTTTGAATGGTAATAATGCATGAAAACTTCAAACAACCAAAAAAAAGCTGCATGCCACTATGATGCTCCTGGTGCCTATAAGGAGTACTCATAGAGCCAGTTGAGGTAGGATCCTAGGTAAACAAGGAAACCATCTCTAGGAAGGAACTGAAGTCTACCAATATACAAGTCATAAAATAATAAAGAAGACCTTATTGAAAAAGGATATTTTGCTAATTAAGGAAAACCACCTTGTAAATAGAAGTTCAACAATAATCCATTTCATGCATATAACTTCCCTACAACTTACTCGCACATAAGGAGTAAAAGCCAGCTACGGCAATTGGCATGGGCCAGCACACTTGGACTGATCTAATCAAGAAGAGAAGGAAACAATTCCTTCAAGTCATTTAATTTGGACCTCTCAAAGAAAATACTAATGAAATAATGGAGTGGCTAGACTAGGGACTACCAAACCATCCCGACCGAGCAATTCGAGGTATATCAAACCTACCAGCTGGTAACTGGGATGATTCGGTCGATCGATCCGGTCTCAAATCAAAGGCTTCATTTAACTAAAAAGCGGATCACCTTGCGTCTCTCCTCAATCGCGATCTCTTCCGAATTCTCTCCCCTCTCTCTCCCTCCAAATCCATCTCTTCCCTCTCCCCTCTCTCCTTCTCTCTCAATCTTTCTCTCGTTTCTTCCCTCTCTCCTGATCCACCATACCGACTATGATCATGTTGATGTCGATGCGACGACAACTACGGCTAAGATTAGTTAGGGTTCCGCATTAGTGCAAGAACACTGCAGCCACCGCCTCCTCTTTTAGCTATGATGAAGATCCTCCGCTGCCGCCTCCACCATCTTGTCTCCGCTGCCTTCGGCCCCTATCCTCCTCTATATTGGCACCTCCATAAGGCTGGGTGAATCCCCTCTCTCTCCCCTCCTCCCTCTCTCTAATTTCAATGTGTATCAGATCGGTATGGTATGCACCGATATCGTACCGAACTATTCTCCGACCAGCACGTCCTCCAATACCACTTCAGTGAACCTTGGGCCAGACTCCTTTTGATTTCATTAATTGAATAATAAAACTGATTACAACTTGTCTTATTTATATTAGTGAGGTCCAAGTTCCCAAATTTGATTCAAATTCCTTTTCTACTTAAAAGAGGTTAGAATTTTTCTAAATTAGTTAAGGAATTTGTGCTAAGTTGAAAGCCATCCTAGAGATATCTCTAGATTCTTACATTAAATTTGCCGTTTGCTACATCGCCTAATTCCTCCAAGATTGGAAGATGCACCATCAAAATCTTACCTGAAGAGGATGCTTTTACTTTGATCGGCCCACTTCAAGGCTTAAAACATCATAGCACCCCAACATTAGTAGGGTGCAATGAACCCTTAAGGTTTCCACATCCATGTAAAACTCAAAAAAGTTACCCAATTTCAAAAAAAAGATCATTATAAAAAGGATGTCGTATGGGGAAGTTATGGCAGATCTTACTCCCAAACTTTATCCAAACCTAGCCGAAGTGATCAAACTGGTCCACAATGGATCCAATGATCCTCCTAGGTCATGGACCAATATGTGGCACATCTATGTGCCAATGCATGGGGTTCAATGCATGCCAAGCATTTGAATAGCACAATATGTGCTGTGTCGGAACCAAATCAACACTATACCAATGCATGACACTTAAGAATTAAAACCAAACATCCATCGCTACTAGAATGGGGAACTCTTTGATAGAATTTTTGGTTCCACACTAGAATCTTCACTTAAATGAAGTCACCTAGCCTCTTATGAAATGCTTATCAAAACTAAACGTAGTTGGAGAAAAGTCTCTTACACCTTTAGAACTCCTTTCTAATTCATATAGTACTGAATTACAATAAGGAAAATAAATGAAACAATTAAAAACAACTTTTCTAAGCCTAATAGCTTGACTAAAGACCTTTCCTAATAGAGAAAACTATGAAAAAATAAAACAAAAAGTTGTTAAAATTCATTTCTAATTCAAAGTAGCCAAGGAAAGGCAAAGTCATAACTACGTACAATCCTGTCGACAAATTTCAACAAAGTAGCCTTTCACTAAGATGACCATATGCCCCTCATTTAAGTTCTGATTAACATGATTCAAGATTGCATTGGCAAGTTGTTTTGATGCTAAATACGATAGAAGTATTTTGATTTTATAATTCAGCTAGCTTTAGTAAGCATTCTTTTGGATTATGGTGTATGAAGTTGATCTTTGAAAGGCTAGCATTGGAAAGTTGTTTTGATGCTTAATACGATAGAAGTACTTTGATTTTATAATTCAGCTAGCTTTAGTAAGCATTCTTTTGGATTATGGTGTATGAAGTTGATCTTTGAAAGGCAGCTAATCTATGGTATATTTTTCTCAACTAAAACAGCAATACGTCAACATTGGTGAGCTAAGGGTCTAACAAGTGATGCCTGACAACTTTGGTAACTGATAGATTCAATGTGGTCTCAAAGCCATTATGAAACCAATGTTGTTGTGGACCTCTTTTTGGACTCTAAAGCCCTCTTTGGTTCTAGCTTCATCTCTAGCATGGATTAGTAGCATGTAGAGGACCCTTCACTCACATCAAACTCCCTGGCTTTAAAATTTGTCTTTTGATGAATTATTGTGGAATAAGATTTGAGAGCTAGCCTTAGCGCAATAAAAAGATTCCTCCATTATGACCTAGATATCACAAATTCGAAACATGGAAACAACCTCTCCCCACGCAACAGTAAGGTTGCGCAAATCAAACCATCCCCAGACCCTAGTGTTGGGAATCTTGTGTACTAGGGAACCCTTTTAGGATATGATGGTCTTTCAACATGCTTGTGTCAAACACTTCACTATCATCAGCTTTCATGTGTTCCATCGCTTTCTTGTCCTTTTCCCATGATACTTTTGGATCTAAGCCTTCTCTATCACAAGCTTTCAGCATAATTTCATTAATATATGGATTTTGTTTTGATTCTGGGGTAGTTTTATACACTTTGATAGGAAGAAGATTTTGATGTAAATCATCACTCAACTACGGAGTCATGCCATCCGCTCATATGGATTATTATTCACGTTGCCTCCACTGCTACCCAAGGATTGCCGAACCGGTATCAGGTGCTGTACCGATCGGCGCCCGGTCCGGTTCGGATCGGACCGAATCGATATCGAACTGGTCGTCAAAAATGCTGCAGCGCGCGCTATGGCAAATCTAACTGGATTCGGTGCCAACCAATTGGTTCGCACCGAGTTCTGGCTGAACTGGACGGAACCGGTCCAGTCCCGTCCGGTTCGCTTTTGTACGAGGCCAGAACCATTTTATATGTCCGAACCGACCCGGTTATAGACCGGGTCGACTCAGTTCGGCCCGGTTCGGCATTCCTTACTGTGATCTTTATTCTTTTTGGGATAGTTTTATACCCTTCGATAGAAAGATTTCGATGTAAATCATCACTCAACTACGGAGTCGGCTTCTTGCCATCCTCTCTTATGGATTGTTATCCATGTTGCCTCCACCCTCACCCTTATTCTTATGAATCGATACTATAGTGTTCTTCCTCCAATCATCAGGTATTTTCCTAGTGTTTAAAATTTTATTAAACAAATCTCCATAGAGATTTCATTAGGCCCATCTACTTTTCCTATTTTCATCTTTTCCATAGCCTTCTTTATCTCAAATACTCTAATTTTATTATATGTATAGTTAATATTTCTAACCTCAATGGAACTAGTAAGGCATCATAAATCGTCTACTTGTCTTTCATTGAATAGCTTGTCAAAATAGTTTCTCCATCTTTCTTTGATCTCATCTTTCTCAACTAAAACTTCTTGATGTTCATCTTTGATGTATTTAACTTAAGTCAAGTCTCTAGTTTTCTTTTCTCCTAGTCTTGCAATCATATAGATATTTTCTCCCTTTCCTTAGTTTCTCACTTGTGAAATAACTCTCCATACGTCTTGAATATAGTCAGTGAAACCTGTTGCCGGAGCCGGAGATTAAGGAAAGAGAGTGCAAGCGGGGGAGGGAGGGAGTGGGAGAGGGTAGAAGGCCGGCGGAGGGTGGTGGACGCTGGAGGGCCGACGGAGGCCGCGAGAGCGAGGCTGTAGCCGGTTTCCTCTCCCTCCCTCTATCCCCCTTCTCTCTCTCTTTTCCTCTCTCCCATGGTCTGCGGAGGGTGGTAGAACCGTTCGATTTGAGCTTCGTACCGGTGCGAACTGGCTCGGTTCGCACCGGCATGAGTTCGAACCGGTGCGAACCGAGCACGGATCGCACCGGTTCGTTGCTGAAAATTAGTGCTAGAAGTGCCACAGCGCTGGCCAGAGGGGGTCGAAACCAGGCACCGGTACGGTATCGGTTCGGCTCGGTTCGGCACCGGTACCGTACCGTTATCGAAGCCGACCGGTACGTCGGTACGATCGGTACCGCGAACCTTACTGTGACAACTTCATGAATGTTCTCAAGCTCTTGTGTTAGACATAGTACAGAATTTAAGTTTGCTAGCAACGTTCACTGTTTTGGTACCAAACTCCGTACCGGTATCATTCTATTACAGTATCGGTACATAGTACGGTACGAGACGATGAGGCATATTGAGTGTCAGAATGATACGAGATTGCGTACATAGTGCGGAGAAGTCGTGTTCGGGCCGGTTCAGCGCATACCGTACCGGTACCAACCCCAACTGGTATGATTCGGCTGTGTACCAGTGCGGACTGGCCCGGTTCGCACCGGCCCAAACATGACTTCTTCGCACGGTCGTACGCAGGGCAGCGCGCCCTGCGTGGGCCATTTAATGCCACTATGTGGCATTTAACGCGTCCGTGCGTGGACGCGCACGAACGCGTTGTTTTTTCGCGCTGCTTTATTTTTTTCGCATTCGCGCGCAGACGCCCGAGCAGGAATCGCACGCCTAGCTCGCGCACACGCGCGATTCTTCGCGTAGGAAACCGCGCTTGCAGCTGGTTTCCTAGCAAGGAATCATGTCCACGCGGGGCAGCGCACCCGCGCAGCCCGTATGGGCCATTTAATGCCACAGAGTGGCATTTAACGCGTCCGCACACGAACGCGAGTGGACGCGTTTTTTTGCGTTCGCGCGTGAACGCGTGTAGTTTTTTTCGCATCCGCACGCCGTGTCCGCGCGCGCGTCTCCAGTTCGATATTGGACCGATACCGAACCGATACCATAACAGTACTAGTGCCTACCGGTACGTCGGTACCGTTGCTCCGGCGAACCTTGATACCAGTGCAGTATGGTATGCGCGGTATGGCAAATCTTAATGTGGTACAGCAAATCTTGATTGCTAGCTTTTGTTGCTTGTAATACTTTGATCCTTATGCAAATAAAAAAGCAAAATCTTACTTGTATACAAGGTAGTCACAAGGATCTTTCTTGTTTTCTAATTCATAAGCATGTTAAATGGATGAAGCTGCTAAAATGTAGCACCTTTTAAAAAATATAGATCGTTGAATTTAAGAAGTGGATGCATGTGTTTGTGAAGACAGTTCTTGATTGAAATCTACATTCCTGTCTGTAATGAAGCTGACCTTTTAGTTATTTCTGAAAAGGATTGTAGATATCTAATTACTTGATTCAACACATCATGTTTACAGAGTCCAAGCTCGTGAATGGCTTCATTCATAAGATTGAACCTTTTTTCCTAAATCAAATAATAATTTTTGTAAAATCATTGTTGGTGATTTGGCATGCGGCTTTGAAATCAAACTTATTGTGCAATGCCCCAGAAAATACATATGATAGCAAAAAATAAACTTAGAAAGTAGTAGCATACAACATCAAACCTAAATTATATTTTTCAAGGTTTTTAGTCTTAGAGGTCAGGTCGAGATGTTGCACCCCCATACCAGCACATGGTACACTACTGGAGGCAACATAACAGTTGCACATGTGTTGAGATACTACCGTATTGAGTCCCTCTAATGTACCAATACATTATTGGGTCAGTATGATGCCCAGTACCAAGTGGGTTCAAAAAAACTTATTTTTTTATTAATAAATAATTGTTGGTTGCACATATATATGTAAGGGCAAGAGAGACTTTCTATAGGTGTAGAATACAAAATTACAAATGATGCATGGTCATAGACATAAAGAATTTTCAGAAGAGAAAATTTGAGAAAGCATATTTCTTATAGAATATCAATACTCTAATTTATACTTCAAAATATTAATATATTAAATTGAGATTTTATTCAAATATTTATGAACTGCTCATACTACACTTTGATGCTGGCTTTAAGGAATATTTCTTGTAGAATTTAACTTTTTTTCATTTTTATATTGTTAATTACTAGTACCTAAAGAACTAAATTATGTGCTCTGTTCTTTCTAGTTGTGGCAAAGGGAGGCAGAAAGCTTAAGGGAGCAGCTGCATAACTTACAAGAAAATCATCGGTACCATCTCTTAACCTCGTTCACATTCAAAGATTGTTCCTATGCCTGACCAGCCATTGGCACTATTCCCTTAGACATCATACCATAAAGAAAAGATTTAACTATATAACCATCTATTTTGTTAGAAAAATAGTGTTATTCAACATGACGTAGACTTTCAAGCTTGTTTGAGTATAACTAATTCCCTCATGGAAAAATTTAAAAATTTTCACCCAATTCCAGGGATCTAGAGCATCAAGATCATTAGGAAAATAATATGTAAACTAGTGAAAACATTAAATTTTGTAAATGACTAGAAATGAAGTATAAAAAGTATTTCTTAAGACTAATCACATGAAGCAACATTTTCGTTTTTAAACACCACCTTGTCTTGTTGTTTACCATATTGTATGCATTGAATAAATCATTAATTGCATCATTAGTTATTGACAAAAGAGCGGGTTACTGAACTTCCAATAGTATGTCAAGATTTAGACAGCATAAAACAGATGGTACATCTAAGGACTTCATTTCTCACTTCAATACCCATGGACAAAGAATTGGTCCACAAGCCCACAGTTCACAAAAACAGTGACAACTGCTGCTTCCACCATGGCAACTAACCTGTAACTATCAACTTCATATAAAATTATTATTTGCTTCAATTATCAAATTGAACCTCGGCATTTTTTATCCAAACATATAGCTGGGCAGGAGCAAATGGTGGACAGTGGCTTGAGTGCTTGTGAAAACAGTAAATGTGCCTAAAAACAACCTAGTAATAAAATTCTCTGACATTGACAATTTTCCAATTATTCTCAATTAAGGTTTTCCCTAAATTTTTACTGACTTAATGAAATCCATGCTTGCCAAATATATAGTGCCTTCTATGAATAACTTTTTTTTTTTTGCAAATATTTCATAGAACATTTCATTTCTTTTCTAAAGTTCTCCACTTGTTTTATTTTTCTTTTTATTATCATTCAGTCTTCATTTCTATTCATTCACTTTTCAATCCTCAACATATTCCAAAGGTTTTCCAAAATGTATAGTAGATTATAAATTTTTTCCTTGATAATACATTCTTGAATAACTATGCCTAAAAAGTATACAGACACTAAAACATATTAGAAGTCAAGATAAAACAAACGTTTCCTCCTACTAGTATACTGTGTAATGCAAGGCTCGCCGTCTTAGTACCAGACCCATACCGGTGCCATGCTAGCACTATTGGTTCGGTGCGGTACGGTACGGGGTGTTGTCGGCATGCCGAATGTCGGTATGCATCCCGTATCGTGTACCAATACTGAACTGGTATGGTATGATATGCCCCGTACTGCCCTGTTCGGCCAGTACGGCAAACCCATAATAATGTAATGTAGAATACTCAATAAGCTACACATACTATTTGATTTCGCTTATGGATCCTTCTTTTTGAAACATTCTTTTTATTTTAGTGATTGTTGTTATTGATATGTAATAACAGTACCAGAATTTAAAATCTATGACATTACATATTTATAGAATGGGATTATCACATTGATCTAGTAGCTTTATTACTATTCCTAAAGTTGTGCCTCACCCCCCAAGAAACCATGCTTCTATATAAATAAAAAGAACACAGTTCTGACTGGTCTTTTCTGTTATCTAATTTTTACGAGTTGAGAATCAGACTCTATGACATCATGAACTGCTCCAATTTCAATGTCTAAAATTGCAAACCCCCAGAATGCTATAGAATACATGATCATGTGAAACACTGCTTGGATAGACCAAATTACCGTGAAGATTTCTTAGAGTTTCACCAAGGGTGGACTACCAAGAGTGCAATCAGAAATCAATCTTATTTTGCCTATAGGATCTGAGAATAGCTGTTCTGGAAGAAAGTGAAAGCAAGACTCGGAGAACTGCTTCAGTACTTCAATTCCAGAGTCTCAGCCTCCCAGCATATAATGCTAATAGCAGCAGCTGGAACAATCTTTTGGATAGGAGCACTGAGATCCTAAATACTTTTTTTCATCTCAGGCATCGCAATTTAGGATTTTGTCCCCATTTTACTTTGGTGGTAGCTTGGATATTAAAAGAGTACAAGGCTTATACTCAGCCATACCTTGGTACAAGCTTTAATAGATAATTTCTGGTTGTATACTTCATGCAGAGAATAAGGTTGTTAGAGAATTCTTTGATATGAATTTCTTACAAAGAAGTCTATGTGATGTTCTTGCCATGGAACATAAGGGAGCTGAGGTGTCAATTTTGGACGTCATAGCCCAATTACTTAAGAATTTACAAAATTGTGATTTAGAAGGATCACGAGTTCTATTGTGGACCAGTTTAGCCACTTGGGGTAGGTCTAGACAAGGTTTGAGAGCAATATCCACCACATCCAGAACTTGATCGTGAAGTGTAACTTCCGAAGGCCATAACTTTCTCGTATGATCTCCAGTTTCAACATGTCATGCGCAAAACAAAGCCCTTGACAAGTACTATGAGGATGCAACAAGGTTGTCACACCCCTATGGGTGTTCTACAATATTGGGGCCTCAAAATGGGCCGATCAAAGTAAAACATTTCTTTTAAGATAAGACTTTGAACAAAAGCATCTTCTAATCTGTAAGAAATTAGGCGAAGGACAAAAGGCAAAGTTGATGTAGAAGTCGAGATCTCATTCCTAGATGAGTTTTATCTTAATATAATTGTCACAACCCAGAACCTCACCTAAAAAGACTAGCTGGAAGGTGTTATTTGGATTTCATGGCCTTGTAACAAGCATCCACGATCTACCCAGCATTCTAGCTAGGTAAATCACCTCCAGCCCACCCATATTTTTTAAAAAATCCAATAAATACTTAATGTTAGGTTAAAAAAAACTTGGGGATTTATGATGCACCTAACAATATTTGATCACTAGGTTTATGCTCTATGGCATAAATTTAGGACCAAAATCAAGGAAATTTGGGTTTCTGGCTTGAACCCCAAAACTCACTCAAAGGAAAAAAAAAGGTTTTAGAGGTATCTCTAATTCCAGATTATTCTGTCAAAAACATGCAACATAAAAACTTCAGCACACATCAAAAACCATGGCTAGAGAGTACTTAAATCAACATTGTTGCCATACTTTTCTTAAAAAACATAGCATTAAGACAACAAAACATAAGAAAAATACAAAATAGAATAGTTTCATAGCATAAATAGGCCATACCATCTGACCATGCAAAGCATATCAATCAATACCCTCTGCTAACATGATGTATCCCATACCAAACCTTCATCGATATGAGGTTTGATATTCGATAATTTGCATCCTAATAAGAGAAACAAAAATATTAAGGGAAACAAAAAGTAAATAAGTAAAATGGGTAGAAAATGGTGAATGAAGTAGGATTGCTCAAGAAGGTTTCAGGGTACATTTGACAGAAATGAGAAAGAAGACAATGATATGGGAGTCAATAAGCAAGGTAAAAAGACCTACAACTGGCTGCTACACAAACAATGTCCTAATGCAAAAATGTAGAGGTGAAAAAAAGGAATAGGTGAATCTTAGTGTTCTATGATAAGATTAATAAAGTTTTGGTTCGATTAATGTTGGATTAAGTACATTACATGACTAGTTAGAAGAAGATATAAATAATTATCTCAAAAGAAAAATGGAAAATAAGAAGAATCACACCTAAAGACAAGATGGCGGCACTGAAAACCTTTTTGGAGGTACTGAAAACCTTTTTGGAATGTGATATATCTTGTGTCCTTAAACTAGTTAATGATGGAAGTACTGAAAACCTCTTTGGAATGTGATACATCTTATATCCTTAAACTAATGGTGGAATTTGGGTAGGGTATCACCATCCTAACATTCCTATTAGTTAGACTTGGATTAAGTACATTACATGACTAGTTAGAGAAGATATATATAATTATCTCAAAAGAAAAATGGAAAAATGAGAAGAATCACATCTAAAGACAAGATGGTGGTACTGAAAACCTTTTTGGAGGAATTGAAAACCTTTTTGGAATGTGATATATCCTTAAACTAGTTAATGATGGAAGTACCGAAAACCTTTTTGGAATGTGATACATCTTGTATCCTTAAACTAGGTAATGATGGAAGTACCAAAAACCTTTTTGGAATGTGATACATCATGTATCCTTAAACTAATGGTGGAATATGGGTAGGGTACCACCATCCTAACATTCCTATTAGTTAGACTTGGAATGTGATACATCTTGTATCCTTAAACTAATGTTGGAGTTTGGATAGGTACCACCATCCATAACATTCCTGTCAGTTGGAGCTTTTTTAACTGGTTACTCTTATCCAACACCTAGAATTCATGGCAGGAACATATATCCAAGTCGAACATGTGTTAGACACTTAAATACTTACCACCTTTTCTTAATTACAATTTTCCAAACTTGGTAGGGAACTTGGAAGACTTCGATGAGTTCAACGCGCTAATAATAAAAGTGAGATTTGTTTGTTTTTCAAAATATTATTAGAATGCCTTTGCAAAATATTATTTTTCAAAATCCTTAATATAATGGGAAGTTTGGGCAAGAAACATTCATTTCAAAAGATCTTGACAAATAATAATAATATCTTTCAGTGCTCTATTTCATTACAAAATTTACATTTTAACATCTTTTAGTTAAAAAAATTGTTTTTCCTACACATCCTTCTCTTTTTTTTTTCCATATTGATGAGTCGGACATTAGTAGACGAGTTCAAATCAGATTCTGGTGTCCCTTTCCATTCAACACCATAAGACACTAATTAATCTCGCATGTGAATTTGCATGGTTTAAGTTTTAGAAAATATTTTAGATATAGGATAAGTTTTAAAAAGATTCTATATTTCTAGCATTGATTAAGTGCTAATATGCCTTCCTCATAAAATTGTTTAAGATTTATTTCGTATGTTTTAAGAATTTTACACCATAAGACACTAATCAATGATAAGCTTTTAATTTTTGTTATGACCAAAGTACTGCTCTGAATTTGGACTTTAGAGGATGTGAACGCTTATTACGTATAGAATCATAGAAATCTAGGAGTTCACCCCTTGAACTCCTCCTTTGAGTCTATCAATGTTAGAATCCATTTTTATAAAGTTTAGCATGGTTTAAGGGAGAAATCTAATTAGAGTTATGATGTAAAATTGGGACACCAGAATCTATAGGTCCTTCAACTATATGGCTGCTTTTATCATACAATGTTAGTCTATAACATTAACCTTTAGGTCCTTCAACTATAAAAAAAACCTATAGGTCCTTCGAGCATACAGAACATGACATGCTAACAATATTCTTAGTGTTTTTCCACCATTGTTGATGCTAACACCCTTTTTTGTCATTAAATATAGGAAATGAAAAATCTTATATCATAGTTTATACTTGTGAGTTGTGACCACTTCTTAAGGTTAAGCATACATATCAAATAAATCACAATCATTGAAATGTCCAAATCAAGAATAATACAATCACTAGTACGATAGTGCTTGACAATAAACAAATATTGTATGCATCTTCTATGAAAAAACTATCTTTTAAAGTTCTACTCTACAACATGAGAATAATTAATAGTATAATTTAGTTAAAATCAAGGATTTAAATACCGTTGGAATGTTATGGGATCAATATAGGTTTGGAACACTGGTTCTCACTTGAATCGGTATATACCAATGATACCAATTTGTACCAACAATCATATGTACTGGAAGTTGGTACATACTGGTTCCATTTTATTTTTATTGATACAAACCATTTCAATCCATACTGACCATATCGGTACCGTATCGCTCAGGTTCAAAACTGGTGTAAGGCTTGGTATTGGTCTTTTAAACCCCGGTACAGACCGGTCCAACCTGGAACCGGTATCCGGACAACATAGATACCGGTTCTAGCTGTCTGGGTACCGGTCCAACTGTTTTCGGGCTGGCACTGACCGGCATGCATAAGTACTGGCTGCATACCGGTCTCGTACCGGCCCGAGCCGGTGGCCAGTTCGCACCGGTATTGTTTTTTTTAACCACAGTGCGCGCGTTGTGGTGTAGGAGCGTGTGGCCCTCCCTCGGGTCAGAGTGCCCCGCGTGCGATTCTCCCGCGCGCGCTGTAGCCAGCTCTAGCGCGGACGCGGATGCAAACCAAAAAAAAAAAAATTTTCTGCGCGCGTCCGTGAACCAAAAAAAAAGTATATAAACAAAGACCAGTTCGTACCGGACCGGTTCCGGTACGAATCAGTCTCGAATCGGTCCGGTAGGCCAGACTGGTTCAGCGTACCTTGGTTAAAACTATCTCTTCCCACATCCCCTATATATCTTTGCTACCTCTTTCCAAATCATACAATTAGGTATGCATCAAAATCTAATTGCAATATCCTTGTCCATACAAAACTTACAGCCAATGTTATTAATAGTTCTCACCGAGGATGCTACTTGATCCTCGAATATCATACTTGTTTCAAACTAATTTTTAGTACATCATAAGGCTTTCTCCGAGTCTATTATATGATCAAAAGTTTTTGTGGCAAACAAAGGGTCTCAACATTATCCACGTGCTATAGACATAAGAGATAACAAAAGAGATATATAGTAATTATATTTATAAATGATTTATTGTAGCCATAGTTTGCCATACCGATCCGTATTGCCCGATACCAAGCATATGGAAACATTTGGTAAGGTATCAAAACATGGTATCAAGATCCGATACAGCATAGAGGCTGAAAAGGCCTAGATGGAATGGTTGGTTCCACCCAGTTTCATGTTGTACCGATATATACTAGCCCAATTTTGGGTGGTGCCATGACTGGGCATAAAAAAAAACTCGGAACCTATGTCAATACAAAGGGTGTAGCCGTACTATACCAGAACTTATCGTACCTTACTAGTAAGGTATCAATATGACAAACCTTGGTTGTAGAACACTACTCAAAACTATAAGATATAATTGATAACAATGCATATAATGGCTCTCGTATGATAGTTTTGTACAATGCATAAAACATCTTTCATTCACATCACATTGGAACCATAGTGTCATTACTCTAAAAAATAATCATGGAAACCAAAGAAAGTTTCATACAGTAGTTTAAACCCCAACTCAAACACCTTGTTTTGGTAGCCAATTTACACTCACAATTCAACCACAAATCAATCTGCTGAATCAACCATTCTTTCTCAAAATCCTCAATTTTGTTCTTCCTTAGTGATCTCAAAAAACCTTATATGAATATCTAAACCAAGAAAGGCGGAACTGTCCTAAATGGAATGGTTCTGCCTGTTCCGAGCTGTACCGGTGGCTTACCAATACGGTTCCGGCTTTGAAAACAGCTCGTTGACGGCATCGAAGAAGAAGAGAGAGAGAGAGCGAGCAGGGGAGGAAAGAAGGATCGGCGGCGGACGCCAGCGGAGGGCCGCGGGGCGGCGGCGGACGCCGAGGTCGCTACCACGTCCCTTGTTTCAAAAGTGGCCGCGGAAAAAATTTAGAAATTTTTAAGTAAAGTCGGTAAATCGGCCTCCGCAGGCCCCTCGCGGCCTCTGCCGACATCCGTCGCCGCTCCTCCCTCTCTCCCCCGCTCGCTCTCTCTTTCTCTTCTCCTTCTCTGGCTCCGGCAGATTTTCTTTCTCGGTACGGGCCCATGACGCCAGACAACCGGTACGGTGCCCGGTACCGACAAAGTAAACCTTGACCCAAATGACAACAGCAATGATGATTATGAAGGAGTTTGAACAAAGGTGTGGAGTAATGAAGGTGATGGTAAGATTTTAGCCCAACCTAGTGGTGACAAGCCTGGAATCAAATAACCGTTTTAAGTCTTACTGGACCTTGTACCAGTACCTTATTGGCATGAGTCAAATCAGTATAGTTTAGAGGACATGATATGCTATTGGAGTTAGCATAGCTTGTACCATAACTCAGAATGGGCCTATGGGTGGCATATTGAACCTTCATGCCCTATTGGTACCGCATCAAGCTGATGTGATATGCCCTATACTAGCCAGCACTGGTCGGTATTTAAAACTGTTACAAATTAGGATGGATAAAAGGAAGGGAGAAGAAAACAAGGAGATGGAGAGGATGATGACGAGATGGAATAAGAGAAACATGATAGAATAAAGAAGCTTAAGGCTTTTAACTCTTAATATTTTGTGAGGTCCATGCCTAACCACTGGACTAGATTAATTTTAGCAATTCAGATGGTTGAATCTCCCAATTTAAAAACTCAGAATATCTTTTAGGAAATCCAAGTCCTGACATGATGTCATAGACTTAGACATAGACTCGTCGCAAGGGGTGCCGGCATGCGCATGGCACGATATTGCAAAAAAGGTTTGGCATGGGCCAAAAGTTGCAATGCTCCTCGATCATTTGTAACCCCCGAGGGTGGCCGTTGGGTGGGTGCCTAGTAGGGGTATCGAGGGGAGCGATGGTTAGCCAAGGCACGACAGAGCCATGGCATGATATCGGATGGCTCGGGAAGCATGATATTTGGCATGGTGGCGGACTACTAGGATATATATGGATACTCAAGAATTCCACTTGGTTGAGGGGTGCAAAACTTTGTCCGTGTTCCCGACTCCCAAGCCCATAGGATATGGGTCCGCCATGGCACAATTGCAGGGCAAGGTAGTGCCATGCCTGATGGTCTCGTGTGGAGGCATTTGGAGCAATGTTGGTTGGATGAGCTACCCACGTTATGCGGAGGGGAGTTTCGAGAGGTTGGTCCTTGAGGAATTTTTCGGACAACCCTGTGCGTTTTTTATGTCTATGATGGGGCGAAGAGGCGATAAAGGGCTGCTCGAGCAAGGGTGTGGCCTACCTTGACAAGCAAGTCTCATGAGCATTACAGGGCGATGTCTCATAGGGATCCATGGAAGCTAGTCGACCGTGGAGTACAAATGTTGACTTATGGAATATCGATCGGATTATGTGTCTTAATGTTGGGCCAAGGATCAAGGACGGCCAAAAGGGTTGTGCCAAGGAGAGGACAACTAAATGCAATGATTGGTCGGTCGAATATATTTACTTGATGGGCGGACTTGGGTGCTAATATCATGGCAGTGCACGATGTACAAGCAGGCCATGAACATTGTCAGACAATATGGCCATGGATGGGGAAGGCATGCTGAGGATGCAAGACTAGGATTGTGGCATAAGAGCTTATTGGGGAGCTTGGATAGCAAAACCCTGAAGGGCTTGGACATGCACAATCAACCATAGCTTTGAGGGGTTGCAGGGCATGTCAGCTTGGTGTTTTGACTGAGCTTGAGCCTTATGCATAGTAGTGGTGTTGAATGGTTGTGTCATGTGAATTTGGTTTGTGTATGCCCAAAGGGCAGCATGGTGGCTTACGGATCGGTGGCACAGGTTATGTTGTGGCACGAAAACACTCTAAGAATCAAGACATCCTGGGTGAGCAGTACTTGGCTTGTGGGGCAAAAAGCCATAAAGCTAACATGGAGGTGCCGAGTTGTAGAGCACTATTGGAAAGTGTCTATACTTTGGCATTGAGGTGCACAAGTGTTGCCATCGACCCGAGGGGTCAGGTTGCATGCTTGGCTATGTAGCTAAACTGTTGCACATTTATATGTATGCCCGAGGGAAGGACTTGGGAGGGCTAGCCTTGGTGTGTGGCATGTCAATGTGCCACATGGGTGTTTGGATCAGGAAAACACCCACCCCATGACAATGTGCCAACCTACATACATTATTGGGTGGCAAGATGAGCGCATCAAGTTGTATGGATCAAACATGTTGTGAAACAATAGTTTCATATACGATCTCTCCCACAAAACCATTAAACTCCACCTTAGGTCCATACAAGCAAAAGCAATGTACATACACGGGAATGTACGTCTCTGGTGGAGGGTAACTCAGCCTACATTTGTTTAATGTCATCAAACTACCTCTTATGCTACTTTATCATGAAATCCATTTGAAAGCCCACAAAAACCATGAACAAATCTTACAGGTGAATAGGTGTCACTAGTTAATATCACACTATGTGCAACAAGTTGATTATTACACTATTAAATAAGCTGATGATATAGCATATTCAAAATTTAGTCAATGCTTGCAGGAAATTGATGGGTGAACAGTTGTCTGGCTTAAGTGTCAAAGATCTACAAAATCTAGAAATCCAACTTGAAATGAGTCTACGCAGTGTCAGAAAGAAGAAGGTTACCCTCATCAAATGTTGCTCCTCAATCCTTCTTATCCGTATCTTCTCTACTTAATGTGTTTCTTTTCTCTGCTATAGGAACAAATTCTAACCGATCAAATTCAAGAATTGAACCGAAAGGTTTATCAATAGTTAGTTAAATCATCTTTAATGTTGAAAGTATTGCATTTTAAGTGCCTAAATTTCTAGAATTTATTACAGGGGTACCTTATTCACAATGAAAACATTGAACTCTACAGGAAGGTAAACCTCATACGTCAAGAAAACATGGAGTTACGTAAGAAGGTACTAAGTTTGAGACAGAGATATCTATTTTGCTCTTTGATCCAAACTCCTGAATGGAGCATTCATGAAGCTTGTCTTCATGTTTCTGCGGCCACATGCATTGCACATTTCATGCTCTATGTAAAATATGTATGGATTTCATCTAAAACTAGATTAAATCAATCCCAAGGTTTTAAGTGCTGCTAATGCTGGTTTGGCCACCATATTGGGCCAATATTAACTATAGCATTGGGTCAAATCAGGACTCATCAGATCTTTTTTTGACATTTTTTTGTTTCGACAAAGTCAAAAAAAAAATTGATTTTTAAGTCCTTTAATATTTTTTGGTTGAAGCATACAAGTGCATTAGCACAGCATAGCACGTATAGTGCTTGTCACTAGTTACTATGCCCAATGCCAACAATATTTAAAACCAAGATTCGCTGTCTCGGTACCGAAATCCGTACCAATGCCATACTAGCATTGTGTCAGTACGGTACGGGGTTCTCTTTTGGCATACCAAGTGTCAATACACCATCCGTACTGGGTACCAGTACTAAACTGGCACGGTATACTCCATACTGCCCAGTTCGGGCCGATATGGCGAACAATATTTAAAACCTTGTTCAGTCCTTGAAAACATAACAGTTGTTTTTATAACATGCTAAGCGTGGAATTAGCATTGCAGATATACGCAACAAATGAGTTAAATGGAGGAACTAGTAAGGATACAAGTAATCCATATGGTTTGTCTGTGATTGAGAATTCACATGTAGATGTACCTATTCATCTTGAGCTATGTCAACCTCAACAGCAAACAGATGGACCACGAGCAACAACACCGAAGCTAGGGTAATTATTTTGAAACATCAAACCTTTTTATTTTTTCAAAATTTATTAGTTTTACTTTAATATACTTAATTAGCCCTTGCTACAGACTTCAACTGCGTTAAGAAGATGACCGGTGATCAAAGTGTATCGTCTATAGTGCGCATCAACCCAGTTGTCAAGGTTGCTATAGTTTGTTATCAGCTATAACATACAATGTATGAGCAAGAGCAGGAACAATACTCAGCAGTCATTTAAATGTGGTGTGGCATGATCCAAAAAAAATCATTACTCTGTAAAGCAATCTTCCAACTAGGACTATTAATAATATGACAGGTATTTCTGTTTAAGAACATTACTTGTACATGGAGACATGTCCTTCTATAGCATCCGAATGGTTGCTGATAACATCTACCAGAAAACTCACCTGCTAGATTGAAGGTACAAGGGATTAGCACCACTCGAAGTGCAACAAGCTGCACAAAGGATGACTCACTATATACTGCTTATAAACTAGTAACAACAGGATATAAGACTCCAAAGGTTTATTGAAGTCCCACACAACTCCAATGTTGAATGAGGATATAAAATCACAAAAAAAAAATGCTAACAGCAGATTCAAATTGGTGTGATGACATCTTCAGAATGTGGCAGCCCAAGGAAGAAATATCAGTGTAAAATGTTGAACAGTTGGGAACCTCATATTCCTAAAGGTGACAGATTCATAACTTGAAGAGTTGAAGGTGAAAACCAAGTCCTCTACACATTAGTAAGGATGTTTGAACAGCAGACTGCTATGATAAAATCATGTCTTCTTTTCTTCATCATAAAGATTCATGATATGCAAAGTTGTTCCAATGATTGAAACACATAAGGGTAATTTAAGGTTGTTAAACATTGATATTATCTTATCCATGATGCCTTGAACCATTTCTTCTACTCCTTTGAACATAAAGATGAAGAATCATTCTAGACCATTCACAGAGCATGATATCTAAAATGCCTTGAGGATATCAAATTAGATCCAAGAAACATTGAAAGCAAAATCCAAACCACACCCAGTATGGTTTAGGAAAGCAAAATTAGATTTTTTTTAAACTCAAATACGAGTTTATTCATATTGCAAAGATTCAAAATTTAATACATGCATCAAAAGGTTCAAAATTTAAAAATACCACCAACATTGGGAGGCTTTTCATGAAAATAAAGACCCAAATATCAAATTTTGTTCTTAAATTTATTGAAAGCATCTTCTTTATGATCTACGAGTGTTACCTGTATGATTATGACCTTAGTCAAAATACAAGGTTAAAATATGGCTATAAGTTTGAGGCATAGTTTACAAATTAAGTGGTCCTAATTTAGGTTTCTTTCTCATTAGGCATGTTACTTTTAAACTTCTATTATCTACAAACCCTTTTAGTAGAGTTACAATTCATATAAAGGAGCATTGAAGTTTTATTAATATAAGAAGAGAGAATATGTAGTTTCACTTTGTACGCAGCAAATATTCATTACTAGAATTTTATTTTCAAAAACCATCATAAGAAGTCAAAGTGCCAAACATTTACCAGAAAGCATATTGCATCAAACAATATAAAGCAACTCTCATTGCTGGATAACAGGAAATGATGGCCACATTATCAACAAAAAGCAAGAGATAAAGAAAGACTTTGTATAAAGCAACAGGAGGAAACCTATCTCATATTTTTGTGTGCCACAATAGTAATGCCAACTCAGCAATTATCCCATGGATTGAATTGAATAATTTACAACATCTGCATCAAGGCTGAGAATCTAGACATGCAAAAATGTATTTCTACAGCAGTATGCAATCTAAAACCAATCATAAAAATTGGTAAATGTTGATATTTTTTTTTGCATAAATTAGATGTAGCATGATCTATCACTACAGATAAATGAGAATTCAGTAGTGCATCCACTAAATTGGAAACGACCTGTTAAGAAAAACATAATAAGCATGATCATAAGAGAGTCTGGTATTTACAAAACAAAAACCAATAAGAAGGCAAATAAAATATGAGTGCACTGACGTTAAGGTTGAAGCATAAACAAGCATAAAAAATTTAACAGGAAATACCTAAACCTCAGAAAGGGGAACCAAAACATTCTGCTGATGCATGTAACAACCACAGCCCGCAGGAAATAATCACTTCTGGACTAAACACATTAGACTTACACCAAAAACTGAGAAAAGAGACACTTCTTTATTCATCAAGCACATAGTATGCCGAACCAGCCCGTACCGGCCGGTACGGGCCAGTACAAACCGGTTCGGCCAGCTACCAGTACGCCGGAGTCGTGGAACCGGTATAGGCAGGTTCCGTGCCAGAGACGAAGAAAACGAAGAGAAAAAGAGAGAGCACAGGGAAGAGAGAGAGGGAGACCTCCTATGGCCGCCATCGGAGAGCTGCGGAGGGGCGGCGGAGGCCAGTGGGGTGCGGGGGAACCCGCAGGACGCGGCCGCGGCCGCGTCACCTGTTTCGAAAGAAGCAGGGGATGCAATCACGGCTTTTTAATTTGGGGGTTTTAAGTGAAGTCCCCACAGGCCTCCGTCGCCCCTTCGCGGCTCTCCAATGGTGGCCACAGGAGGTCTTCCTCCCTCTCTTCCCCACGCTCTCTCTCATTCTCTTCTTCTTCCCCGGCTCCGGCGGGGAAAAGCTTCCCAGTTCGTACCGTCCGGTTTCGATACGAACCGGAACCACACCGGTCCGGTAGGCAACCGGTATGCCTACCAGACCGGCGGACCTTGATCAAGCAATGAATAGACATGTTAGATAGCAAAATATTAAGGCCCTGTTTGGGGGAGCTTTTGGAGGGCCAAAAAGCACTTTCTGGTCCTCCAAAAGTACTTTTAGATAAAAAATGGTGTTTGGTAAAATTTTCAGAAAGCTGTTTCAGCTTTTGCGGGAAGCTGAAAACAACTTTTGGAGAGAAGCTCCAATTTGGAGCTTTCCGAAAACGCTGTTTTCAGCTTTGTCGGGAAGCTATTTTTTAGACCAAAATACCCCCATTTAAATCACACTTTTTTTCCCAAAATCCTCATCCCACCTCTTCCCCTCTCACCCATCCTCTCCCTCTCCCTCTCTATTTTCTTCTTCCTCTCAATGTCGCCGCCTTTGTTCTTTTTTTTTTTCTTTTTTTTTGTTTTGGAAGCTCGTGGCTGCCCACGGTGGCAGCCACCATGCCGGCCACCACCCATGGCCGGCGACCCCTCTATATTTCAATAAAATAAAATAATAAATAAATAAAATAAATAATGAGTGAATGGCAAATAATTTGATCTAAATAAATAAATAAATAAAAATAAATATTAGTAATTATTTAACCAATTTTATCGCCTAGCTAGAAAATTTGTTAGAGAGACAAATGGTAATTAGAAGGATGAAAAATTAATTTACACTAATAATTATAATTTTATATATTTATTATTATATTATACTATAAATATAATATTATTTTACATTATATCATAATACATTGCTATGTTATGTTAAATAGTTTAATATTATATTAAATTATTATTCTATAATACATAATGTTATAGAACTATATTATAATAATATTATATTATATTATATTAATATTATACTATATCATATATTTATGTATTAATATATATTATATTTTATTATGCTCTGTTATATAATACCGGTAATGTCCTTTATGGTCATTTTGTCACACAAAAGTACTTTCTCAATTTATTTACCAAACACATATTAAAGTGCCACAGCACTTTAGAAATGTAGTTACCAAACAGCAAACAAGTTTTTATAAACGCTTTGCTTCAAACAGCTATACTTCCAAAAGCTCTACTACTAACAGCTCCCCCAAACAAGGCCTAAAAATTCTATCACATCTCCGAATGTGAGGCCAGCACATAGCATGTATTATATTTAAAAACAAATCAACATGAAACAACATGCAGGGAAGCACTGACCATAATACACAAATAAATCATCGAGAGTTCAGAAGCCTTGCATTATACTCACAAGAGTTAGGCACATCTCGCACTGCCAAAGCACATAGGCCCTGTTTGGGGGAGCTTTTGGAGGGCCCTCCAAAAGTACTTTTAGATAAAAAAATGATGTTTATTTACCAAACACATGTTAAAGTGCCACAGCACTTTAGAAATGTAGTTACCAAACAGCAAACAACTTTTTATAAATGCTTTGCTTCAAACAGCTCTACTTCCAACAGCTCTACTTCCAAAAGCTCTACTACTAACAGCTCCCCCAAACAAGGCCTAAAAATCCTATCACATCTCCGAATGTGAGGCCAGCACATAGCATGTACTATATTTAAAAACAAATCAACATGAAACAACATGCAGGGAAGCACTGACCATAATACACAAATACTCACAAGAGTTAGGCACATCTCGCACTGCCAAAGCACATAGGCCTTGTTTGGGGGAGCTTTTAGAGGGCCCTCCAAAAGTACTTTTAGATAAAAAATGGTGTTTGGTAAAATTTTCGGAAAGCTGTTTCAGCTTTTGTGGGAAACTGAAAACAGCTTTTGGGAAGAAGCTCCAATTTGGAGCTTTCCGAAAATGTTGTTTTCAGCTTTATCGGGAAGCTCTATTTTTGACCAAAATACCCCCATTTTAAAAATAAATTTCCTTCCCAAAACCTCATCTCCCCACCTGTTCCTCTCCCACCCACGCCCCCACCCCACCCCACCCCCCGCTGCAGCGCCGCACCCACCGCCGCAATGCCGCACCCCCTACGGCACCGTCGGCCACGCGGGAGGAGAACCCTTCCCAGGAGGCCAACCGCGGCCACCGAGATTGCCGCAGGCCATGGCCCGGCCCCCTCCCGCGGCCGCCACGGCCTGGCCCCCTTCCGACACTGCTGACCGTGCGGCACTGCCAACCGGGCGGGAGGAGAAGAACGGAGAAGGGGGGAGGAAGGAAGGAGGAGAAGAGAAGAAGAAAAGCAAAGAAAAAGAAAAGGAAAAAAAAGAAGAAAAGGAAATTAAAAAAAGAGAAGAAAAGAAAAGAAAAGAAAAGAATAAATAAATAAATAAATGCATAAATAAATATTTATATAAATGAATGAATGAATGAATGAATGAATAAATAAGATAATAAATAAATACATTTCAATGAATAAATATTTATATCATAATACATTAATATGTTATTTTAAATAATTTAATATTATGTTATATTATGAGAAATTAATTAATACTAATAATTATAATATTTTATATCTTTATTATTGTATTATACTATAAATATAATATATATTACATTATATCATAACATATTAATATGTTATGTTAAATAATTTTATATTATGTTATATTATAGAAAATTAATTTACTCTAATAATTATATTACCATTATGCTATGCTATGCAATGTCATATTACTATATTATAATAATAATATTTTATATTACAGTAATATTATACTATATCGTATATTATGTATTAATATATGTTATGTTTTATTATGCTCTATTGTATAATACTATGCAATGTTCTTTATGGTAATTTTGTCATATAAAAGTACTTTCTCAGTTTGTTTACCAAACATATGTTAAGTGCCACAGCACTTTAAAAATATAGTTACCAAACAGCAAACAACTTTTTGTAACAGCTCTACTTCAAACAGCTCTACTTCCAACAGCTCTACTACCAACAGCTCCCCCAAACAGGGCCATAGTCATGTCCGCAGAAGACTCCTATTCAGTTAGAATGCAAACAACACTACAAAACTATGCGAAAACTATGATAAGACTATCTTGCATAAAGGATCTTTATACATTGTGGAACATGTTAACAAAGCACAATACTCAATTCCTCCCACATCTACATAAGAAAGCTCTTTTGATTGTATTGCTACAAATGTCGTGATGGGTTTAGCAATTCAAAATGTAAAATTGTTGCATTAAGACAGAGATAAAAATAACGAACATTGCACAATATCATGCATGTCTTATTATAATAAATTAAATAAATAAGAAAATTTTCATTCTAATTTAAGTATCAGCAATTCATCTAACTTCAAAAACTTTTCATTTTCTCCTTCCATATTTTCTAAAACTTTATTTAGATTTGGGCTTGCTCTGGCCTCACAGTGCCTATTTTGACTTGAGTATCATGCCTGCATAGTGGTGGAGGCAGATCCAACTCGCATAAGTTGTTGAATGCATCTATCATTGATCAGTATATTTGCCTAAGTATCATCTCATAGAAGTATAGGAAGTAGACTACACTACTATAATAAAAGAGCATCATGTCGATACTTCTTCCATATCTAGTATCAGGAAATTGTTCCATAAGGCAAGCATGATAGGAAACTACTCCTTCGAATAGACTATACACTTCAATATTTTTATAAATAGATCAAATATTTTAACAACTAAATAATGTTACTTTTTTATAAGTAGGACACCTCGATGCACAAGGCTCCTGCCACTACAGGATTTGAGAAGGGTTAGATGTGCGCAACCTTACCCTAGAGTGCAGAGAGAGAGGCTGTTTTCATGCTTGAACCCATGACACCTAGGTCACAATGTAGCAACCTTATCATTGCACCAAAGCCTGCCATTTTATATAGAAAATATATAAATATCAACTTGTTGAATAAATAAGTCTATGCTATAATATTTGTTTTGTACAATTTATCCCGTGCTTTGTACAATTTAACACATATGCCTTTGAATAACACAGTTTTTAACTTGGTGATAAGATTTTCCTTGTTGTGCAGTCTATTTTACTCTATTTCTTTCACAATAGTAAAGTGACTATTTAATGATAAGAATCTGAAGGAAAATGTCAATGCAACATCTTTATATCCTAGCACTTGGGTGATAAACAAAGTGGATAATAATTGTACGCTTGTAGCTTTTAGGTGGTCAGCTCATCACCTATTATTGGAATCACCATGTATATATGAACCTTTCTTAATACCATAACAAATAATGTAGCTTGGCTGATTCTTAACATGGTATTAGAACTAAATAGCTCTGATCCTTGTGCTCTTGCTTGTGATCCAGTTCAATAAATTTGTTGCATGTTGATTTGATCATGAATACTCATCATTCTCTGTGCATTCCAACTCCAGCTCCCAGTCTTTATCGCCTGCGGGTAGACATTTATGTTAAGAAAAAAGCTGTTTGTGTGCTCAAACTGAAGCTTGAACTCACTGATCCTCTTACTACCATGAACTGAACCCAAATTTGTGACTGAATCTTTTCGATGCATTGATTATTTGCAGCCTACCAACAACTTGGTTGTTTTATTAGTTGAAGTATTTGCTTGGCAGTCAACTTCCGCCCAGCCCGGATAAGACCCACAAAGTAACCATGATGCTTACAATCATAGCTAAGCACTAGCTCTTGAGCCTAGCTAGCTGCCAGCACCTCCTAGCACAAGCCAAGTTAGCCATGGAAGAAGGTTGGTGCCAACTACAATCCACAAATTTCATATCGGTACCAACTAAAATTTCAATTAATTTCAGCTCTCGTTGACCAAAAGAATGCCTAAAAAGTAAAAAGTCTATCCAACCCAGCAACAGTGCATTTCATAGACTATTTTCTTAACAATTTGCCTCAACTAGCTACTGGAGTATTTTAAAAAAAAAAAAAGACGTAAGTCTTCTAAACCTGGTGACTCGAACCACTACGATGGCCAGGTTTTCCCAGTTCAACTGCAAGTCGGTCACATGTCAACTGACCCCACCCCCATCCACTCCATCATGAGATAAGGCCAGGTTTTCCCAGTTCAACTGCAAGTCGGTCGCATGTCAACTGACCCCACCCCCATCCACTCCATCATGAGATAAGGCCACACTATCTCCATGTGAGATATGGCCACACTGCCTCAAATCTGGCATTGCCGCCCTCATTTCCCTTGATTCCATGAGATCCAGCCACTGCCCTTCATCCTCGTGAGACCCATCCTTGCTGTCTCAAATCTTCCATTCACAGACCAAATCTTCCATTGATGCTTCCTCATCATTATCCCAACAACGCAATCCATGCCGTAAGATAACCTTGTGGCCATGACAATGATTTGCCTACAATGGGAGGCAAAAGGGTTTCTTGCTTTCTTTTTCAATCAACTCTGGATGGGCCAAATCCAGTTCAACCTATGGTTTGAACAGTTGAACAGTTTGGGTCGTCAAGTTGAAAGAGCTTTGAGATTTTGCAGGTATTGATCCAATCCACTGCAAAGGCTGGCAGGCGACTAGTCTCAGGCAGGTCGACCGGGTTTCAAAACACTGCACAGAATGTTGGTTAGAAATTACTAGAGGCCAACATATTTCTACTAAGAGCATGCTTCCAGCCACCTAACTACAGGAACAACCACTCTATAAGCTGCTGCTGCAAACTATTTATTAGTAACATTTAATATGGGCAGCAACAACCTTACTATCATGAATCAGCACCAATATCATAGGCTCCTCTGGGCAGTTCCTTCAAGAGTTTTAGGAGCCCCTTTTGAACACACTTCTACAGCAGCATCTTATTGCAATCCCATCATCACTGTGGACATTCAATTGGATGTCATGCCACCTACAAGCAACATCCATTCAGCTTCGGTTGTTTACTTATCGATTATGGGGCCATATTCTGAACTTGTCCTTCAGATGCTCTGGCTTTGCTTGCTTGTTGCTCTCGTTGTCATGTCAGTCATGCAATTTCTTAAACAATCATGACTGCCATCAGGTTTCAAGTTCTGCATCAAACAGAGGGTCAACACATCACAGTTAAGGATTTGCAGAACTATGTTATCAATATGAGCAGAAAAAAAGTTCTAAGACCTCCTCGAGTACAAGCAACATCCATTCAGCTTCGGTTGTTTACTTATCGATTATGGGGCCATAATCTGAACTTGTCCTTCAGATGCTCTGGCTTTGCTTGCTTGTTGCTCTCGTTGTCATGTCAGTCATGCAATTTCTTAAACAATCATGACTGCCATCAGGTTTCAAGTTCTGCATCTAACAGAGGGTCAACACATCACAGTTAAGGATTTGCAGAACTATGTTATCAATATGAGCAGAAAAAAAGTTCTAAGACCTCCTCGAGTACAAGCAGCCCATTCAGCTTCGGGTGTTTACTTATCGATTATGGGGCCATATTCATAAAACCAGAACTTGTCCTTCAGATGCTCTGGCTTTGCTTGCTTGTTGCTCTCGTTGTCACGTCAGTCATGCAATTTCTTAAACAATCATGACTGCCATCAGGTTTCAAATTCTGCATCTAACAGAGGGTCAACACATCACAGTTAAGGATTTGCAGAACTATGTTATCAATATGAGCAGAAAAAAAGTTCTAAGACCTCCTCGAGTACAAGCAGCCCATGCAATCAGCTAGCAGATTCTCTCTAGAGTGGTTCGCATCCCAAACAACATTAGAACTACATACTATTATGATGAATCTCCTAACATGGTATTATCAAAACATTACAGCTGAAGAAGTTTCAAAAATTAGAGCAAAGAAAAGTTGATAGGAAAGCAAGAGAGACCACCAGCCTCCACAATCTCTGCAGGTATGTTGACGAACATGAAAACTTGGAAATTGCCACTAATCAGGTCATATAAAAGAATAAGATAGACTACACCACCCAAATAGCCAGGAGAGAAAAAATATACATCCATCATCCTCCATATTCTTCTAGAAGCCAAAAATAACCATGCAGAAAAAACCCAGATCTATCTTGATTTAAAGTAGTTGAATAAGACCCTGATAAAAGATTGCTTCAACAGATCAGTTATTAAAGAATATAAGACGGTCAAAATTCAATTAGTATGAAGACATCAAATAGGAAACCCCCTCTCAAGAATAGCCAGTTGCAACTCTGTAGAGTTGCAAAAAGCATTTCAATGTCGCTGAAAACATGAAATACATATCAAGTTGATAGTAAAAAGGACTCAAATATCAAAAGAATAACTCAAGTGGATACCCTAGAAAAAATATCAAAAAACATGTGAGCAAGTAGTTATGGAAATCATCTCATAGCTTAAACACCCTCTATCCATTTTAGAAATCCTTGCAAAAAGAAATTTAAATGCTCTTTGTGATCTGACAAAGTTAACAAAGCCAGATGCTCTTACTCTATTCATATTAGAAATCCCTATAGAAAAGATAAAATGCCACATGACCACAAATGGCAAAAATAATAGAGTTCTTCATGATTTGATCAAGTTAACAAAAAAGCCAGATGCTTTTAATCTATTCTTCTTAGAAATCCCTATAGAAAAGATAAAATACCATGTGACCACAAATGGCAAAAAATAGATTCCTAGTGTGTGTACCAAGGTTGGTCAAACTATGACAAACAAGGACCTCACCCAAAGAGGCTAGTCGGAAAGATATTATCTGGGTTTCTTGATTCTGTATAAGTACCCAACATCTACCCAGTGCATGGCTAATGTGGGACTAACACATGTTCGCACGAATCCTCACTTTCTCCTCTTGTTTAAGTCCCAGTGTCCTCACCAGGCTAAGGGTCCAAATCCACTCAAATCTAATAACAAGTACCAGAAATCCAATCACAAGCACTACGATTAGCCTGTGGTCAGTCCAAATGGGCACATACTGCAGTGTCTCCTAGTCCACATGGGACATGAGCTACGTGTCCGCTCTAATATCTTAGTTGTAATAACCCCAAATCTCACCCAAAAAGACTAGCCGAAAGATATTTTTTAGATTTTTCGGATATATATAAGTGCCCAAGATCTACTCAATGCATCGCCAATATGGGACTAAAAACACATCCGCACAGGTCCTCACATGAACCATCCCAAATCGGGCAGTTTGAGCCATATCGAAGCGAACTGGTCCCCCTTTTGGACCAACGATAGTACCGGCTGCTCACCCTCCCTCTCTCTCTCCCCCCTCCCTCCCTCCCTCCCTCCCTCCCTCCCTCTCCTAAGGTTCTGATCTCCGCCCCTTGCCAACGCACTGTCACTCGATCTCTCATTAAAGACCCTCTCCTCCTCCTTCTGGTCACCTTCAATCATTGGAAAGGTCCTTGCCGCCAAGAATTAGAGCCCACTCCCTCCACAACCACCGCTCTCTCCGAACGAAGACGGTAGCGACCACTCTCCCTCCCTCTCTTCCTTCCTCTCCTTGTTTCGATATGCCCCAAAATATCACAATACAAACCCATACCGAGCCGAATCGATCGCCAACAGATACAACCCTCGGTACCGTTTAACAAACCTTGATGCATATAATTTTTTTTTGTATACCCTTGCAAATTTACTATTTATATGTACCCTTATAATGGTTTCTTTTTGCATGTACCCTTATAAATATATGAAATTATATGCATACCCATAATATACACGCAAAAAGAAATAATTTATAAGGGTATGCAAAAAGAAATAATTTATAAGGTATACATGCAAAAAAATAATTTATAAAGATATACGCATAAATAGTAAATCTACAAGGGTATACACGTAATTTCAGATATTTCTAAGCATATAAATGGAAAAAAGATAATTATAAGGGTATACGTGTAATTATAAGGGTACACATGCAATTTCAGATATTTATAACGTTATACATGCAAGAAATCTGAAAAAAAATGGCTAGTTAATTCTTATAGGACAAGAAAATCGTCTCAGTCTCAAATACATCTCAGAGAACCTAATATGAAATTACCAAAAAAAAGTTTAGCATAAACATGATTAACACTCCTTTGCTTGGCAATTAAAAGTTTCAGATTCAAGTCTTTGATAGTGCATCTCCAAGAATTTGTACTTGGGTAATTATAGCACAGGTAGAGTCTCTATCCCTTTTCTCTTACACAAAAAAGAGAGAATAAAATGAATAATAATTCCACTTCAAGGGTAACTGCTTGGTAAAAGTTACCAATACTCTCTCTCTCACACAAATAAATGTGATGCCCTTCTTAAGGGTAAAAAGGACTTATGCACCATAAAGTTGAGAATGGTGAGTAATAAATCTTGTAGTTTCTTATCAGCTCAAGGGAAAAAATGGTTTTCATGAGCTATGGAAGCTAAATATGCCAAATATGAAACCTACACAGGAAAATGGCTGTTGCTAAATTGTTGACATCTTCAAAGATTTTTTACTGTAATTCTCCTATTGGTAAAAGTATACAAAAGTGGGAAATGAACAAATAAAAGAAACTAATTGAATAATCAAAGAAAATATAAAACTGAATCCACAAAAATTAAAATAAATTAGCACTCCATACAGATATGCAAAATCAATATATAAAAATAGGTCGCAAACCAGATAATGGAAAAATCAAAATAAGCTAAAAATATGAAGAATTATATAAACAGATAATAAAAATGAAAAGAAAGAAACTACAAAAAGAAACTAACAAAATCAAATATGTCAAAGTGAAGAAGATAAGCAAAAGAAAAGAAAAAAAAAAAGAAGGAAACCAGATCGCAAAAAGAAAATAGAAAATTGAGCTTATAAAGTAAACACAAAATAAAAACTAAATAGAATAAAAAAGAAAATATAAATCTGAATCTGTAAAGTATTAAAATAAATGTATATTGCAAATAAATATACAAAACAAAACATTTAAAAAATACTTATAAACTAGATAATAAAGTTGAATTAAAATAAATTTAAAACATGAAAGTTTAGAAAGAGAATATATAAACACTAAAGTACAAATATGAATTTGCAACAGTGTAAAATAAAGATGGAAATAAACAAAAATCAAAAATACTATAACATAACTGAATTTAAAAATAAAAATAAATTTCAAGCAAAATAAAACTGAATAGAATAACAAAAAAATATAACTATGAGTCTGTAAAGTATTAAAATAAACATATACTGCAAACAAATATACAAAACAAAACATTTAAAAAACTTAGAAAGTAGATAATAAAGATGAATTAAAATAAACTTAAAACATGAAAATTTAAAAGAGAATGTATCAAACAAACAAAAGACTCTGTTAATAAAAAAGATACCGAAAAAAAAAAAGAATTTGTGAAAGTGAATATACAAGGTTGTCAAGGTAATCAAGGTGACTAGGCTGCTCCTACTCAATAGGGACCCTAACTCCCTAGGCACCGCCTAAGCACCTAGGCAGACCGCTTAGTGACTCAAGCAACTCAACGTTTAAAAGGGCGAAATGGATCAAGATATAAAATAACTCATTATGTTAACCAAACAAGTCAAATATAAGATGTGATAAATAATAACAAAAATAAATTCTTAAAAGTTAAATTAAAAAGTACAAATACAACAAGTCTAAGAAAAAAATCTAAAGCTCATAAATTACAATTAATATCCCATTTTTCATTCCATGGAAAACATATTGCAACAAGAAGGAAAACGAAGCATAAATAGCAAAAAGCAAATAAAATATAGAACATATAGAAATTGGATTGAAAAGGAGGAAAGAAAATGAAGAAGAGGAAGGGGAGGAGGAGGAGGGAAAAGGATCTTTTAATGGGAAAGGGAAGAAGAAGAGGAATAACATGAGAAGAGAAGAGGAACAAAAAAGGAAAAGAGTAAGTATTGGCATAAAACTTTTGAGAGACTTTGGGCAATCAAATGACTATGAACAGTCTAGTGAAGGGTTGTGGGCATTGAATGGCTATTAGAGGGCTCCACGACAGCCTCTAGCTGGTGGAGTGTAGGATAATGAGTAATCAAGAGATGGGGGAATAATCAAAGTTAATCATTTCTCGGTAATGTTATTTTCATTTATAATATACTTAAGATTATTTCAGTGATAATTGTAATAAGATTATTTCAGTGATAAAAAAATGAAGTGAGAAAATATAAAATAGAAATGGAGTATATATATTATTCAATATAAGAGAGTACACTCAACCACCACCTAAGCAGTTGAGCCTCTCTTAACACTTGGGCAGCTCTTTTGACAAGACTAGAAACCAACAAATGTGGTTCCAGTACTGTCCCTGAAAACCCCTTTCCACTCCCTTTTCCCTCCTAAGTACAAGTCATAATCCCCCTTTCTCCTCTTATAGGTGGCTTAGTTACAATTATGACTTTGGCCCATCCCCTATGATTTTGATATTCAAAATTTGATCCTCATTCTTGCTAATAGCATTGAATTAGGACATATGGTATCATTTTTGCTCAGAGCTAACATAAAGACCTTAAGAAGATCCCATCTAGGGTTGGCAGAGAACCAACCCAAAGCAGTGTTGTTAATTTCACTTTGTTGCCTCCAATTTTGAGCACAAAGAAGCCTCATTATCTTTGAAATGGATATGGGGCTGCAATGCAAAGAAAGTTGAAGAGAGAAGAGAATGGGCTGAAACAAGGATGTGATGGTAAGAACTAAGAGGAGAGGGTAGTTTGGCAAAAAATAAATAAATAAAGAGAGACTAAGCTAGCAGAATTTCAGAGATTCGTTTAAGTCAGAAAGGAATAAAGAGGAAAACAAGCAATAGGTAGAATATGATTTCTATTTTTCTCTTTTAGGTACTGTTTTGTTAGTTTTCCTCCCCAATCACAGAGCATGGCATATGGGTGTAGGAAGCGAGGCACAGCTGCCTAAAATCCCTCATACTATATGTTATGGGGGAATTAAGCCGCCATGCCCCACGTGATCGGCACGCGTATCCAGGAAAGCTACAGTTACCCTTTGACCCAGCACTCCGACCCCGAGTCGGACCTCCTCGGCTTCGCAGCCCGACCCCGGGTCGGCTGCCCTATGATCCAGCACTCCGACCCCGAGTCGGACCTCCTCGGCTCCGCAGCCCGACCCCGGGTCGGCTGCCCTATGATCCAGCACTCCGACCCCGAGTCGGACCTCCTCGGCTTCGCAGCCCGACCCCGGGTCGGCTGCCCTATGATCCAGCACTCCGACCCCGAGTCGGAGATCTTTTGATAACGACAGGCTATTCTCCAGAGGCACGCCGCGGCCTCCTGCTCCACTACTCCCTGCAACGGTTGTACCCGATGCTGCCCACGATCTCCTGTATCAACCGTACAAAGCGGAGCTCCACTACGCCCTGTCATGGCCGTACCCAGCGCTGCTCCACGACGCCCCGTAACGGCCATGTCAGTGGCCATTCTATCGTGCCCCACGACGACAAACCCCCCTGAGGGACCTCCCAGCCAGGTATATACGCGGCTGGGGGGAGAAGGGGGGGGATAAGCAATACCTCCCAGAGCACTCTCTCCCACTTGTGATTATCATCTCTCCTCCTCCAATCTCCTCTGACTTGACCGTCGGAGGGCCATCACCACCCTGGTGGTGGTGCAAGGCTTGTTTGCAGGTTCCTTGGCGGAAGGTGGAGCGCAACCAGCACCAACCAAGACAACTCAGGCGGAACCCCGTTCACACCGTCGTGTCAATCGTTCTCGGTTTGGACCACCAGCAACAGTTGGCGCTAGAGGGAGGGACCCGAATCTCAGAACGATCGTAATGGCACGGCGAGGTGGTCGCGGAGCTTCCAATGCTTCCGGTCGCGGAGCCTCTCGCGCCTCTGGCCGGGAGGCTGCTGCGTCCCCAACACACTCTCAGCAGCATTCCACCGCTTCTCCTCCCATTCAGACGGTCGAACCTGCTCAGTTCGACCAGCTAGCCCAGCAGGTTCGCACCCTCGCGGAGGCAGTGCAGAATCTACAGGGTGTGATCTCTCGGGTGCCGCAGCGGGCTCAGGAGCCGCTGCTCCCCGAGCACTCGCCTCTTCCTCACAACCCGCGCTCCTTCCTCTCCCATGGAGAGGAGCGCCGGCGCGAGGAGGATTCTCGAGTGCGGTCCATTCTGCCAGGGCCTTCTCATCGGAGCTGCGCGGGGTACGAGAGGCGGACCCGGGCGCGTTCTCAGACACCCCAGTCCTCGAGGGGCCCGCACTCCAGTCGGTCCCCCTCGCGCCGCTCCTTGTCTCCCACCCACCGGTCGCGCTCCCTGGACCGGCGGGTGGACGATCTCCACAGACAGCTCCAGGTCCTGAAGGGCCACTCCAAAGATCCCTTCGCCGACTTGGAGATCTCCTCCCAGCCGGCGCTTGCCTCAAGGATCCTGCGGACCCTAAACCCGCCGGGGTTCAAAATGCCGGCGATCGAACCCTACGACGGGGCGGCGGACCCACGGGACCACGTGGAGAGTTTCAGGACTCTTATGCTCCTCCATGGAGCATCGGATCCTCTCCTCTGCAAGGCCTTCCCGGCGACCCTCCGCGGCCCGGCAAGGGCGTGGTTCGCCGGCCTGGAGGCTAATTCCATCCAGTCCTTCCACCAGTTCACCCGTCTCTTCATCAGCCATTTCGCCGTCAGTAGCCGGCGAAGACTGGTCTCCGACTCCCTCTTCGATGTCCGGCAGAACGAGGGAGAGAGCCTGCGGGATTATCTCACCCGCTTCAACAAGGCAACACTGGAGGTCCGGAATTTGAGCCAGGAGGTGGCTCTCTCAGCCCTGAAGCGAGGCTTCCGGAAGGGCAGACTCACCTTCTCCCTGGACAAACGCCTGCCGCGGAGCTTCCCGGAGCTGTTGTCTCGGGCAAACCAGTATGCAGACGCCGAGGAGGCAGCCTCCCACCGGAACAAGGAGGCCGCCGAGGCCCCTCTAAAGCCCGGGAAGAAAAGGCGAAAAGAGGCACCCCAGAGGAGGAGCCCGACGCCTCAACGCCGGCGCAGAAGCCCGTCACCAGCAAGGAACCACGGCGCCATACGCCCTCGTTCTCCGCACCGACGCTTCAACCGGTACACCCCACTCCTGGCCCCCCGGGCCCAGATCCTCATGGAGGTCAAGGGGCGGGAGGACCTCCCGGTCCCGAGGCAGATGAAGAAGATCCCTGGGAGGAAGCCTTCTCGGGCGTACTGTGAATACCACCGAGACCACGGCCACGATACCGAAGACTGCTTCCAGCTTCGGGACGAGATCGAGGCTCTCATTCGCCGAGGGCGTCTCGGTCGATATGTAAACGACCGACGTCCCCCCGCAGATCCGCGTCCAGCCGACCCGGCCCCTCAGGAGCCTCGGGAGCAGAATCGACCCGTTGCGGGAGTGATCCACACCATCACTGGGGGCTGCTCTCGGCCCGTGAGGAACACAGGGGGCTCGGCGGAAGTATCAGGAGTGGCCGTCGCGAAGAGGCAGCGGGTCGGAAATGTAATCACTTTTTGTGATGAAGATGTAAAGGGGGTTCAGACTCCCCACGATGACGCCATGGTGATCTCTCTCACTATGGCGGACTATGATGTAAGGCGTGTTCTTGTGGATAGTGGAAGCTCAGCTGATATTTTGTATTACGAGGCCTTCCAAAAGATGGGCTTGTCCCGACAATTGTTGCACAAAACATCCACCCCCCTCATAGGATTCACTGGAGACGCTATCTCGGCCGAAGGTGTCATCGAGCTGCCTGTGACTGCGGGCATTGCACCCGCAGAAGCTACGGTGCGGCTCGGGTTCTTGGTCGTCCGTGTCCCCTCGGCCTACAACGCTATCCTCGGACGACCCGGACTGAACGCCCTTCGCGCGGTGGTTTCTACCTACCATTTGCTCATGCGGTTCCCCACGGCGGCCGGGATTGGAGAGGTCCGAGGTGACCAGCCGACCGCACGGCAGTGTTTCCTAGCAACTCTCAAAGGGAAGAAGCCCATGGAGGCCCTAAGCGTCGAGTCACTTGACGCCAGAGACGAAGTGGCCTTGCGGCACGGGGAGCCGGCTGAGGGCGTAATCGAAGTTCCCCTCGAAGAAGGCCGCCCGGACCGCACGGTCCGGGTCGGTGCCAACCTCGACTTGGAAGCTCGGCTCCGGTTAGTGGAATTCCTCCGAGCCAATGCAGATGTGTTTGCCTGGTCGGCGGCCGATGTACCTGGGATCGACCCGGAGGTCGTTTCTCACGCCCTCAGCGTCGACCCGACCCACCGACCAGTAAAGCAAAAGAAGAGACACTGTGCCCCGGATCGGATCCGGGTGGTCGACCAGGAGGTAGACAAACTCTTGGAGGCAGGTTTCATAAGGGAGGTGAGCTACCCCGAGTGGCTGGCAAACGTCGTACTTGTCCGGAAGGCGAGCGGGAAGTGGAGGATGTGCGTCGACTACACCGACCTGAACAAGGCGTGCCCCAAGGATAGCTTTCCGCTTCCACGGATAGACCAACTGGTCGACGCGACTTCCGGATACCAGCTACTGTCTTTTATGGACGCCTTCTCCGGCTACAACCAAATAATGATGGCTCCACAGGACGAGGAGAAAACTGCCTTCATAACAGACCGGGGGCTGTACTGTTACAAGGTAATGCCCTTCGGTCTGAAGAACGCTGGCGCCACTTACCAACGCCTCGTCAATAAAATCTTCAAGGAGCAGATCGGCCGGAATATGGAGGTGTACGTGGACGATATGCTGGTAAAAAGCCGCCATGCAGACCAGCACATTGCAGATCTGGAGGAGACTTTCACCACCTTGCGAAAGTTTCGCATGAAGCTAAACCCAGCGAAGTGCGCTTTTGGTGCTTCGGCCGGGAGGTTCCTCGGTTTCATTGTCAACCAACGGGGGATCGAGGCCAACCCGGACAAGATCAAAGCCATCCAAGATATGTCCCCTCCGACCAAAGTGAAGGAGGTTCAGGAGCTCGCTGGAAGGGTCGCCGCGCTCGGACGATTTGTGGCAAAGTCGGCCGAACGCTGCCAACCATTCTTCAAGGTGTTGAAGCGCCCAAAAGACTTCCTCTGGACGGCCGAATGTCAAGCGGCGTTCGACCAGCTCAAGGAGTACATGGCGTCTCCTCCCCTGCTGTCCAAGCCGCAAGAGGGGGAGATGCTCTACCTTTACCTGGCGGTCTCCCCAACCGCAGTCAGCGCAGTACTGGTTCGGGAAGAGGCAAGACTTCAGAAGCCTGTGTACTACATCAGCCGAGTCCTCCGGGATGCCGAGACGCGGTACACGAAGGCTGAGAAGATCGCCTTCGCGCTGCTGACTGCGACCAGGAGGCTTCGCCCCTATTTCCAGGCTCATTCTGTCACCCTTTTGACCGATCAACCACTGCGGCAGATTCTCAGCAATCCAGAGAATGCGGGACGGCTGGTGAAGTGGGCAGTAGAACTTGGTGAGTTCGACATCCTCTACCAGCCCCGACCAGCCATCAAGGCCCAGGTGCTCGCGGACTTTCTCGCTGAGTGCACTGTGCAGGAGGCGGAACCTAAGCCGCCGGAGACACCCAGCCTCGATCTCCCGATCTGGACGCTCCACATTGACGGGTCGTCGAACCCTGAAGGTGGAGGGGCTGGGCTGGTCCTCACCAATCCCGATGGAGTGATAGCCGAGTATGCCTTGAGGTTCGGATTTACAGTGACCAACAATGAGGCGGAGTACGAGGCCCTAGTCACGGGACTCAAACTCGCCAAGGAGCTCGGCGTCCGGCGTCTGAAAGTCTTCACCGACTCCCAGCTGGTGGTCGGGCAGGTTCGAGGGGAGTTCGAGGCGCGGAGCCCGACCATGCAGAGCTACGTCCGGAAGGTGCAAACACTCATTCCCGACCTCGGCAGTGTTGACATTCAGCAGGTCCCAAGGAGCGAAAATGCCAGGGCCGACAGGTTGTCCCGCCTAGTGGACGCAGACGCGCACAACTTGTCGAGGGCAATCTACCTGGAGACCCTGGATGCCCCGAGCATTGACGGGGCTGGAGCGGTGATGGCAATGGGGGGCTACTGTCAGAGGCTCGGGAGCAACTCAAAGCCGCCTCGGGCCTCGAAAGCAGGGTCAAGAAGGCGGAGGAACGGGCTGAAAAGCAGTCCCGGAAGATCGCGGACTATCGAGAGCGGTGGGAGAAGGCCCAGCGGTCTGCCGACAACGCCTGCGACCGAATCCGCTCTTTTGAAGGCAAACTAGGCGAACTGGAGTCGGCCCTGGAGAAGTCATGCACGGACGTCCAAGAGCTCCGTTCGCGCCTGAAGGAAGCCGAGGCCGCTCGGGTTGCTACCGAGGCGAAGCATAAAGAGGCTCAGGCTGATCTGCTGAGGGTCTCCTCTGAGGCCGAAGGCCGGATTGTGGCGAAGGTCTTGGAGGCCAAGGCTCAGATTATGGAGCGAGCTGAGGCGGAGCTGGCCGAGAAGAGGGCGGAAATCGGGCGTCAGGCGGTAGAGGCTTATCGCCAGTCCGCCGAGTTCGCCCATGATATGTCGGAGGCAGTGCGGACCTATCGCCAGTCTGACGAGTTTGTCCATGACGCGTCGGACGCGGGGGCCGAAGCCTTCACCTTGGGCTTCGAGGAGGGCCTGGCAAGGGTGTCGGCTAAGTATCCCGAAGTTGACCTGAGCGAGATCTCCCTCCTGGACTCCTCTCCGGCGCCATCGCCTGCTGGTTCTCCTGCTGCTTCCCTACCTCCCGCGGACGAGCCCGGCGTTCCCGACCCGGGAGTTCCTCCAAGCTGACCTCTTGTACCTTTCATTGTCTTTTTTATTTTTGTATGTCGGCGTTTTGCCCAATTGTATGGGCCTCGGCCCTGAAAATTAATGCACGTTGAATATTTCTTCATCTCGCCTTCGTCCTCTTTTTTTTTTTTTTTTTTTTTTTTTTTTTAGCTCTTGGTTGCTTCTTGCTGACTTTTGATTCCCGAAGTTCTTCCGGCGCTAGGCCAGGCATCCGAGGGTTAAACCTCAGGAAATTCTTCCGGCGCTAAGCCAGGCATCCGAGGGTTAGGCCTCAGGAAATTCTTCCGGCGCTGAGCCAGGCATCCGAGGGTTAGGCCTCAGGAAACTCTTCCGGCGCTGAGCCAGGCATCCGAGGGTTAGGCCTCAGGAAACTCTTCCGGCGCTAGGCCAGGCATCCGAGGGTTAGGCCTCAGGAAATTCTTCCGGCGCTAAGCCAGGCATCCGAGGGTTAGGCCTCAGGAAACTCTTCCGGCGCTGAGCCAGGCATCCGAGGGTTAGGCCTCAGGAAACTCTTCCGGCGCTGAGCCAGGCATCCGAGGGTTAGGCCTCAGGAAACTCTTCCGGCGCTAGGCCAGGCATCCGAGGGATAGGCCTCAGGAAATTCTTCCGCTCGCTGGTCGGCCAAGGCTGGCGCAAGCCGAAGCGACCGGTCGGGGCTTCCGGCTAGTCTGCTCCCGGGATGATCATCGGGTTAGCCAGGCATCTGAGGGTTGTCAAGCCTCAGGGAAATTCCGCTCGTTGGTCGGCCAAGGCTGGCGCAAGCCGAGGCGACCGGTCGGGGCTTCCGGCTAGTCTGCTCCCGGGATGATCATCGGGTTAGCCAGGCATCCGAGGGCCGAGCCTCGGGAGATTCCACTCGTTGGTCGGCCTAGGCTGGCGCAAGCCGAGGCGACCGGTCGGGGCTTCCGGCTAGTCTGCTCCCGGGATGATCATCGGGTTAGCCAGGCATCCGAGGGCCGAGCCTCGGGAGATTCCGCTCGTTGGTCGGCCAAGGCTGGCGCAAGCCGAGGCGACCGGTCGGGGCTTCCGGCTAGTCTGCTCCCGGGATGATCATCGGGTTAGCCAGGCATCCGAGGGCCGAGCCTCGGGAGATTCCACTCGTTGGTCGGCCTAGGCTGGCGCAAGCCGAGGCGACCGGTCGGGGCTTCCGGCTAGTCTGCTCCCGGGATGATCATCGGGTTAGCCAGGCATCTGAGGGTTGTCAAGCCTCAGGGAAATTCCGCTCGTTGGTCGGCCAAGGCTGGCGCAAGCCGAGGCGACCGGTCGGGGCTTCCGGCTAGTCTGCTCCCGGGATGATCATCGGGTTAGCCAGGCATCCGAGGGCCGAGCCTCGAGAGATTCCACTCGTTGGTCGGCCTAGGCTGGCGCAAGCCGAGGCGACCGGTCGGGGCTTCCGGCTAGTCTGCTCCCGGGATGATCATCGGGTTAGCCAGGCATCTGAGGGTTGTCAAGCCTCAGGGAAATTCCGCTCGTTGGTCGGCCAAGGCTGGCGCAAGCCGAGGCGACCGGTCGGGGCTTCCGGCTAGTCTGCTCCCGGGATGTTCATCGGGTTAGCCAGGCATCTGAGGGTTGTCAAGCCTCAGAGAAATTCCGCTCGTTGGTCGGCCAAGGCTGGCGCAAGCCGAGGCGACCGGTCGGGGCTTCCGGCTAGTCTGCTCCCGGGATGATCATCGGGTTAGCCAGGCATCCGAGGGCCGAGCCTCGGAAGATTCCACTCGTTGGTCGGCCTAGGCTGGCGCAAGCCGAGGCGACCGGTCGGGGCTTCCGGCTAGTCTGCTCCCGGGATGTTCATCGGGTTAGCCAGGCATCCGAGGGCCGAGCCTCGGGAGATTCCACTCGTTGGTCGGCCTAGGCTGGCGCAAGCCGAGGCGACCGGTCGGGGCTTCCGGCTAGTCTGCTCCCGGGATGATCATCGGGTTAGCCAGGCATCCGGGGGCCGAGCCCCGGGACATTCCACTCGTTGGTCGGCCACTTGTCGCTCGCCGCCCGTCGGGGTTTCTCCGTGCCCAGCCGCGACCGTGTTTCTCCTCTCCTCCAAGCGTTGCCTGGGGGGAACACGAGAAGGGTATTAAACGCTAATTAATGCGTTACCTGGGAAATCAGATCGCCAGTTGCTGCTGGTGAGGAGTGTTAGTTGAGCGGCCGCGATACGCGGGTTCTTCGAGGAGGATGCGGCCTGGGCGCGAGCGGAGACACGTGGACCTAGGGGTATACGTCACCCGGATTGTCCTGCACAAAGAATGCGATTTAAGGAGAATGACGCTTAGGAAATCGCGGGGAGATACGCCTCGGGAGCCGGAACGGCTCCGGATTCAGTGCGCCTGCATTTATTGGAGCCACCCGTATCGGAACTACCAGGGGGCCGCAGCTTGGCTATAAATACAGGTGCAGGTACGATGGAATTTGCCAAGCCGGAGCTGCAGGTTGCCATGGATCGCGGACCTCCTCCTTGGCATATGACTGAGAGACTCCTGTCGAAGGAAAGGGGAGGCGCTCCCCTTACAACTTCAGCCAACTAGCCGTTTCATCTGGGATCAACAAGGAGGGTCTCCCCGGCGGAACTCCGCCCTAGGCGTTTCATCCGGGATCACATCTCCCCTCCTTGAAGTTCAGCCTCCCGGTTGAGCTCTGCGCCGGACGCTCAATCCGGGACCGCGCCACCATATGCTCCTCCCCCTTGAATCCCTTCTCTTCCCTACCACTGGGGAAGATGGGAATATCCTTTGGAGGCGGCGTTCCCCTGGGGGCAGCGGGAGCTTCTTCTGCGGCGGCTCCTCGCCTTTTTGGTGAGGTGCTGGATGGCGCCTCCGGTTAGAAGCACCCACTTCTGGCGGGACTGCAGCCGCCCTGGGTTGAGGGTTTGGGTCCCCACCTCTTCTTTACTTTCTTTACTCCCTAATTCCCCTCTGGGAATTCCTTGTAATCACACGAGCACGCCATTGTAACCAGAAATTATTGAAATGAACAGTGTTGCACCTTTTTAAATTGTCTTTCTGGCCTTGTTGTTCTACTGGTAATACATCCGCAGGTTAGCGGAATTCCAGCCCCTTGGAATTTCTCGGCCATCTAGGGCTTCCAACTGGTAGGAGCCAGGTCGGTTTACCCAACGAACTTTATACGGGCCTTCCCAATTTGGCGCTAGCTTCCCACCTTCCGTAGGTTGAGATGCCTTAGCTCGCCTCAGCACCAGATCTCCAATTCTGAAAAGCTTCGGTCGGACTTTGGAGTTGTAATATCGGGCCACCCTCTGCTGATACATTGCCATCCGAACCTGAGCCATTTTCCTTGCCTCTTCCAAGAGATCCAAGTTCCCTCGGAGTTGCTCTGAATTGGCCTTGGGTCGGTGCGCGGCCACCCGAGGCGAGGGGAGTCCGAGCTCCACGGGGGCAACGGCTTCCGTGCCATAGGTTAGGCTGAAAGGCGTCTCTCCAGTAGGAGTCCGTTGCGTGGTCCGATACGCCCAAAGGACATTCTCGAGTTCCTCGACCCAAGCTTGCCCCGTCCGGCCGACCCGCGCTTTGATACCTTGGAGGATTGTCCGATTTGTGACCTCGGCCTCGCCGTTGGTTTGGGGATGCGACACGGATGTGAACCGATGCTCGATCCCGAATTCCTCGCAGAAGTCCCGGAAGTGCTTGTTATCAAACTGTCGACCGTTATCCGAGATGAGGACCCGAGGTACTCCAAATCGGACAATGATGTTCTTCTTTACGAACTTCCGGACTTGTGCCTCCGTGATGGTGGCCAGTGGCTCTGCCTCCACCCACTTGGTGAAGTAGTCGATGGCGACAATCAAAAATTTCCGCTGGGCCGAAGCGACGGGGAATGGTCCGAGGATATCCATTCCCCACTGTGCGAAGGGCCAGGGCGCGGTGATTGGCGCCAAGGGAACAGAGGGGACTCTCTGGACGTTGGCGTGGCGCTGGCAGGCGTCGCATTTCCGCACGTGATCCTTCGAGTCCTCCAACAAGGTCGGCCAATAGTAGCCTTGCCTCATGATCTTATGCGCCAAGGACCTAGCCCCCAAGTGCGATCCGCAGATGCCTTCGTGGACTTCGCCGAGGGCATAGGCCGCTTCCGCGGGGCGGAGGCACCTTAAGAGGGGGGCGGTAAACGAGGTCCGATACAGCCTCCCTTCATAAAGTACGTAGTGGGCGGACTTCTTTACAAGCCGCCGGGCCTGATCTTCGTCTTCAGGGAGGATTCCTTCGGCGAGGTAGGCGACGAGCGGGTCCATCCAAGACGGCTCCGGGTCAATTGCCATCACCGCTCCAGCCCCGTCAATGCTCGGGGCATCCAGGGTCTCCAGGTAGATTGCCCTCGACAAGTTGTGCGCGTCTGCGTCCACTAGGCGGGACAACCTGTCGGCCCTGGCATTTTCGCTCCTTGGGACCTGCTGAATGTCAACACTGCCGAGGTCGGGAATGAGTGTTTGCACCTTCCGGACGTAGCTCTGCATGGTCGGGCTCCGCGCCTCGAACTCCCCTCGAACCTGCCCGACCACCAGCTGGGAGTCGGTGAAGACTTTCAGACGCCGGACGCCGAGCTCCTTGGCGAGTTTGAGTCCCGTGACTAGGGCCTCGTACTCCGCCAAAGTGAAGGAGGATAAGCCAATCCTCCTTCTAGCGCCAACTGTTGCTGGTGGTCCAAACCGAGAACGATTGACACGACGGTGTGAACGGGGTTCCGCCTGAGTTGTCTTGGTTGGTGCTGGTTGCGCTCCACCTTCTGCCAAGGAACCTGCAAACAAGCCTTGCACCACCACCAGGGTGGTGATGGCCCTCCGACGGTCAAGTCAGAGGAGATTGGAGGAGGAGAGATGATAATCACAAGTGGGAGAGAGTGCTCTGGGAGGTATTGCTTACCCCCCCCTTCTCCCCCCAGCCGCGTATATACCTGGCTGGGAGGTCCCTCAGGGGGGTTTGTCGTCGTGGGGCACGATAGAATGGCCACTGACATGGCCGTTACCGGGCGTCGTGGAGCAGCGCTGGGTACGGCCATGACAGGGCGTAGTGGAGCTCCGCTTTGTACGGTTGATACAGGAGATCGTGGGCAGCATCGGGTACAGCCGTTGCAGGGAGTAGTGGAGCAGGAGGCCGCGGCGTGCCTCTGGAGAATAGCCTGTCGTTATCAAAAGATCTCCGACTCGGGGTCGGAGTGCTGGATCATAGGGCAGCCGACCCGGGGTCGGGCTGCGAAGCCGAGGAGGTCCGACTCGGGGTCGGAGTGCTGGATCATAGGGCAGCCGACCCGGGGTCGGGCTGCGGAGCCGAGGAGGTCCGACTCGGGGTCGGAGTGCTGGATCATAGGGCAGCCGACCCGGGGTCGGGCTGCGAAGCCGAGGAGGTCCGACTCGGGGTCGGAGTGCTGGGTCAAAGGGTAACTGTAGCTTTCCTGGATACGCGTGCCGATCACGTGGGGCATGGCGGCTTAATTCCCCCATAACAGTAGCCCCCCACTTCCGAGCCTGGAACCAGAAGGGGAACAGGTGAAGGGAGTGATGTTTCGAGATTGCCGCCATCCTTCGGAGAGGCGCGCGCGCTTCAAGCTTCCCGCCTTCTTTATGGCGTATGGCGGTTGCTGCTGACCTGGCAACCTGAGGATTTCGGCGGACATCCTTCCTTAATGGTGTCGATTCGCCTTTGGGGTGCGAGCGACCCTTCGGCGGCCAGGCGTCTTCTGGCGTCATCGAGGCATCACTTGCCCTTTCGCCTATTTAATCGGGGGCCCTCCCCCGTCCGTCTTCTTCTTTACGGACATTTTCGAGTTTCTCCTTTGCGCTGCCATTGTTGCCGCCGAAACGTTCGCTTGCTTTTCCTTTGACGCTCTCGGAGCCGTTCTTCCTCCTCTTCAAGTGAGTTTCCCACTCTTTTACTTTGAGCTCTTCATACTTTTTCTTTTTGTACTAGTGCACCCCAGTCGTTCCGGCCTTTCCCTCCTTCTTGACCCCGTCCTGACCGTAGATTTATTGGCCATTAGGGATGGGCGAAGTGGGAGCAGATAGCATCAAGTCAAAACTGGTCGCCGAGGACTTAGACGGATTTGTGGCTCGGTACCACCTTCCCGAGGCCTGCAATGTCACGCTCCCAGGGCCTGAGGAGAGGATGTCTCATCCTCCTCGAGGGAAGATCGCCATCAATGAGGGCATCCTCCAGGCCGGGTTCCGCTTTCCCCCTTCAGACCTAGTCTTACAGGTGCTCCGGGGTTTAGGAATGGCACCGACGCAACTGGTGCCGAACTCGTGGCGTGCTCTGACGGTCTTCCAGGTTCTCTGTCGCTTGCATGCGATTCCCGCCACCTTGAACGTTTTCTGGGAGCTCTACGGCCTGAGTGGCCACCCCCAGGACAAAGGGTGGTGGTGCTTCGCAGCGCGGCGAGGGTGCGGCCTTGTCAAGGAGGGTCCTACCTCCATTCACCACTGGAAGGAGCGCTTCTTTTTCGTTGATGCAGACCCCTCCTGAAAAATCAGGGCAATCTGGGGGACGCCGGTGAAGTCCCCAATTGGCCTGTCGAAGTTGTCGAGGGAGGAATCCGAGGGCGTCGCCGCCTTGAAGGGGTTGGTCGCCGAGGGCCAGCTTCCCCCGGTGGGCCGCCTTATTTCTGAGGATACCTTGGTGAACGTCGGTTTGAGCTCGGTCCCCACCGACCGTGAGTCCGCCATCGTTTCTTTAGCTCTTTTCTTCTCTTTCGTTCCTTCTTCCTTTCGGTTTCTCAGTCCCTGACTATCCCGTCCTTCTTGCAGAGGTCGACGACGTCATGCGGTCGGTGAAGTCGAAGGCTGTTGGTAGGGCGTCCCTGCTGGAAGCAGTCCGGAGGAGGAAACGAGCTCTTCCGAGCGGGGCCCCACCGGCGAAGAAGTCCCGTAAGGAGATACCTCCGATGCCGACCGACGAGTCCGGGCCCACCGGTCAGGGAGATGTCGTGGGCACCGACCGGCAGCTGACGCTGTATCAGCCCTCCGGTGGTAAGGTTGCCGCTACTCCGGAGGTGCCACCTGAGCCTGCTCAAGACGGACGGGTCGGACGTGATCGGTCCCCGACCCGGCCTTCGACTCGGTCGGCTCCTGATGACTCGAGGAGGGACGCGCCGAGGCCCCGGCCGAGCGGGACCCTATCAATTCCTGGGGCGACCCCCGCCCCGAGCGCGATCAGCCGGACTCTTCCCCAGGCGATGGATAAGGGTAAGGCTGCAGAACCACCATCCGGCTCCGGGGAGAAATCGGGGTCTGCCTTCACTACCGATGGCGCCCGAAATCTCATCGAAACAGTGTTGCTGGAGAAGGACCGTCGGCGGGTCCGGGAGTTGGATGTCTCTGACGTTGGGGCCGCCAGCTGCGTCTGTCTCATGTCGGTGAGTGTTCTTCTGGCCGTCTTTCACCATTTATTGGCTCTGTTGTTCTCCGCCTGACTCCCTTATTTTTCCTATTTCTTAGCTCGCCCAGTACATGATCCGTCTGGAGGAGTGCTACAAGGAACAGGCGGGGCTTTTGGCGAAGGCCGAGGACCGGCTGAAAGCAATGGAAGAGGGAGGCCGGGCTGCGGCAGGCAGGACGACCGGGGACCTCGAGGCGAGGCTCCGGGAGGCCGAAGAGCGGGCACTCGGCTTCGCCGCCCTGGAGGAGCAACTGTCAGAGGCTCGGGAGCAACTCAAAGCCGCCTCGGGCCTCGAAAGCAGGGTCAAGAAGGCGGAGGAACGGGCTGAAAAGCAGTCCCGGAAGATCGCGGACTATCGAGAGCGGTGGGAGAAGGCCCAGCGGTCTGCCGACAACGCCTGCGACCGAATCCGCTCTTTTGAAGCCAAACTAGGCGAACTGGAGTCGGCCCTGGAGAAGTCATGCACGGACGTCCAAGAGCTCCGTTCGCGCCTGAAGGAAGCCGAGGCCGCTCGGGTTGCTACCGAGGCGAAGCATAAAGAGGCTCAGGCTGATCTGCTGAGGGTCTCCTCTGAGGCCGAAGGCCGGATTGTGGCGAAGGTCTTGGAGGCCAAGGCTCAGATTATGGAGCGAGCTGAGGCGGAGCTGGCCGAGAAGAGGGCGGAAATCGGGCGTCAGGCGGTAGAGGCTTATCGCCAGTCCGCCGAGTTCGCCCATGATATGTCGGAGGCAGTGCGGACCTATCGCCAGTCTGACGAGTTTGTCCATGACGCGTCGGACGCGGGGGCCGAAGCCTTCACCTTGGGCTTCGAGGAGGGCCTGGCAAGGGTGTCGGCTAAGTATCCCGAAGTTGACCTGAGCGAGATCTCCCTCCTGGACTCCTCTCCGGCGCCATCGCCTGCTGGTTCTCCTGCTGCTTCCCTACCTCCCGCGGACGAGCCCGGCGTTCCCGACCCGGGAGTTCCTCCAAGCTGACCTCTTGTACCTTTCATTGTCTTTTTTATTTTTGTATGTCGGCGTTTTGCCCAATTGTATGGGCCTCGGCCCTGAAAATTAATGCACGTTGAATATTTCTTCATCTCGCCTTCGTCCTCTTTTTTTTTTTTTTTTTTTTTTTTTTTAGCTCTTGGTTGCTTCTTGCTGACTTTTGATTCCCGAAGTTCTTCCGGCGCTAGGCCAGGCATCCGAGGGTTAAACCTCAGGAAACTCTTCCGGCGCTAAGCCAGGCATCCGAGGGTTAGGCCTCAGGAAATTCTTCCGGCGCTAAGCCAGGCATCCGAGGGTTAGGCCTCAGGAAACTCTTCCGGCGCTGAGCCAGGCATCCGAGGGTTAGGCCTCAGGAAACTCTTCCGGCGCTAGGCCAGGCATCCGAGGGTTAGGCCTCAGGAAATTCTTCCGGCGCTAAGCCAGGCATCCGAGGGTTAGGCCTCAGGAAATTCTTCCGGCGCTAAGCCAGGCATCCGAGGGTTAGGCCTCAGGAAACTCTTCCGGCGCTGAGCCAGGCATCCGAGGGTTAGGCCTCAGGAAACTCTTCCGGCGCTAGGCCAGGCATCCGAGGGTTAGGCCTCAGGAAATTCTTCCGGCGCTAAGCCAGGCATCCGAGGGTTAGGCCTCAGGAAACTCTTCCGGCGCTAAGCCAGGCATCCGAGGGTTAGGCCTCAGGAAATTCTTCCGGCGCTAAGCCAGGCATCCGAGGGTTAGGCCTCAGGAAATTCTTCCGGCGCTAAGCCAGGCATCCGAGGGTTAGGCCTCAGGAAACTCTTCCGGCGCTAAGCCAGGCATCCGAGGATTAGGCCTCAGGAAATTCCACTCGTTGGTCGGCCTAGGCTGGCGCAAGCCGAGGCGACCGGTCGGGGCTTCCGGCTAGTCTGCTCCCGGGATGATCATCGGGTTAGCCAGGCATCCGAGGGCCGAGCCTCGGGAGATTCCACTCGTTGGTCGGCCTAGGCTGGCGCAAGCCGAGGCGACCGGTCGGGGCTTCCGGCTAGTCTGCTCCCGGGATGATCATCGGGTTAGCCAGGCATCTGAGGGTTGTCAAGCCTCAGGAAAATTCCGCTCGTTGGTCGGCCAAGGCTGGCGCAAGCCGAGGCGACCGGTCGGGGCTTCCGGCTAGTCTGCTCCCGGGATGTTCATCGGGTTAGCCAGGCATCCGAGGGCCGAGCCTCGGGAGATTCCACTCGTTGGTCGGCCTAGGCTGGCGCAAGCCGAGGCGACCGGTCGGGGCTTCCGGCTAGTCTGCTCCCGGGATGATCATCGGGTTAGCCAGGCATCTGAGGGTTGTCAAGCCTCAGGGAAATTCCGCTCGTTGGTCGGCCAAGGCTGGCGCAAGCCGAGGCGACCGGTCGGGGCTTCCGGCTAGTCTGCTCCCGGGATGTTCATCGGGTTAGCCAGGCATCCGAGGGCCGAGCCTCGGGAGATTCCACTCGTTGGTCGGCCTAGGCTGGCGCAAGCCGAGGCGACCGGTCGGGGCTTCCGGCTAGTCTGCTCCCGGGATGATCATCGGGTTAGCCAGGCATCTGAGGGTTGTCAAGCCTCAGGGAAATTCCGCTCGTTGGTCGGCCAAGGCTGGCGCAAGCCGAGGCGACCGGTCGGGGCTTCCGGCTAGTCTGCTCCCGGGATGTTCATCGGGTTAGCCAGGCATCTGAGGGTTGTCAAGCCTCAGGGAAATTCCGCTCGTTGGTCGGCCAAGGCTGGCGCAAGCCGAGGCGACCGGTCGGGGCTTCCGGCTAGTCTGCTCCCGGGATGATCATCGGGTTAGCCAGGCATCCGAGGGCCGAGCCTCGGGAGATTCCACTCGTTGGTCGGCCTAGGCTGGCGCAAGCCGAGGCGACCGGTCGGGGCTTCCGGCTAGTCTGCTCCCGGGATGATCATCGGGTTAGCCAGGCATCTGAGGGTTGTCAAGCCTCAGGGAAATTCCACTCGTTGGTCGGCCACTTGTCGCTCGCCGCCCATCGGGGTTTCTCCGTGCCCAGCCGCGACCGTGTTTCTCCTCTCCTCCAAGCGTTGCCTGGGGGGAACACGAGAAGGGTATTAAACGCTAATTAATGCGTTACCTGGGAAATCAGATCGCCAGTTGCTGCTGGTGAGGAGTGTTAGTTGAGCGGCCGCGATACGCGGGTTCTTCGAGGAGGATGCGGCCTGGGCGCGAGCGGAGACACGTGGACCTAGGGGTATACGTCACCCGGATTGTCCTGCACAAAGAATGCGATTTAAGGAGAATGACGCTTAGAAAATCGCGGGGAGATACGCCTCGGGAGCCGGAACGGCTCCGGATTCAGTGCGCCTGCATTTATTGGAGCCACCCGTATCGGAACTACCAGGGGGCCGCAGCTTGGCTATAAATACAGGTGCAGGTACGATGGAATTTGCCAAGCCGGAGCTGCAGGTTGCCATGGATCGCGGACCTCCTCCTTGGCATATGACTGAGAGACTCCTGTCGAAGGAAAGGGGAGGCGCTCCCCTTACAACTTCAGCCAACTAGCCGTTTCATCTGGGATCAACAAGGAGGGTCTCCCCGGCGGAACTCCGCCCTAGGCGTTTCATCCGGGATCACATCTCCCCTCCTTGAAGTTCAGCCTCCCGGTTGAGCTCTGCGCCGGACGCTCAATCCGGGACCGCGCCACCATATGCTCCTCCCCCTTGAATCCCTTCTCTTCCCTACCACTGGGGAAGATGGGAATATCCTTTGGAGGCGGCGTTCCCCTGGGGGCAGCGGGAGCTTCTTCTGCGGCGGCTCCTCGTCTTTTTGGTGAGGTGCTGGATGGCGCCTCCGGTTAGAAGCACCCACTTCTGGCGGGACTGCAGCCGCCCTGGGTTGAGGGTTTGGGTCCCCACCTCTTCTTTACTTTCTTTACTCCCTAATTCCCCTCTGGGAATTCCTTGTAATCACACGAGCACGCCATTGTAACCAGAAATTATTGAAATGAAAAGTGTTGCACCTTTTTAAATTGTCTTTCTGGCCTTGTTGTTCTACTGGTAATTCCTTGTAATCACACCAGCAACTGTTGGGCGGCGAGCGACAAGTGGCCGACCAACGAGTGGAATTTCCCTGAGGCTTGACAACCCTCAGATGCCTGGCTAACCCGATGATCATCCCGGGAGCAGACTAGCCGGAAGCCCCGACCGGTCGCCTCGGCTTGCGCCAGCCTAGGCCGACCAACGAGTGGAATCTCCCGAGGCTCGGCCCTCGGATGCCTGGCTAACCCGATGATCATTCCGGGAGTAGACTAGCCGGAAGCCCCGACCGGTCGCCTCGGCTTGCGCCAGCCTTGGCCGACCAACGAGCGGAATTTCCCTGAGGCTTGACAACCCTCAGATGCCTGGCTAACCCGATGAACATCCCGGGAGCAGACTAGCCGGAAGCCCCGACCGGGAGCAGGCGCACTGAATCCGGAGCCGTTCCGGCTCCCGAGGCGTATCTCCCCGCGATTTCCTAAGCGTCATTCTCCTTAAATCGCATTCTTTGTGCAGGACAATCCGGGTGACGTATACCCCTAGGTCCACGTGTCTCCGCTCGCGCCCAGGCCGCATCCTCCTCGAAGAACCCGCGTATCGCGGCCGCTCAACTAACACTCCTCACCAGCAGCAACTGGCGATCTGATTTCCCAGGTAACGCATTAATTAGCGTTTAATACCCTTCTCGTGTTCCCCCCAGGCAACGCTTGGAGGAGAGGAGAAACACGGTCGCGGCTGGGCACGGAGAAACCCCGATGGGCGGCGAGCGACAAGTGGCCGACCAACGAGTGGAATGTCCCGGGGCTCGGCCCCCGGATGCCTGGCTAACCCGATGATCATCCCGGGAGCAGACTAGCCGGAAGCCCCGACCGGTCGCCTCGGCTTGCGCCAGCCTAGGCCGACCAACGAGTGGAATCTCCCGAGGCTCGGCCCTCGGATGCCTGGCTAACCCGATGAACATCCCGGGAGCAGACTAGCCGGAAGCCCCGACCGGTCGCCTCGGCTTGCGCCAGCCTAGGCCGACCAACGAGTGGAATCTCCCGAGGCTCGGCCCTCGGATGCCTGGCTAACCCGATGATCATCCCGGGAGCAGACTAGCCGGAAGCCCCGACCGGTCGCCTCGGCTTGCGCCAGCCTTGGCCGACCAACGAGCGGAATTTCCCTGAGGCTTGACAACCCTCAGATGCCTGGCTAACCCGATGAACATCCCGGGAGCAGACTAGCCGGAAGCCCCGACCGGTCGCCTCGGCTTGCGCCAGCCTTGGCCGACCAACGAGCGGAATTTCCCTGAGGCTTGACAACCCTCAGATGCCTGGCTAACCCGATGATCATCCCGGGAGCAGACTAGCCGGAAGCCCCGACCGGTCGCCTCGGCTTGCGCCAGCTTAGGCCGACCAACGAGTGGAATCTCCCGAGGCTCGGCCCTCGGATGCCTGGCTAACCCGATGATCATCCCGGGAGCAGACTAGCCGGAAGCCCCGACCGGTCGCCTCGGCTTGCGCCAGCCTTGGCCGACCAACGAGCGGAATTTCCCTGAGGCTTGACAACCCTCAGATGCCTGGCTAACCCGATGATCATCCCGGGAGCAGACTAGCCGGAAGCCCCGACCGGTCGCCTCGGCTTGCGCCAGCCTAGGCCGACCAACGAGTGGAATCTCCCGAGGCTCGGCCCTCGGATGCCTGGCTAACCCGATGATCATCCCGGGAGCAGACTAGCCGGAAGCCCCGACCGGTCGCCTCGGCTTGCGCCAGCCTTGGCCGACCAACGAGCGGAATCTCCCGAGGCTCGGCCCTCGGATGCCTGGCTAACCCGATGATCATCCCGGGAGCAGACTAGCCGGAAGCCCCGACCGGTCGCCTCGGCTTGCGCCAGCCTAGGCCGACCAACGAGTGGAATCTTCCGAGGCTCGGCCCTCGGATGCCTGGCTAACCCGATGATCATCCCGGGAGCAGACTAGCCGGAAGCCCCGACCGGTCGCCTCGGCTTGCGCCAGCCTTGGCCGACCAACGAGCGGAATTTTCCTGAGGCTTGACAACCCTCAGATGCCTGGCTAACCCGATGATCATCCCGGGAGCAGACTAGCCGGAGGCCCCGACCGGTCGCTTCGGCTTGCGCCAGCCTTGGCCGACCAGCGAGCGGAAGAATTTCCTGAGGCCTAACCCTCGGATGCCTGGCCTAGCGCCGGAAGAGTTTCCTGAGGCCTAACCCTCGGATGCCTGGCTCAGCGCCGGAAGAGTTTCCTGAGGCCTAACCCTCGGATGCCTGGCTCAGCGCCGGAAGAGTTTCCTGCCTGGCTCAGCGCCGGAAGAGTTTCCTGAGGCCTAACCCTCGGATGCCTGGCTCAGCGCCGGAAGAATTTCCTGAGGCCTAACCCTCGGATGCCTGGCTTAGCGCCGGAAGAATTTCCTGAGGCCTAACCCTCGGATGCCTGGCTTAGCGCCGGAAGAGTTTCCTGAGGTTTAACCCTCGGATGCCTGGCCTAGCGCCGGAAGAACTTCGGGAATCAAAAGTCAGCAAGAAGCAACCAAGAGCTAAAAAAAAAAAAAAAAAAAAAAAAAAAAAAAGAGGACGAAGGCGAGATGAAGAAATATTCAACGTGCATTAATTTTCAGGGCCGAGGCCCATACAATTGGGCAAAACGCCGACATACAAAAATAAAAAAGACAATGAAAGGTACAAGAGGTCAGCTTGGAGGAACTCCCGGGTCGGGAACGCCGGGCTCGTCCGCGGGAGGTAGGGAAGCAGCAGGAGAACCAGCAGGCGATGGCGCCGGAGAGGAGTCCAGGAGGGAGATCTCGCTCAGGTCAACTTCGGGATACTTGGCCGACACCCTTGCCAGGCCCTCCTCGAAGCCCAAGGTGAAGGCTTCGGCCCCCGCGTCCGACGCGTCATGGACAAACTCGTCAGACTGGCGATAGGTCCGCACTGCCTCCGACATATCATGGGCGAACTCGGCGGACTGGCGATAAGCCTCTACCGCCTGACGCCCGATTTCCGCCCTCTTCTCGGCCAGCTCCGCCTCAGCTCGCTCCATAATCTGAGCCTTGGCCTCCAAGACCTTCGCCACAATCCGGCCTTCGGCCTCAGAGGAGACCCTCAGCAGATCAGCCTGAGCCTCTTTATGCTTCGCCTCGGTAGCAACCCGAGCGGCCTCGGCTTCCTTCAGGCGCGAACGGAGCTCTTGGACGTCCGTGCATGACTTCTCCAGGGCCGACTCCAGTTCGCCTAGTTTGGCTTCAAAAGAGCGGATTCGGTCGCAGGCGTTGTCGGCAGACCGCTGGGCCTTCTCCCACCGCTCTCGATAGTCCGCGATCTTCCGGGACTGCTTTTCAGCCCGTTCCTCCGCCTTCTTGACCCTGCTTTCGAGGCCCGAGGCGGCTTTGAGTTGCTCCCGAGCCTCTGACAGTTGCTCCTCCAGGGCGGCGAAGCCGAGTGCCCGCTCTTCGGCCTCCCGGAGCCTCGCCTCGAGGTCCCCGGTCGTCCTGCCTGCCGCAGCCCGGCCTCCCTCTTCCATTGCTTTCAGCCGGTCCTCGGCCTTCGCCAAAAGCCCCGCCTGTTCCTTGTAGCACTCCTCCAGACGGATCATGTACTGGGCGAGCTAAGAAATAGGAAAAATAAGGGAGTCAGGCGGAGAACAACAGAGCCAATAAATGGTGAAAGACGGCCAGAAGAACACTCACCGACATGAGACAGACGCAGCTGGCGGCCCCAACGTCAGAGACATCCAACTCCCGGACCCGCCGACGGTCCTTCTCCAGCAACACTGTTTCGATGAGATTTCGGGCACCATCGGTAGTGAAGGCAGACCCCGATTTCTCCCCGGAGCCGGATGGTGGTTCTGCAGCCTTACCCTTATCCATCGCCTGGGGAAGAGTCCGGCTGATCGCGCTCGGGGCGGGGGTCGCCCCAGGAATTGATAGGGTCCCGCTCGGCCGGGGCCTCGGCGCGTCCCTCCTCGAGTCATCAGGAGCCGACCGAGTCGAAGGCCGGGTCGGGGACCGATCACGTCCGACCCGTCCGTCTTGAGCAGGCTCAGGTGGCACCTCCGGAGTAGCGGCAACCTTACCACCGGAGGGCTGATACAGCGTCAGCTGCCGGTCGGTGCCCACGACATCTCCCTGACCGGTGGGCCCGGACTCGTCGGTCGGCATCGGAGGTATCTCCTTACGGGACTTCTTCGCCGGTGGGGCCCCGCTCGGAAGAGCTCGTTTCCTCCTCCGGACTGCTTCCAGCAGGGACGCCCTACCAACAGCCTTCGACTTCACCGACCGCATGACGTCGTCGACCTCTGCAAGAAGGACGGGATAGTCAGGGACTGAGAAACCGAAAGGAAGAAGGAACGAAAGAGAAGAAAAGAGCTAAAGAAACGATGGCGGACTCACGGTCGGTGGGGACCGAGCTCAAACCGACGATCACCAAGGTATCCTCAGAAATAAGGCGGCCCACCGGGGGAAGCTGGCCCTCGGCGACCAACCCCTTCAAGGCGGCGACGCCCTCGGATTCCTCCCTCGACAACTTCGACAGGCCAATTGGGGACTTCACCGGCGTCCCCCAGATTGCCCTGATTTCCCAGGAGGGGTCTGCATCAACGAAAAAGAAGCGCTCCTTCCAGTGGTGAATGGAGGTAGGACCCTCCTTGACAAGGCCGCACCCTCGCCGCGCTGCGAAGCACCACCACCCTTTGTCCTGGGGGTGGCCACTCAGGCCGTAGAGCTCCCAGAAAACGTTCAAGGTGGCGGGAATCGCATGCAAGCGACAGAGAACCTGGAAGACCGTCAGAGCACGCCACGAGTTCGGCACCAGTTGCGTCGGTGCCATTCCTAAACCCCGGAGCACCTGTAAGACTAGGTCTGAAGGGGGAAAGCGGAACCCGGCTTGGAGGATGCCCTCATTGATGGCGATCTTCCCTCGAGGAGGATGAGACATCCTCTCCTCAGGCCCTGGGAGCGTGACATTGCAGGCCTCGGGAAGGTGGTACCGAGCCACAAATCCGTCTAAGTCCTCGGCGACCAGTTTTGACTTGATGCTATCTGCTCCCACTTCGCCCATCCCTAATGGCCAATAAATCTACGGTCAGGACGGGGTCAAGAAGGAGGGAAAGGCCGGAACGACTGGGGTGCACTAGTACAAAAAGAAAAAGTATGAAGAGCTCAAAGTAGAAGAGTGGGAAACTCACTTGAAGAGGAGGAAGAACGGCTCCGAGAGCGTCAAAGGAAAAGCAAGCGAACGTTTCGGCGGCAACAATGGCAGCGCAAAGGAGAAACTCGAAAATGTCCGTAAAGAAGAAGACGGACGGGGGAGGGCCCCCGATTAAATAGGCGAAAGGGCAAGTGACGCCTCGATGACGCCAGAAGACGCCTGGCCGCCGAAGGGTCGCTCGCACCCCAAAGGCGAATCGACACCATTAAGGAAGGATGTCCGCCGAAATCCTCAGGTTGCCAGGTCAGCAGCAACCGCCATACGCCATAAAGAAGGCGGGAAGCTTGAAGCGCGCGCGCCTCTCCGAAGGATGGCGGCAATCTCGAAACATCACTCCCTTCACCTGTTCCCCTTCTGGTTCCAGGCTCGGAAGTGGGGGGCTACTGTTATGGGGGAATTAAGCCGCCATGCCCCACGTGATCGGCACGCGTATCCAGGAAAGCTACAGTTACCCTTTGACCCAGCACTCCGACCCCGAGTCGGACCTCCTCGGCTTCGCAGCCCGACCCCGGGTCGGCTGCCCTATGATCCAGCACTCCGACCCCGAGTCGGACCTCCTCGGCTCCGCAGCCCGACCCCGGGTCGGCTGCCCTATGATCCAGCACTCCGACCCCGAGTCGGACCTCCTCGGCTTCGCAGCCCGACCCCGGGTCGGCTGCCCTATGATCCAGCACTCCGACCCCGAGTCGGAGATCTTTTGATAACGACAGGCTATTCTCCAGAGGCACGCCGCGGCCTCCTGCTCCACTACTCCCTGCAACGGCTGTACCCGATGCTGCCCACGATCTCCTGTATCAACCGTACAAAGCGGAGCTCCACTACGCCCTGTCATGGCCGTACCCAGCGCTGCTCCACGACGCCCCGTAACGGCCATGTCAGTGGCCATTCTATCGTGCCCCACGACGACAAACTCCCCTGAGGGACCTCCCAGCCAGGTATATACGCGGCTGGGGGGAGAAGGGGGGGGTAAGCAATACCTCCCAGAGCACTCTCTCCCACTTGTGATTATCATCTCTCCTTCTCCAATCTCCTCTGACTTGACCGTCGGAGGGCCATCACCACCCTGGTGGTGGTGCAAGGCTTGTTTGCAGGTTCCTTGGCGGAAGGTGGAGCGCAACCAGCACCAACCAAGACAACTCAGGCGGAACTCCGTTCACACCGTCGTGTCAATCGTTCTCGGTTTGGACCACCAGCAACACTATACATTATAATTTATATTTTTAAACATATATATACACATATGAAAGGGCCACTGCTTGGTGCAATGGTAAAAGGCTTGGGATGGCAAGTGCAACGGCATGGGTTCAAGTCTTGGGTAATGGCCTTTTATCCATTTATTTATGAATATATATATATATATATGATGTCTTTAAAAATTTTACAATATCTATCTCATTTTCTGTATTTATTTAAAAGCATAGTGTAGTAAACATTCCTATTAAGCAGTAGATAACATTTCGAAATAACATAAAAGGGAAACATATACCCATAGGTACCACAAATATGATGAACAACCTTATCCCTGAATGATATATTAATAATAAATATTTCAATCATATAATTTGATCACAGTCTAAATTACTAAAGTGACACTATAAGATATTGGAAGCCCACTTAAAATGTGCTCTAAAGAAAATATAGATTCTGCAACATCAAGAACTGCTGGAGAGAATAAAATACAGTGCTACATCCTTCAGCTTCAATTAATAAACATGCCGCTGCTCAAGAGCAAGACAGCAAAAGATTCCTATAGCAGCAACTCATCAAAATTCTCTGCGGAAGTCCTAATTTGTCATCTGCAGATAGATATAGATATCAACAGCAAAATATTGATGCAGAACAGATAGATCTGATGAAATTGTTTTAAACATTGATCATATCAGCTTTTTCGAGGATTATAACCAGAATATAATGGAGAAACAAGCCCAATAAGAGATTATCACTCACCCACAAGTCCAGTGATTTGACAACAAAAACTACATCCAATATCTGCATTAAACAAAGTTAATCAAAAGGGCAGATCCCATGTAATGTGAAATTTACTTATCTCTGCCTTAGACACCAACTAAAAGTACCAAATAAACTATCCTTAACACTGCACATGTATATAAGCCAAAAAATAAAGCAGACTAGAAATCGCAATTAATATCTGCACTTACATACAAGTTGAGCGAGGCCTATGGAGGAATCATTATGCACCATAATAGACAAGGATGAAGCTGTGAATTATAAATCTTTGCTTCAATCACCGTCACCGACCAGAAATACCAAATTAAACTATCATGAGATATTTCAAAAAGCATCAGCAATAGAACAACGTAGAGAATGAATATCGAAATGTTTACATATTCTTGAACTTCAAATCCAACTCAAAACTGAAATAACTAATGGAAGCCACATTAAAAATTCATCACAGTCATCAATCAAAAGGAAAGAAAAGATTATCAAAATCCAGATGAGTTACAAGATCAGAAAGAAACATCCTTTCAAATGCAACAATTGTACCTCAAGGAAAAATCAGGATTCTTGCATCATTGTAACTCAAAACAGATAACAAGAAGGAAAAAAACACCTCAACCACCAAAATATTTATCTGAAAGAGACTATATACTTTTCCAACTCTGATCCCTAGAAAACACCTCAACCACCAAAATATTTATCTGAAAGAGACTATATACTAGGGGTAAGAAAATCATAGAGAAGTTCCATCTGTACAAGAATTTAAACACCATTCGACATGGGAACAATTCAGTCAAAAACAATGATCTAAGATCATAGTAACGGTAATATCTATCAACCGTAGAGGGTAAGGTCACCCTGAATAATGGAAGAAAAAAAAAATCCAAATCCATGATAGCCAAGTCTACTGAAATTAACGCAAACGAACTCTAGAGACGAAAATAAATCGCCAAAACCCCAAGAATTTTAACGATTCACAAAGAACAAGGTCCACATCTACATGAGCATCACAAAACTAGAACCCTACAGATTGCACTAGGGTATAGAATTACAGGATAATCACCACAGGAAATCAAGAACCAATCAAAACCGAATTAAAAATCAAGAACCCTCTCTAGAAACCGAAAAAAGAAAGAGAACAGGAACAAGGGAAATCACTATCTAACACCGACTCCGAACTAGAATCAAGAACCGCAAGAATGGTGAAATCGCTACAAGTAACGCCAAAATCCAAAAAAACATCAAGAACCACATAAGAATACAAAGACAACGCAAGAAGATAGGAAGGGGGATGGATCGCTTGCCTTCCTTCTTGTAGTCTCCGGCGAGGGACGCCTCCGCACCTCCTCCTCGTCGTTCTCGTCCTCGGGCGGTGCCGTGGTTCGTCCCCGCCCAACTCACCGAGTCGCATCGAAGGAAAGTATTCCGAAGAGCTCTATATATAGGCAAGTGGCAACGGCACCGGCGCCCAGCTTGCCCTGCACGCAATAAAGAAATAATTAAAATAATAGAGATACCAAGTACCGATTAAGTAACGGGAGAACTTGGAGCAACGTTTACAATAATAGCATGTATAACGGCCATAAAGCCGTTATAGTGAACGTTACCCGTTTCATTTTATGTAAAATAACAATCAAAAATAAAAAACTAATAACGAGGATTTAAACATATAATGCTCTTATTTATCCATTATTATCTGTTAATGCTATAGCAGCCATAGTTAATTTGCAAATAAAGTTGGTCAAGGAGGACTGAAGTGGGGAGGAGTGGTGGATGGAGCCTCGGAAGGGGGCCTCGGCTCGACCGGCGGCGGGGAAGCCGGGAGGATCTGCTGCGCAGGGTGTGGGGGACGCGACGGAGGGGCGCTCCTGGGCAGATGTAGCAAAAGGGTCGGCTCGCCAGCCAGCATGGTCTTGTCAGCAGCCATCTAACCGTGAGCTGGAGTTTCTGCAGAAGAGGTTTTCCGACGAGGTGGTGGATATCACGGAGGAGGAGTTGGAGGACGCTCGGGCGGAGTGGCGGAGCACGGCGGTCATAGTTAGAAGCTTGGGGAGGTCAGTTCCAGGCGAGTGGATCGCGAGGGAGATCAAGAGAGCGGCTCGGTTGGACTACAATGTGGAGATCTTCCCGTTGATGGATGGGTTCACAGTCCTCCGGTTTGCCAAGGAGGGAGATCGTGAAGCAGCGGTGATGAACGGCCCATGGATGGTAGCCGGGCAGCTTCTGGCGATGGATAGGTGGCGCCTGAACTTCGTGCCCGGTGCCATGGGAGTGGGCAGGGTGGTGGTCTGGATGCGGATGCCACGACTACCAGTGGACTATTGGAGGAAGGAGACTATCTACAAGATCGCCGCAAGAGCTGGTAAACCACTGGCTCTGGATGGGTTCACGGAGCAGGGGCGGAGGTTCGGTTTCGCAAGGTTAAAAATCGAGCTCGACTGCTCTGGTCCCTTAAAACCAGGGACGCTGGTGAGGGGGAGACGGCAGAGGAGGCTTTCTGGCAAAGTTTTGTATATGAGAACTTGCCTGCTCCGTGCTCCATGTGCGGTCGGATCGGGCATTCGGCGCCGGAGTGCGGCCGATTCCCTCCGGCGTTGGGTACGGGGGAGACGGCAGAGGCAGGGGGGAGGAAGTTGTATGGCGGAGGGGTGGATGTTCAGGGGGCTGCTGGGCCGGAGAATGGGGCAGAGGGTGCAGTGGAGGAGCCGGCGGCGTATGGACCATGGATGGTGATGAGCCGTACCTGGCATAAGCCGGTGGCCAAGAAGCCGGTGCAGAGGAAGGAGGCAACTGTGGCGGGCTCTCGGCCGGACCCGGCGTCCACCCCCTCCCAGTCCAACGAGCTCCCTACGGAGGTACCATCGCCGGTCGATCTTGGAGGGTGGCAGAAACCTTCTAAGGTGGCTCGGCGGAAGACGCCGGAGAAGGACGTCACGATGGCTGGTGCGGGGGCGGCCATGGGGGAGATGAGTCAACACGCTGCGATGGTGAGTCAGGCGACGGGTCGGGTCTGGTTCGACTCGGTGAAGCTCTGGGCCAGGGAACAGGCCCTAGTCAGTGTGGGCCGGCTGATGGACCGGGTAGGGCTTCTGGTAGCCTGGATGGACTCGTTGACGGTCTGGGCTGTGGCGGGCTTGGGCCGAGCCCAAGGAAGAGATCCAGAAGTCCCTGTCGTGGGCTGGGGTCTAAGGGACGCAGTGCGATTGGGAATTGCCCCTTAGGGCGGCCGGACACAGGTGGCCACCGGAGGAGCTGGAGTTCCCCTCCACCGCTCACGGCGACGAACAAGCGACCTCCACGGGCGGAGCGCGATGGCAGGGGGGCCGGTGACACCTCGCGGCGTGGGATGCTGGCGGTTTCTGGACGGAAGGTGAAGAGGGCAAGCTCGGCAGCGGCGGGCTTCTCGGCAGCCGGACGGCGATCTCCGGTTAGCGCGACTGAGGAGGTGGGACGCAAGGACGGGCCGGATGGGAGCGGAATGGCTCTGGATAACTCCAGTCGAGGTAAGGCACCTAGGCTTGAAACTATGTCTGCCTTCCTTACATCTGGTTCGGTGGGCTATGGCATGGCATCCATGTCTAGCCGTGGGGAGTTTGGCCTTGGGAGACAGGAGGTGAGGATCCCAGGCTCTAGTGTGGACTCTTTTGGCTGTAGAAGGATTGGGGGGACCAGTGTGGAGCCGTGTGGGGGAACGGAGACGGGTATGGGCACTGTGGCAAGAGGTGATGTTGGTGGTGGCACGGCACATCAAGTGGCACATATTGCTGATGGAGGGGATCACCACAATATGTTGGTCCAACTGAAGGCTGCTGTGAAGCAGGTGAACCCAGTGGATTCGGGTTGTGGAGTGTCCGCCGAGGAGGTGGTTTTCCATGATTGCAACCCCGGGGGAGGGGGTTGTGACAAACCAATGGGTGAATTATGAAGGTCTTCCTTTGGAATTGCCGTGGCGCGGGGAAGCCCTCTTTTGCCCCGGCCTTTCGTAGGGTTGTGCAGCAGCACAATCCGGATATTTGTGTAATTTTGGAAACCCGGTTGTCGGGACAGAGCTTACAGAAGGCTAGGAGAGCGGTACCGAGGTCGTGGGGATTCTATTCAGTGGAGTCTCAAGGGCTTTCAGGAGGTATTATTGTTACGTGGGCGCAGGGTCCATGTAAAGTGGATATTTTCCATGGTTGTACTCAGGAGGTGATTATGGTGGTTTCGGAGGGCAGTTTAAGGCCATGGGTTTTTGCTGCGGTATATGCCAGTACTGATTTTAGGGTGCGGCGCATACTGTGGGAGGAGGTATCTCAGCTGATCAGTTTGGGCTATTCCATGTTAGTAGCAGGTGATTTTAATTGTATCACAGATCCTTCTGATAAGATGGGGGGTAGACCGTTTACTCATGAGAGGAAGATTATGGAGTTTCAGGACTTTTTGACATCGACCGGACTGATAGACCTGGGTTTTGTGGGTCCTAGGTACACTTGGTGCAATAACCAGTAGGGTCGGGCTAGAGTATGGGAGCGACTTGATAGAGCTTATGGGACCGCCGGATGGGTTCAGTGCTACCCGGATCACCGGGTGAGTCATTTACCGAGGATAGCGTCTGATCATTGTCCGCTTTTGATTAGCACAGATGTACACATTCCAGTTCGACCCCCTTTCAGATTTGAGAAGATGTGGCTATGCTATCCGCGGTCGTGGGGGATGGTGAGGGAAGCATGGAGTACACCAGTCAGGGGGGATGCTATGTACCGGGTGTCCCGGAGATTGGAGCTGACGAGGAGACGGCTGAGGAGGTGGAATCGTGAGGAGGTTGGAGACATCTTTAGGAGGATCGAGGAGTCAGAGGAGGCCATTGCCAGGTTACAGGTGCAGGAGGCTCAGGGGGGAGGTCTCATGGAGGGGGAGTTGGCAGAGTTGAGGTCGCTCTTGTCACTGCATGATTGCCTTCTCAGACAGCAGGAGATATTTTGGAGACAGAAATCGAGGGCCCAGTGGATTTTGGAGGGGGATAGAAATACTAGGTTCTTCCACCAGGCGACAGTTATTAGAAGGCATCAGAACAGGATCAGAGTTATCAGGGGTGAGGATGGGCAGTTGACAGAGGATCCGGATATGATTCAGAGGATTATGGTTAGTTTCTTCAGGGCCAGGTGGACCGAGCAGACTACAGGAGGGAGTACGGTGGGTATTCCACCGCCGTCGACAGGGGTATCTGAGGATGAGTCTGATGCGTTGATCAGTCCGGTGTCGGAGAGGGAGATCAGAGAGGCGATATGGTCCCTTGAGGGGGACAAGGCTCCGGGGCCGGATGGCTTCCCTCCGATGTTCTTCCAGAGATACTGGATGATTGTAGGACGAGATGTGACGGCGGCCATACAGCAGTTCTTCGACACGGCAGTGATGGCGGCAGATTGGCAGCGGACTTTTATTACCTTGATTCCGAAGCGGCAGGACGCTACGGAACCGAGTCATTACCGGCCGATTAGCCTTTGTACGTCCTTGTACAAAGCCACGGCCAAGATTATTGCTGCTAGGCTGAGAGTTGTCCTCCCGAGACTCATTGGTCCAGAGCAGGGGGCTTTCATGGAGGGGCGGTGCATATCTGATAATGTGCTTATTGCCCAGGAGTTTATGTTTGATCTCGGTAGGGCCCCGGTGAGGGGAAGCTTGATGGGGATTAAGCTTGATATGGAGCGGGCATATGACAGGATGAGATGGAATTTCTTGCAGCAGACTTTGCAGGGGTTTGGTTTTCATGAGAGGTGGATTAGTTGGGTTATGGGCTGCATTCGGATCCCTTCCTTTGCCATTCTGGTGAATGGCACGCCGTCTCGGTTCTTTGTGTCATCTGGAGGGTTGCGCCAGGGGTGTCCCCTATCCCCGCTACTGTTTATCATTTGTGCAGATGCCCTGTCTAGATCCCTGCGCCAGGCTGTGGACACTCAGGAGCTGGAGGCTTATAGACCGGCGATTGGGGCCCCTGCGATATCTCATTTACTCTTCGCCGATGATTGTTTGCTTCTTGCCAGGTCGACGCGTCAGTCAGCCCGGGTTATAGATCAGATTCTCCAGGTCTACTGTGCAGCGTCAGGTCAGAGGGTCAATTTGACCAAGTCAGCCATCATCTTCAGCCCAAAGACCAGACTGGCTATGAAGCATTCGATAGTGGAGATTCTGGGGGTCGGTGAGCAGGTGGGCACGATGACATATTTGGGTATCCCATTGTCCGACCGGCGGCTGCGGAGTGGGGATTGTCTGCCGTGTGAGCTTGGTATCAGACGCAGATTAGCGGGGTGGCGGATGCATGCTCTGTCTATGGTAGGGAGGATCACCTTGGTGCGTTCGGTTCTGTCGTCAGTCCCTATCTATTTGCTTACTAATGCCATTGTTCCGGTGAGATTCCTGCGATCCCTGGAGCGGTTGTTCAGGGACTTCATATGGGGGAGGAGCAGTGGTCGAGGTGGTGTTCACTTGATGGCATGGGAGGTGGTGTGCCAGCCTACTAGCTGTGGTGGTTTGGGGGTTCAGGCATTGGCAGCGAGGCGTGAGATTCTGCTAGCCAGACATGTGGCTAGATTTGTGCTTGAGCCCGAGAGTCTATGGTCCTCGCTGATGAGGGCTAAGTATGGCACCTTGGTACCGGGCGTGCGTGGGGGTCGTCGTCATTCCCCGGTGTGGAGGGAGATGTGTGCCAGAGCTACGGTGGTGCTTCCAGAGATCGGATGGGCTATTGGCGACGGTCTGTCTATCGATGTGATGGAGGACAGATGGGTGACTGAGGTACCGCTATGCAGTATGCCGACCATGGTGGACTCGGCGAGATTAGCAGGGTGGAGGGTCAGTGACTTACTGGATGCCGAGGGAGGGCGATGGAGAGAGGGGTTGGTTCGGGAGGTTTTTGGAGAGCAGTTGGCAGAGTTGGTTCTAGCCCGAGCGACCCCTAGGGGGGAGGCGGATAGGCTGGTATGGATACCGACGGGGCGATCACGGGTGCGAGCTAGGGATCTTCATGCAGTGTTCAGGAGGGAGCCAGTCCGACAGTTTGAGGGGCGGTGGATATGGAGGATGCGGGTGCACCCGCGCGTGGCACTCTTCATCTGGAAGGTGGCGTGGGGCTGCCTTCCGACTAGGAGTGTGCTAGCGCGGCGTGGCATGAGGATCCCTCAGTTTTGTGAGGATTGTGCAGATATTGAGGAGACTATGGAGCATGTTTTGCTGCAGTGCCCTAGGGCCCGAGACATATGGAGGAGGTCACCGATACAGTTACCGGCCTCGGTGATGCTGGTGCAGAATCTGATCCATCTGCTGAGAGTTTCCATGCGGCATCCCAGATCTGTTGAGGCAGGGATCTGTGTAGCATACCTGTCCTACCATATATGGTTGGACAGGAATACTGGTATATTTGAGGGGAGGAGGGCGCCTCCGAGGTTGGTGGTAGACCGGGCGCTGCTGCTTGCGAGGGAGGTTGTTGGGGCGACTTCGGTAGTCACTTCTGGGCTGGTCAGGGATATCTGGGGTGTTCGCTACGCTGTTTCAGCGCCACGGTTTGCCATTGTTTCTTGGGCACCCCCACCCCCTGGCTATCTCAAGGTGAACTTTGATGGGAGTAGGTCGGTAGATGGCTTATGCGGAGGGGTCGGTTTTGTGGTCAGGGACCATTGTGGCAGGATGGTAGCAGCAGGAGGACGGCGTACGCCTGGATTTACTGTGGTTGGTGCAGAGCTACAGGCAGCCTGGGAGGGCTTATCCTTTGCGAGGCAGTTAGCCGGGGCCGAGCGGGTGTACCTCGAGGGTGATTCATCAGTGGTCATTGATCTGATTCGGGGTGTGGATCGGTTTGGGGATGGCCATCCCCTCATTCGAGAGACCCGTAGGATGGCTCAGATGATGGCTGATTTTCAGGCAGCACACGTGTTTAGAGAGGCGAACCGGGCAGCAGATTGGGTCGCCTCCTTTGTCGCTCGGCACTCAGGTGCTTTTTTGTGGACGTCTGATGTAGACGTCCCTTCACAGTTGTACCTTTTACTCTCCCGTGACTTGGAGAGCTGTACTCACGTTCGTACTATATGATATGAGTAGCCGTTTTTACCAAAAAAAAAAGGAGGACTGAAGTGGCATAGGAAGATTGTTATTTTTATTATAATAATAAATAACAATAATAAAAGAGGTCTATTATGTAGTGATAATATATTATTAAAATTTAGGATATATTTGGTTAGAGAAAGTTAGCCTATGAAATGCGAATGGGAATGAGTGACTTTCATTTCAGCTATTTGGTTGGATGAAGTTATATTTTTATTTCGATTTTAATAAAAAATAGAAATAATTCAATCCTCCAAAATTCATTCACAACTCTTTTAATATTTAAATCCCATTCCGATTTCATTTCTGATTTGGATCTCAATCAGGAACCAAATATATTCGAAAATATGACCATTTTGATTCTGATTCTGATCATGAACCAAGTGCATCCTTAGAGTTCATCATTTCCCCTTGATGGTGTTGAAATTTAAATATTCAAGGATGCTAATTTTGTATCATACAACAGTATAAGCAAAGATGACTGGTAATGGTGTTGAAATTTAAATGTTCATGGACACTAATTTTGTATCATACAACAGTATAAGCAAAGATGACGGGTATTTTGCATAGATCGTATCTTGAAGATTCTTAAAAAGATGAGTTGTCGAACTGATTCACCAACCAAAAAAAAAAATGTGGAGTTGGTTCTCAAAAAAAAAAAAGGAGAAAAGAAAAAAAAATACCAGTTAAAGAAGAAGATGAGTTGTGGAACTAGACTACTAGACAAAGTTAGTTGCCTCTTCCATGTACCATCTCAAGGGATAGTTTATTTCCTTCATTAAGCAGGCCAATAATAGAACCCTACTTACTCGCGGAAAGCATTTCTTGTTTGTTTTTCTGCAAGGTGCTGCAAGGTTTCAAATGAGGATAATTTTAGCTCTGGTAGGAGCAGAACCCTTTAAAAACTAAAATAAGGCATTCATTTATTAAGTGCCCATCAGGCCGAACCAGGCCTATAGTAAGGCCACCCAAGTCTTGGGTCACACCTGAACTTACTGAAGTTACCTAATGCAAAAGGAAAAAATAATAATTAGATGAATTAATGAGATAACTTATCTAAAAAAATCCAAACTCCTAGCTGCAACCTTCCCTACCATTCTACTCTGAAAAATTCCATTGGTTTTTCTTTGTTTAAAAACAAACAAACAAATTGGTAGCGACACATTGCTTCCAAGATGTCACGCCCCCGCCTCTGCGAGGCACGTGAGGCACCTAGTGCCCACGTGGGGGCCACACGAGGGGGGAACACGGGGCTCCCCTGCCAGATATTGTCCGGTTCTGGGGCTTCACGCAAGCGTCCTTCACCCCTCCCCGGTTTTGTTTTCCACCCAAAACGCGTCTGCAGGATTTGGAGTCACCCGCCTCATATGCCCAGGCTCTAGAACGAGTCTTTCCGATGTGGGACTATTGGGCCTCACACCCTTCCCACCATCGGACAAGAGTCGTCCTCGGCTCTGATACCAAATGTCACGCCCCCGCCTCTGCGAGGCACGTGAGGCACCTAGTGCCCACGTGGGGGCCACATGAGGGGGGAACACAGGGCTCCCCTGCCAGATATTGTCCGGTTCTGGGGCTTCACGCAAGCGTCCTTCACCCCTCCCCGGTTTTGTTTTCCTCCCAAAACGCGTCTGCAGGATTTGGAGACATCCGCCTCATATGCCCAGGCTCTGGAACGAGTCTTTCCGATGTGGGACTATTGGGCCTCACACCCTTCCCACCATCGGACAAGAGTCGTCCTCGGCTGCCCACATATAAAACAAGCTCCCATCCTCTTCAAGCAAGGACCAGTATGCATTTTACCACAGTAATCACAAGCTTTAAATTTCTTCTTGCTAGGAGGGCCTTCAAAGTTCCTTGACCGGTTCCTCAGATTTTTTGACATCTCGGGCCTTTTCTGTTCACCTCTTTCCTTCTCTGATTTCTTCAGATCTGTTTCTACCTTCAATGATCTCTCCAGGACCTCTCCATAGCTGGTGAGAATCAGAACTGACAACCGGGATCGAATGTCGTCCCTCAAGCCCTGCTCAAATCTATTAGCCTTGCTTCTCTCAACCTCTATCATTTGAGGACAAAACCGACCCAGCTCAGTAAATTTGTTGGCATATTCTAGCACAGTCATATCATCTGTCTGCCTCAGAGATAAAAACTCATTTTCTTTAGATATTCTGACTGACTCAGGAAAATACTGGTCATAAAACATCTTCTTGAATTCCTCCCATGTCGGTAGCTCATCCTCACCCTCGAGTGCAGCTTCAATAGCCGTCCACCAGAACTCTGCATTCCCCTTCAGCATAGGGATAGCCAATCTGACCTTTACTTCTTCGGGATATTGCAAGGCTTTGAACATCTTCTCTACCTCCCGAATCCAGGTCTCAGCAACCAGAGGGTCAGCTCCACCGTCAAACATAGGTGGGTTGAGCCTACGGAATCGCTCATAGTAGGACTCAATGGACTGTGCAGGTCGGACAGTGGCCTGCACATGCTGCTGCATCTGCATCTGCATCTGCTGCTGCACCTGCTGCTGCATCTGCATCTGCTGTTGCATCTGCTGCTGCATCTGTTGCTGCATTTGCTGCTGCATCTGAAGGAGCTGAGTCATCACCTGACTTGCTCCTGCAAAATCGGCATGGGTGGCAGCTGGGTTAGGAGTTTGCTCGGCTGGCTGCCTGGCAACTCCTCTCCCTCTTGCTCCTCTCCTCCGAGCTGCAATATTTGCCAAGACTTCATTCTCTCTGTTCCTCATTTTCACCTATAAAAAAAATATTAGCATAATTCAATTAACTAATTTTCTTTATTTTGAATATGCCGAATTTAATTTAACAGGACTTAACTACCCATTTTCCTTACTAAAACTTTTTTTTTTTTTTTTTACCTGGCTCTGGGTGTGAGGCCCAATAGTCCCACATCGGAAAGACTCGTTCCAGAGCCTGGGCATATGAGGCGGGTGTCTCCAAATCCTGCAGACGCGTTTTGGGAGGAAAACAAAATCGGAGAGGGGTGAAGGACGCTTGCGTGAAGCCCCAGAACCGGACAATATCTGGCAGGGGAGCCCCGTGTTCCCCCCTCATGTAGCCCCCACGTGGGCACTAGGTGCCTCACATGCCTCGCAAAGGCGGAGGCGTGACATAAGGTGGGTACCAAAAAGAAAAAATTAAATCGAAAGAGGAAAATCACGATCTTCATTTAATCTGATTTCAAGCATCCTTGATACATCAATACCATGATGCTGTCCAAAATAAGTGAAACCTCCACTCCTAAGAAAAATCCTAGATATAAGATAGGGGTCTAAAACAGTCCGTTCAATGAGATGATGCATGGGGGGGCAAAATAAAGCTATTAGCAAATGTTCCAAGTATAAAATAAAAAAATAAAGAACCTATTTGACTTGTTATTCATGCATGTTTTGTCAAATTTTCACCCTCATCAAAATACAAGAAGACATCAGATCATGAATGCCGTATTTCTAAAATTCTTGGGTTGTTTGTTTTCACTTTTTGAAGGAAGGGAGGAAAATAACACTCAAAGTTGGGCTGCTATCAAAATGATGCTAAATAGCTTCATTTCTTTCTGCTTATCTTATAGTTTTTTCTACTTCTACTCTCTACTCTTCCACCTATTTCCTCCTTGTAGATTTAATCCGGTGGGGCTTCCCTCCAGCTTTCTCTCTCTCGCTCTCTCTCACACACACACAGTGAGAAAGAGAGATCAAATAGCACACTTATCAGCTTCACATCTTAGTGTTAGAAATAACTCTCAAATCTTACAAAACACGATCCAACAAACTTTTTAATCTTTCAACAACGCGACCAATCGCATCGCAGCTGTCTTATTAGAGAGATCTATATATGACAGCGGTCGTATAAGGAGTAGGATTCCTCAAGTCAAACTAGTTGAAAAGGTCGAGTCCCCATATTTGAAATTGCTGTACCCTGTGGAGCCCACATTTGCATCACATATATCATAATCTTGGTCATTCTTAATTACAGAATCTTAAGCCAACAAGATTGATATATGTTCCCGTCTCAACAATCCACTTATATCTAAAAAGAAAAGAGAAAATATTTGATCACTTCAACAATCCCAAGCAGCAATTCCGACAGTATCTTGACACCTGCCAGTTCTTTCCTCCCCCTGTGATTAATTGTGATTGAGATTTTTCTAGTCCCACCACCTTCATGCTAATTCTATACTAGTCGATATCATCAACTGAAATTTTGACGGGTCTTAATGAGTTTCTCTTGTTTCATATATATCCCCATTTCTTTATACCATTTATTGTGGGTCACCACATCTGCTTTTGGTTGCCGTCAGTTCCTTGGATGCCTCGGAGAGCCTCACCAATGTCCAAGTTGGTGTGCCCACACGCTTAAGCTTAATAAAACTCCTTGTATACATAAAATTATATTAAGTCTTTCTCCAGTTACGCGGCAAAGATGTTTGATTTTGAATCATTTGTCCTATTTCTTAGACTAAAAATGGAAGACATTGGCCATGATATCCTCTAGCCATTTAGATGATTATTGAGTGAAATTTTATGCAAGCATGCTTCTTTCTTTTGGGTGGGTCACCTTTGGGCTGTGATTCAAGGAACATATAATAAAACTTCGTGCGGCCAAGAACTTTTCAAAGCTAGAGGACGGTCGAAAGAAGAGGCCGAAAGCTAAAGGTGGGCGGGAGGAGGCACTCGCACTATACCTGGACTTTATATTGTCCAACTGAATCTCAGATCACCATCACAGCGAATTCTGGTTAATTAACTCCCTCTCTGTTGACAGCTCCAGTGCAGTTCCCCATAACTCCATGTATTGCTAAACTCCAAAAGCTGGTAAACAAACTCTGAGATTGGGTGCTATGGATCCATTCAGTCAGCCAGTGAATCACCAGGTTTTATTCGGTCATCTGAATTCAAACTCATACTAGATATTGGATGAATTGGTGATTCTACTCCGCCAAGCTTTCATGCTATATTGTCAATATTGTATTCATAAGAAGGGCTTTTTCTTTTGTTTAGTAGCTATACTTAATTTTAGTTTGTTGTCTTCTTTTACTAATTTTTCACTTTAGTATTTCTTTTACTTACTTGTCATGAGATGATCACTGGCACCATTCTTGTAATGGTAGCACTTTTTTTTTTGTGCAACTACATTTATCTATTGACTTACTGGTATTTTTGAGGAATTCCTCAAAAATTGGAACAAACACCTTTATTTATAGTTCTCTATGATGCTTACATTCAAAAAACTGCTCTTCACAAATACATTGTGCATGTCTCATAACCAACCAAGGAAAACATGTCAAAGAGGAAGAAATGGAAATGAAATCTGAAAGATGGTGTTTCCCACTCACAATCTCAAGCATGAAGTAAATTCATGAAATCATGATTGTAATGCATGAAAAGGGTGGCAGGCAACTCTCAGTTACCTCAACATGTGAATAGTTATGTATAGAGCAGACCTCTGATAATAAGCAGTTTATTATTCAGCACACTAGCATTAAGAAGGTAAACTACATATTTGCTATGTCATTATTATGTGCGAAAGTTTCTATTCCTAAAAGCATTTATCATTGGATGACAGACAAGCATTGGACTTACAAGTGCATATCACTTGTTCTTTTAAATAACAGGATTATTTGTATTGACATGTAAAACAATATGAATAGTTGTGATTTGAGTTTGCTTTTATCCTTTTTCTTTTATACACTACCTGTAGACCCGTCCATTGCACGGTATTTGGTATGCATACGTAGATTTTGTGAATGTTGGTAAGTTTTGATTGATTTCAAAAAAAATAACTTTTTATGGTAAATAATACGTAGTGTAACAATATTTTCATCATTTGTTAGATGTTGCACATATCATTAACTAATGCCTGTATAATCATGGACATGAGTGATGGTTACATATTAAATAGCTATAGAGAACTTTGTATAGTAAGTATGAATGGATATTTACGTTTGGTAGTACTTAATGGCTATGTGGATTGTTGAAGAGGTAGAACCCTTCCCACGACCATGGCAGCTTTTTTATATTCCACTTCCTACAACATTTTTTTGTCCCCCGTATCAAGAGTCTATTTATTACTCCAGATATATAGACAGGCAATCTAAGTGGCAAGGAAGAAAAAGAAAAAAAGTAAAGAAGATGAGCGTATTGGAGCTTCTTATTAGTTCTTTAATCCATTGGCATGGTATTTTTTTAAGAGAAGATTAACATTTGCCCTTTTCTTAAAAATATTTTGTTGAATATAGGATAATCTATAATGTACACTTGGCAATTCTACATGCAATCTTAGTGAGAAGATCAATTTTTATATTCTATCATATTGATTTTTAGAAGTCTTTCAATTAAGTTCTATTTATTACTTTGAATAGATATATCTTCAATCTATGCCGCATAGAAAATGAAGGTATTTGAAGTTTCTTAACTTTTTCGAGACACTCAAATATAGAATTTTGTAAGAGAAGATTAATAGTTGACTTATCTTAAGATTTTTTTACTAAATAGACTGCGGGCTTTTAAAAATTTGATTTAGGATGTTCATACGTAAAATTAAATATTTCAAATGGGATTTGAGATTTGGGATCTCATAAATTTAACAATTTATCATCACTCATTAGTCTTATATAAAACCGATCAAATAAGATTTATAATCATGCATAATATTATAAATACAACATTTATCAATCCTATATATAACCGGTCAAACAAGATTATCATCATTCATAATATTACAAAAGCCGAAAAAGATGAAGAGAAAATCGGTCAAGTGAAATTTATCATCATTTATGATATTATAAAAGCTGAGGAAGATGAATAGGTTGGATATAAGATTTATCATCATTTAATAGGTAACTTTGCTATATATATTTGGCAACATGCAACCCCCATATATATTTGCAACGTTATATGCAACCTCTTTTGCAAAAACCAACTTTATATTATCTCATATATACGTGCTTTTATATATACACTACCAATATCACCCAATAAAAAACTAAAAATGCATTACCAATCTCTTAATTTTCTTTGTTCATTTCTTTTATTTCTTTCTTAGAGTGGAGAAGTAATCCAAAAAGGAGATATTTAGTAAATATGAGAGTATCCATAGAAATACACATAACGAGTCAATTATATATTCAAAGTGTTTGCTTCATAATGATGGAGATTAAATACAGGCTAATCCATCTTACCAAAAAGAAAATAACTAAAACAAATATAAACCTTTCCACGGTGTTGAGCGATCCATTCTTTCCCCCCCCTTCCTTTTTCTGGTCCCTTCCTTCGTTTCCCCCACCTAAAACTTATTCCCTCACCAAGTTGAATACCTTTCTAGCCTTCCTTGGCATACTCCTCCTTTCCTCCTCCTATATTCCCATCTCCAATCCTCCATTAAAAACCCTCCCTCCGCCTCTATCTTCCATAATAATTACCCTGTAAATAATACCAGAACCATCCCATTCCAAATCTAATTCATTTCAATCCAATCTGATCAAAACCAAGATCGAGGAAAAAAAGAAGAAAGGATCGATGGCTGCTAACAAGTTTGCAACCATGCTTCACAAGAACACCAACAGGATGGCAGTGATTCTCGTGTATACCCTCCTGGAGTGGATCTTAATAGCCCTCCTCCTCCTCAACGGTTTGTTTTCTTATCTGATCGGCAAGTTTGCCGACTTCTTCGGCCTGAAGGCCCCCTGCCTCTTTTGCTCGCGGGTCGACCACCTCTTCGAGCCCGGTCGGGGCCGGAGCGCCTACGACGGCCTCCTCTGCGAAGCCCACGCCGCCGAGGTCTCCCGGCTGGGCTACTGCTCCAACCACCGGCGGCTCGCCGAGGCCAGCGACATGTGCGAGGACTGCTTGTCGGCGCGGCCGGCGGAGGCGGATCAGGCGGTGGCGCTGCTGACGTGGATGAAGAGGAGCGACGAGGGGGAGAAGGATCTAAGGTGCTCTTGCTGCGGTGTCATCTTGGAGAGCGGGTTCTACTCGCCGTATTTGCTCCTAAAGCCTTCTTCTTGGGGGGTCCTGGATTATCCTCAGAAGGGGAATTTGGTGGAGGAGATAGCAGAGGATCGCGAAAGGACCGATAAAGATACGATCTTTGATCAAGAAAGAGATAAAGTTACGTTCTTTGATCAAGAAAGTGTGGAGGAGGAGAAGATGGCGTTGTGGGATGGTGGCGATACAACTGATGAGAGGGAGAAGAAGGAGGATGATATGGGTGCTCTCATTTCAGAACCAGAGGCAGAGCAAGAGCAAGAAGGCGAGGCTCTAATTCAGTTCTCCGAGACATGCCTTTTGGTTGAAGATGCTTCTTTGGAGGTCCTGACTCGGCGCGTGGAAAAGGTAACAGATGAGGAGCGGCTGTTTCCGTTGGAATTGATCTACTCCATTACTACGAAGAGCTCTATTTTGTATAAGATTGATGGAGAAGATGACAGAGAGCTTGGGAATGATGCAGTAGAGGAAAATGCCAGGGCTTTTGAAAGCACAAGCATTGCAGAAGGAAAATTGGCATTGGCTTCAGCTATGGAAAAGGCCGATACCGTTGAGATGTGTTCTTTACCTCCTGCCGGGGAGCCCGGAGGGGATTTTTTGGCGGATCATCAGCAGTGTGCTGTTCCTCAAGAAATTACAGCTCCAGTGAGTCCGCAAGACAGTGTTGATGCTGAAGTGGAGGCATCGGTAGCTCTCGAAGATTCTGCTGGACCACAGGGTAAATTGTTCGTTCTTAGCATAGAAAATTTAAGTTTGTCCTCTTGAGCTGGTATAATTGGTATTTTTAATTTGGCTATCATGTTCTTCTGATATTGATTTGATTTACAAATACAGCTTCTGAAGAAGATACTGAGCTGGTCGGCATGGAGGCTAATTGTGAGATATGGAGAGGAAGTGAATTATGTGACCAGGAGCATGTTGATCAGGCCCATTTTCATGAACTAATTCCTCTGTCAGTGAGCTTGGAAGATCAACACTCAGAAAGCTACAATGAAGCCACTGGTAAAGACCAAGGTAACTCAAAGCTTCAGTTCATTTCTCTAATATCATCTACTATATCTTTCTAATTTTTCGGTCCTAAGCACAATTTCTTGTTTGAAACCGCAGCAACTGAAACTGGACCAGTGGTTACCATTGCACAGAGTGTAGAACGCCTGTCTATGTCTGCAGAGCTTAATGAGGTTGAAGAGGAGAAAGCACTGGAGACGCCAACTTATATCGATGGTATTCATGGTTTACATAAGAGGTTTGTGTTTGAAAGGAGAGAATTTGGGACCGAGTCTGTAGATGGAAGTGTTGCCAGCGAGATTGAAGGAAGCGAACCATTGACTATAGATCGTCTTAAATCTGCTCTGAAAGCAGAACGCAAGGCCCTGAGTGCATTATATGCTGAATTAGAGGAAGAGAGGAGTGCTTCCGCCATAGCTGCAAACCAAACTATGGCGATGATAACTAGGCTTCAAGGAGAGCGAGCTGCAATGCAGATGGAAGCGTTGCAGTACCAAAGGATGATGGAAGAACAATCAGAGTATGATCAGGAAGCTTTGCAACTTCTGAATGAGCTGATGATGAAAAGGGAGAAGGAGAAACAAGATTTAGAGAAGGAACTGGAGGTTTATCGGAAGAAGGTTCTTCTTTATGAAGCCAAGGAGAGAAGAAGGCTTGTGAGGAGTAATTACACCAGTGTCAGGAGTGGAACATCTTCTGCTTCTTCGAGTGCTGAAGATAGTGATGACCTCTCATTCGATTTCCATGAAGGAGATGAGTGCACCTACCGCCTTAATGAAAGCAATCAAAACACTCCCACTGATGCTATTTTCAGTTCTGGGACAGATCAAGACACTGCAAAGCATCTAATTACGCTTGATGAAACCTTGGTTTATTTTGAGGAAGAGAGGCTCTCCATACTAGATCAGCTCAAGGCACTGGAGGAGAAACTTTTCTCCTTGGATGATGAAGTCTCTGATAATGTAAAAGCTATGGAGCATTTCTCAGAAGAAAATGGGCATGCGCCAAATGGGAATTATGAATCCTTAGGTGATGAGGCACATGATGTCCTGAATGGTTTCTCTGATGATTTGGATACAAAGGATAAGCATCACTGTGAACAGAGGAGCACGGGTTGTCGAAGAAGGAGGCTTCTTCCTCTCTTTGATGCGGCTAATGTGGAAAATGAAGGTGAGCTGTGCACCAGGCAGGAAGTGACTGATGCTTCAACTGATTCTATGTCCAAGCTTCCAAAAGAGCAGATGAAGCTTGCAATTGCAGAGGAGGTTGACAATGTCTATGAGAGGCTACAAGCTCTCGAGGCAGATAGAGAATTTCTCAAGCATTGTATCAGCTCATTGAAGAAAGGAGATAAGGGAATGGATCTTCTTCAAGAGATTTTACAACATCTTCGTGATCTGAGGAGTGTGGAGCTTCGAGTCAAGAATGCGGATGATGCTCTTGCTCTGCTATGAGCCTAGATCATCACAAAACCAAAGGTGACTTGATCTCTCTAATCTTTTCGCTTGTTATGCACACAGTCTTGAGTGATTACATTGCTTCCTTACTTGACTTACGATCTGTTAGGTATAACAAGATGGAACTTCGATGAGTATTTCCAATCCTTAATGCTTCAAAAACAGGAAGAAAGAAATCCATGTATTCATAAAATGTCTATGAGTGGAACCAAGAACCTCAATGTCACTTTAATGTGGGGCTAAATACTACCAAGGAACACAATAATCTGGAGTTATGTGGGGCTTTCAAATCTTTTAGCCCAATAATGTTCTGACTCAGTATGATTTGTTTGGTAGATGCATGCTGCTTGAGTGGAGTCGATTGGTGGTGTTTAAGTTGGCGGCAAACAATCCGCAGCAATGAAGCCAAGCTAAGGTCGCACAGAAGAAGAGCCTTGGTACAGGAGAAAGGCTGAACATGGTGTCATGCGAATGCTTGGTCATGCCAGTGGGGAAGGGTCTCCTGGTTCTCTCTGTTTCTATTGTTTGCTTTTAGGGATGTCTTGTGGAAAGCAGACCAGGGATATAGTCTGCCTTCCGAAGCCCTTGGTTTTTGTGGGCTTCTCCTGTCCTTGTTTTCCCTTTTTGTGGGCATGGTGGATGAGGCAGGGAAGGGTGGTAGTCAGACAGTCATGATGTGTGTGGTAGAAATCATGGCTTCCAAAGCTGAACAAAGTTGCATTGCCAGCTCCAAGTTAAGGTGTACAGCAGTCTTAAAAGAAAAAAGTAGGGTGAGTGGAGTTCCTTTTGCTCTTTTATTTTTACTTCTTTTCCTGTAGCTGTATGATGCTCTTTGAATATGGGTTTTGAGTCCATATATTGGATATACTTCGTGTGTATTGTTTGCTGTCCTTTGATGACAAGCTCCATGAAGATGTTTGTATATTTACTTGAGTCCCATTTTTTTATATCCACTGCATGATTAGTTGGTAATATGGATGCTCCTGAAACTCTTCGTAGTTTCATGAGCTTTGCTGGTTGTGTCCGGACGGCACCACCCGGCCTTCCATCCCATATCTCAAGGTGAGGCTACCAAGGGATCGGCTAAATATGGTAGTGGTGTATAGCATCATTCCTTATTGCTTTCGAGGATCATATGGAACTCGCTTTCAGGTTGGTTGGAAGGGAGGAGGAGCAATTAGAGCTGCATCTAAAGTTTGTGGATTGTTGCTTTGGCTTTAAGCATGAGCAAACTAAGCCTCTTGTTCCCAGAGTACAATAAAATCTCCACAAACGAGTTGGACCTCAAGACCTACGTGTGTTTCGCACTATAAACGCTTGTAAGGGGATGCCTCAGTGAAGTTGATAATGGGACTACGATCAGTCTTTTGATAAAATTTAATGGTTGGCAAGCCCTTTAGTAAGTGGTGGCAAGCAGCAGGAGCAAACTTTTTTTTTTTTTCGGTAGCAAGAACCAACTTTCAAGCCTTCAAGGGACATTGAGGACTCCGAACTGTCCTTGGTCCTAACCTAAGGGTAAAGGGTATCCATGTTCCCTTGTTCTTAGGCCTTTCGCCCCACCAAAAGCGGATGCTTGGCGACGGTAATTATTACGTAGAGAAACAAATCATCCTTTTGGACTACCAGATTGGACTCCCTAATTACGGATTCTCAATTGAGGCGTAATGATTTGCACCATTACTTCTTGCTCGCAAGTTCTTTAGAGAATAATGGTTAGAGACCGTAGGGTGTTATAGCCATGATGGCTTTTCGCGTGTCTTAAAAGGGAATGCATGTCATTGCTCTCCAAGTCAGCCAACTGATCATTTCCTTTGAGTTACATTGTATTTTTTTAATATATCGTACTTGATCAACCAGATAACTTAAAGAACAGTCTAGTCTAGTGATATTCTTCTCATGTGCTTCAATTGAACAAATACTTGAACTGGAGCAGCTACACAAAGCAAAATCTTCCACCTCTGATATTCTTATGTCAATTACATACTTTTATAAAGCAGCAATTAACAAGAGGAAAAGCGGACACTGGATCACTCTGCCTCCATAAGCGAGCATTTTGGGAGCGAGTGATAATTTTTCGCTTTGACAAAGATTAAACAAATCGTTAGCACAGGTTATGTTGTTCAAGATGATCGAGCAACTGAATTTTTTTATAATATGCAATTTTGTCAAAAAAAAAACCCTGTAACATGATGTTACTATCAAGAAAAGCATTTCATCAGCTTCCAGTTTGGTTCTGTTGTGGGTGTGGTGCCGAATTTAGTCCCATACCGACTAGGCAACGGAAAGGTTTGTGCCTTATAAGGAGGGGAAACCTCTTTCCTCACAAGGCACCTTTTGTGGGGCAAAACCGTGTGGGTATCCTCCCATCAGCGCTAGACGCACGGGCCGGAAAAAATTCTCCCCGTAGTGCTGGACGCGCGGGCCGGAGTCCCAGAGCGGACAATACCTCGTGGGAGACGCGGGCCGTTCTCTGTCGTCAGTTGGTTGGGACTGTGCTGTTGTCGGGTCGGAAGGCCTGCAACAAATGGCGCGCCAGGTAGGGGCCCGCCTGCACATAAAAACTCTCTCTGGGCCTGGAGGGCTGCGTCGGCTCAGGCCGGCCCAGAATCTTCCCGCTGGGGGGCTATGTTGTGGGTATGGTGCCGAATTTAGTCCCATACCGACTAGGCAGTGGAAATGTCTGTGCCTTATAAGGAGGGAAAACTTCTTTCCTCACGAGGCGCCTTTTGTGGAGAAAAACCGTTCGGGTATTCCTCCATCAGCGCTGGATGCGCCGGAGTCGCAGAGCGGACAATACCTCATAGGGGATGCGGGCCGTTTTCTGTCGTCAGTTGGTTGGGACTGTGCTGTTGTCGGGTTGGAAGGCCTGCAACAGGTTCCATTAGTTCCTTCATGCCCATCACCTTCAATCCATGTGTTAGAGAGCCCATGTCCACAAATCGTATGCAGACATGGACCAGGATACAAGTATTTTATATAAGGTTTTGCCTTGGCTGTCACTTGTTATTTCGTGGACTTGTGAAAGATCTTGAACAAGCATCGGTTGTCTCGACCTGCGCATGAACATTCTACGTTACACAGTCCATGCAGACCCACCAGAGTTCTACGTTACCCAGTCCATGCAGATCCACCAGTTCCTAACTGCACTAGAGTCCAAGAAGATCCGATAGTTTAACATCGACCAAAATAATAGATTTTCGGTCATTACTTGGAATCCTAAATTCCTAGGGAAGGATCCTTTCAGTCAAATGCGACACCAATGCTCCTTTATGTCTAACTCAATGTGACGTCAGTGTGAACAAGAATCCAACAACAAGCTTATCAACTTACTACTAATCTGTTGTTGGTGTCCTTCATTGAATCAAGAGTACTGCTGCGCCACTCCACTCTGTATACCTGCTTCTATTTTACAAAAGAGTGAGAGAAAAAAAAAAACTGCTTCTAAATTTCTCATGTCAACGTGGCACAGTTTATCAGGAAAAATCAAATCAAAATGAGCCATGTTAGCATTATGGTGACATGGGAACTTTCCTTGGGGTCTAGAATTTTATCAGGTTTGCAAATTGTCATGTTCCCAGGTGAAACACCTTTCAGTAGGGGGCTTTTAGCTGTTCTCAAGTATTTCACTCAAGTAATTTTAGGGTGGCGAACCTATTATTATTCTAAAAAAAAGAGACAAAAAAACAAAAAATGTTGACTGGGTTTGATGCTTTCATGAATGCATCAAATTACAAAACTTATAGTTAAGGTCAGTAAACGGAATCTTGATCGAACTTTTGTGTGATCATTGGTCATGTATGGTCCATTTCTTATATCCATCCATACAGTGTCAGAGTATTAATTAAAACCGTACTAGTAGAAAGAAAGCTTTACCAAAGATGAATAATAATGGGTTTGAAGATTCGCATTGCTTCAATTTGATTAGGCACTGCAGCAGCTTCCAGCACATCGAAAATTGTTTAAATTAGATTTTTTTTAGTAAGAAAGGTGCTAATTTATTGATTAATGTAAGATTTTTAAGGTGATTTGCATGTCATTGCTCATAGCCCATATTGTAACATGCCTCGACAACCTTTCATGGAAGTTTTACTAACAGCCTGCACGTCCAAAACGAAACCTGCATCTAAGAATACTCCAGATTAAAAAATTATGAGTATTTGGAAAAAAAAGAATTCAAATGAGTTGTGGGCATCCTTCTAAATAACCATTCTGAATTACATGATGAAGCAGACAAGACTTAATAGTTTTATCATGATATTGTGATTTATGACAAAAAAGCTGATGCATTCTTATGAATCCAGAATCCAGGTGCGTGTGGGATTGAATCCAGGTCTCTTGCATCAATGAATATTACTAGCTAAACAAATTAGCACCATCAACTGGAAATCAAGTGAAGACCCATGGGAGGGCAAAGAAAAGAAGCATAATTGCCTATGCTTGGGAGACCACCGTGATCTCAATTGATATCAAGCAACAAATGAAACATATTCATGAAACACCCCCCCCCCCCCCCCCCCCCACCCTTACCCTGAATTCCAAGTGGAGTGTACTGAAATTAACATTTGCATCAAAGTTTGCTGGAACCTTGATAGGAAGAACGAACAACTTGTGTTAATATTGTTGGAGTCTCTCATGACCTTGGAGGGACAGAAGGGTAAAAGAAACATGTCACTCGATGAAATAAATCATTGTAACCACATCTGAAGCAAGTGCACAAACAAGGCATAAAAAAATATATATGTATCATATGAGAAGTGAAACACTCGCAGGAAGAATACATGGAAACTACCAAAATACCAGCTTATCGTATCCGACGTTCTGTGCTTGGCGTGACATTTCCAAGGTGTTCCCTTAGTTTGGATTGAGGGAAAAAAACAAAACAAAACGAAAAAAAATCAAACCTGTTGTCACAAACAAGTAACCTGTGACAAAGTTCTTGTAATAATAGAGGATAACATTAAATTGGATGACTAATGATTGTTATCAGCTGGAGGATGGTGTCTTAATCCCATAGAGGGGCGCTTAGAAGGGAAGCTTGACACAAGGTGATATCCAGAAAGGAACCTATTACTTCTTGCCCTGGCAAGAAACGAATAAACGAACCAACATTGTTTCAAGGAAATAGAATGTCCCAAGTGCCATTATATCAAGAAATGGATGCATTACGACAAAAAAAAAGATGAGTGACATACAAGTCATACCAAACTAGAGATGTACTCTAGCATTATGAGACATGATAATTGAAAAAATCTTCATCATGAAAACATAGTAACAACAATGCCCAAACAAAGTTGGGACTGTTTGACCCCATCTTCTTGTTTTCTTAATATCTTCTATAGGTTTTATGTCTTTTTTCCCAAACACTGATCGTGCAACCACCAGCAATAATGAGTGAAAAAACAGCATTAATTTCTCTTCCTGGAGACCTATGATGCGACTCCACACCATTTACTGATAATCCATCCATTTGCTGCTTCCAATGCATGGCTTCCATAGACATAAGAATGCAGTGATTAACTGCAGTTGGTTAGCATCAGTTAGTGCAGGTCAAGGGAGTGGGTTGTAGCAAAAGTGGCATGAATCATGGATTTCCCTCAATGAAGATCCCACCATGGATTTCCCTTAATAATCGGGGGCCAAATGATAGTTCACTATCTACTGCAGTTAAGGATTTTTCAAAAATTGATGTGCATGTTTCAAGATTCAGGAAGCTTATCTACAACAAAAGAGAGGATATAACATCTCCGGCTGAACATCATCCATAATCCTAGTCATGGTCTTACTGAGAATTAAGGGCATATGTCAGGCAGATGTCCTTAATATATGTTAAAGACAGATGTTAAGTCTCACCAAAAAAAAGACATGTCAAGCTATTTCAAGAATCAAATTCCATGCTAGGAAATACAAGAATCAAATCTCTGACCACCAAGAAGCTCAGCTACATCTCTACCCAACAACATTTTTCTCTAACTATAACTAACATAATTAGACAAAGAAGATATTAAGCTGTTTGGCTGGAAGTTATCAGATATCAGTAACAAGATGAGAAAACACTCGAGCATCAATACGAAATCCTCTCTAATATGTTCATAGAAGATGGCCTTGCATCCCACCTACCAACAGCGAACAGAGAGAATTCCAAGAAATCAACTCAAAGTAGCAGAAATCTCTAATGCTATAATAAGCTAAACCTGTTAACAGAATGCAACGACGTATACATTTGCATAAACTTCATAGTTATAAGGAAACAACAGAGTTAGCTTTCAAGTTTGTGTATACAGATCACAGCAACCGCTCATGATGGGAAGGATTCAGCACCGAAGGGAACACAAAAAATCAGCTAGGGAATTGACCTTGCAAAACTGCATGTGAGCAATAATCACATGTAGGGAATTTAACAATCCTTGGCACATGAATACTTGTCCATGTTTCATCAATAGTAAGATAGGAAAAAATTATCAGACTGTCTCACAACTCTTTCACATAAACCTAAATTCATCCCCATTAATTTCAAAGCAATAATGAGAGCAACCAAACATCAAGCAGAGCATCAATATTACCAGTTCAGGTTACACCTTTCCACCATATTTTTGCAAATTCCTGTGATCCCCACAAGTCAAAACATATTATTTTTAAATTATATCTCTGTCTAATATTATCAAAAGCACATTTATGAACTTCAATTTTCTATAGCACTTTTGAGTTCCAAATGAAATGATAAGTGTTCAGCTCTAACTGTCAAAGGTCACTTCAGCCAAAACAGTCAAGGATAATGTAATCTCAAATCCCAGCAAAAGAAACATGCAAAAAAAATATTTAATGGAACCTGGTTACCTGGACGCTTGCATCTAACCACTAGAATCTGTGTCCAAGTAAATACCCATATCAGATCCACATCAGACACTGAGGCCTTGTTCGAGATTGTTGTTGTTAAAGAGTTTTTGGAAAAAGAGCTTTTACAAAAAGATGTTTGCTGTTTAGTGACTATAAATAATATTGTAATATAATTTAATATTATTATAATTAAAATGTAATATAATATTATACAATATGGTATAATAATATGATATGGTATCATATAATATAATATATAATATTATTACAATATATTGCAATAAATACTATATTATAGTATACTAATATATTATGATACGATACGATACGATATGATAATAAATTATTACATAGTATAATATTATTATAACGTAATGTAATGTAATATTACTATAATATAATATATCATATTATATTGCATAGAATAACAATATAATAAGATATGATATAGTAGTGTATTATTATATTATTATAATAATATAATGTGCTTACGGAATTTGTTTATGGGCATTTTAGTCACTACGAAATTTTTATTAGAACAAAAATTAAGATTCGTTGTACCAGACTTGTATCGGTTGTCTGGTAGTACAGTACGATATTGTGCCATTCCATTTCGAGCCGTACCGACACGGCTAGAGAAGGCGAAGGAGAAGAAGAGAGAAGAAAAGAGAGAGGGATGGAGAGGGAGTGGGAGGAAGTGAGGGAGATAGAGAGAGGAAAAGCCCTAGTCTCCTCAGGTGTTGGTTGCCCACAAAGTTTGTCCTTGTTTCAAAATGAAATAGGGGCTCCGCTCCTAAATTATTTTTTGTGATTTCTTAAGTGAAGTTGGCAACAAAATGTTGGGCGCTCATTCGACCATCTCATGTGAGATGGAAAATTGGGATTAAGCATATGATTAAGAGTCCAACGAAAACAGCAAAGGTGGGATTAGCTCTATCATCAACAAAAGTTGACACTTTGCTTTATCATTAATGGAGCCCTATTAAGTGAAAAAAAAAAGAAGGAAATATTGGGAATTGCAATTTGACCTAGTAGGGAAACAGAAAAGGATAGAGATTCTCAAGAAAACAAACTGAAAGGGGAAAACCAAGGTCACTGCTCCCATGCTGCCATGGTGCTTGTGAAATGGCTGAATTATACCCAGACCCCACCTAAAATCTCCTACCCCTTGTGTATTGCACCAACTCCTAACTGTGAAGCAAAACTGTGAACAGAGCAGTGATTGGTAGCAATGCTAGTGATCAAAAATAAGTCATCTGGAAGTGATAAGAAAAGTAAGAGAGATGGATTAGTGCACACCTAGGCTTCCTCATGCCTTACGATTCATAGTTTTCTTTGTCCATTGTATTTTGTCGAGACAACGTCTTTCTTTAATCACAATCATCCAACCCTTCTCTCACATGCAACACACAAACTGAATGCTAGTGCCACCAAGAGACAACAAGCTTCTAATTGCCACTTGATGGGTGCACATCAGCACAAGTAGATCCACTGAGCTAACAACAACCAATCCTTGCACTCATCACTAGCTCTAACATATGTTGCTAGCATCAATGCGTCAACCCTTCTGTACATGTTCTTCCTTAGAACTCACCAATTAAGATTCAAATATAGATGACTAAGCAATATCTTATAATGTACAAACTAGTGGTGAAGATGAAAGCCAAACAAGTCCAAGATATTTACTAACAATTATATATTTAAAGTTAGACAGTTATCATCTACAACAGATGAATTATTCCATATGCAAAAGTGTTACATAACATACCAAGTTATCCACGGACATAAACAAAAGTTTATGAACCTATCTCCCTGGATACCTAAGGGACCAACATGTCCAATAAACCTCATTCGTCAGTTTCATAATTTCATACTAGTGAAATATAGATTAGTAGCAACAACTAGTTAGAAAAAGAAGCTTCTTTTTTAATGCTTTAAACTGAAGGGCTTTTACAGTCCTTTCACTGGTGTTGTTGCAATTTAGGTGCCTTTGTTTGTCAAAGAAGTGTAAACACTAACGATATCACATAAATAGATAAATTCAATACCCTACTTTGCGCTAAAAAGAAGTGATCAATATTGACACCAGAAAGCCAAGCATTCACAAGAATGAAGAACAAGTAACTAAACAATGACTATATCATTCAGTTCACTGTCATCAGCGGAGATCATCATTAACTTGCTATAAAATCATCAAAACTAGGCTTATGCTAACAAAGCATGAAAATAAACAAACTACATCCATAGGTAGAACGATGTACAGAACCCCAAGACAAAAACGGGAAATAAAATATGACGAAAGTTCAAATAAAAACTAATAAAACGACCGACCCATCCTCTCAGTTCAGTTCCTGACCGCATTCTCAAGAACCAACCTCAAGCGCCGGGCCAGGACGTCCATCTCCGCAACCCGCTGCTCCCGCCACCTCCTCAACAACTCGCTCTCTTCAGAAACAGACGTCAAAGCGCAGTCCGGGCGGTCATGCAGCCCCTGCTGGGCCAGAGTCGCCTGCAGCTCCTTCAGGCACCCATCAAACACATCCAAGATGGTTCTCGCCACCAGATGTCCAGGCCCCTCCTTGCCAGAAATGTCACTGTTTGTCGGCAAAGGCTCCTCCTTTACGAGCACAGGGTGAACATCGACCAGATTTGCATCGTCAAAGTAGCTCTTTTTGTTGGCAGAGGGGATGGAAAGGGGAAGGGGAGGGGGAGGGGGAGGCGTGGCTTCGGCGGGGAGGGCGCGCGGGGGAGTGGGAGGCGCGGGGAGGGAGGGAAGGGCGGGCGGGGGAGGGGGAGGGAGTGAAAGCTGGGGGGTAGGGGGAGCCTCGGCGCGGGAACGGCCGGATGGGGCGCGGGGGTTGGGGCGGCGGCGCTTGTTGCCTCCGCTGCCGGGGGCGGCGGCATCGGGGGCGGAGAAGGGAGAGGAGGAGGCGTAGGAAGGGTGCCAGAGGCGGGTGCAGAGGTGGAGGAGGTCGCGGTCATGCGGAGCGAGGCGGGAAGGGTCCTGGCCGCGGGCGATGCGGCCGGACATGATACGGAACTTCTTGCGGAGGCGGCGGAGCTTCTCGGAGAGCTGGGATCGGGTGTACGGCTGGGGCATCGACTCCGAGAAACGATCATAGAAAAGATTCAGGTCGCGAGGGAAGACCATGCCCTGGGACCAGCAACCGAGGAGGCCCTGGAGGAAGCGGATCTCGTCGGACTCGGACCAAATCCGGTGGAACTTGAAGGGAGGGGAGCGCAGATCGCCGGCTGCCGCAGCGCCTCCGGGGCCGCCTTCGACGCCGGCCGCGGAGGAGGCCGGTCCGTATTCGGATTCATCGTCGTCTTCGGCGTCATCGTCGTCGTCGTCGTCGTAGTCGTAGCCGTTGTCGGAGGGGAGGGCGGGGAGGGGGGCATCGGGTTCGAGCTTGGGGGCGAGGGGGACGGAGTCGTGGGTGGGGTTGGGGTCAGAAGAGGGCTTTCGCTTGATGGGGAGTTTGCGAGCGGCCGACTTGATGTGGAGGGTTGGGGTCGGGGTCGGGGTCGGGGTGGCCATGGCGCGCCTGCTGGCTGGAGACGGATGGATTGGAAGCGAGGCGAATGGGGGAAAGGGTGGGGTGAGGCGAGATAGCGGGGAGTAGGGCTGGATCTGGATCCCTTCCTCGGGCGAGGGTGTGGGTGGGTTGGCGCAGCCTGGGTAGGAGACGGTACAGAAGGGTGGGGTTGTTAGGGATTGGTGGGTGGTGGGGGGAGGACACGGAGAGGAAAGCGAGGGCGAGGCCGAGGCCGCTTGGTTCCTTGGTGGACTAGGATTTCTTTGATGGCCCGTGGGCCCAAGCGCGACTCGGCTGAGCCTCCTCTTCCTCATAAAAGATGACGCTCCAATGGGATTTTTATTTGTACTTCGTCAAAATTGTTGCCGACTTATATTAGGGTGTTTAAACTCTCAGAAATTTGGGTTGTTTACAACTAACTCTCTTCCCTATTCTGACACTATACTTCTGTTTTCTGCAGTTCAATTTTTTTAAAAAAAGTACATGGGTCTAATCTCCATCTTCTATTTTAGAAAACTATCTCACCTTCAAAAACCTGACTCCAATCAAGATTGAACCAATGATACCATACAGGCATGCAGTCATTATGGTTCGACCTTTTTATTTTTAGTATATGTGCAATATGCATAGCTCGCTGATACCCTAGACCCCTCATAAAAGCATGGTCAAGATTAAAAATCTAGATAGTGGATCGAAACTTAAATGGCCTAAATATAATCTAAATCAAAATCTAAATGTCAACAAGGACCTATCTTACCAATGAAACCTCTAATTAGAAATTTCTAATGTTTCTAGTAGAACTAGATTTGAAAAGTAAAGCCCTAGTTTCCTCAAAAAAAAAAAAGAAATGGTATGTCCTGGAGATGCTTAGTTACTCCAGCATCGGGTATCGCAAATGCTAAACCGTAGCCTAGTTCAAACATGGTCCTGCCAATGCCTAAAATTTAGGCCAACGGCATATTTACATATCTACTTAGCAATCTCTTGCATGCACATCCGAGACCAGAAATTTGGTTGTTAGTGGTTGCATACTAATCGGAACCCTTTGTGCTTTGAGAAATAAGACTTCGGACAGCTTCGAGATCTTTGCAGTGCGGGTGATCCAATAGTAGATTCGTGCAAAAGAAAGGGAATCCTTCTTTCCACGAAAGATACAACCCTGATCCATGACAACCATAAGAAACTAGCATGAAGTATGCAAAAAAGAAAGAAAGAAAAGAAACTAGCATAATATATTCATGCACCAAATCTCCACTAAGATTCACAATCCCCTGGTTGCTGCCATGTGAGTTTGATTATAACTTCAAATCTACTGGCGGCAACGACGAAAGCAAAAACTACTGCTCAACGAACTCAGTCCCACACACCAACCATATTCCATGCAATCGAGCACAAATCTCACAGGATCCGAGACAAGAAATACACAATTCACTTAGATTGCTAAACCGTAACAATGAGTTTCGCACCTGAGTTAGATTGCTTCACTTGTTCTCTTCGATTTCAAGCATGCCTCAGTAAGTTGTTTGTACATGGTAGCTCAACCCTCCTTGCAAGAACGGCCCGATGCCTGAGATGACAAATCCTGCAGTCCCTCTCAATTTAGTCATTCTTCGCCTTAATCTCTAAATTCACAAACACACTGTCACTGAACAGGGAAACATCTGCGGGGCCTGGAATTCCTTCTACAAATTTAGTATTTAAGCTCATGGAACTCTTTTCAAATAATTAATCACCATAGATTGGCAGAGCTCATTCATCAGCCAAATAATGTTTTTAAAGGAAAAAGATCTTCTAATGCCACTAGTCACCACCAGGCATTGCATGTCTCGTGATTGGCATGATGGCCATGGTTGAATAGGATCCACCATGGTACATGTGCTATATGCGGAAGACTGGCTCACTTTAATTCATGTCTGGCTGGAGAGGATGCGAATCTAAAAGCAAAAGAGTTCAGCACACATTCAAAATAAATATCCTAATCCCCCCCGAGGGGGGCTTTGGGGGGGCTAACGTTCCATAACCTAAGGAAGGGGAGGGGGTCACAGAGGATAAATAAAACTACAAGATTATATATTTATTCCTTAATAAATCAATAATTAGCTTTTGAGATAGCTAAATCAATCATTAGCTCTTGAGACTATCATGGTTCATTATTCATTGTAAGAATAAAGTAGAAGAGAAACAACTAACATTAATAAAATTTGAACAAAAATTTTACCAAGAATTAGATCAATCTAAAAGACATACAGTGATGTAACTATTACCCAAAAGTCGATGAAGATGATTTTTTAAAAGAAATACTAGACTATAACTGGCTTATCTATCTATAAATTACTTATTTTTTTAAAAAAATTCATTATTATTATTATCATCATCATCATTGTTATTGTTATTGTTATTGTTATCATATCATCATCATCATCATCATCATCATCAATATTATGACTATTATTAGTATTATTACTATCAGTAGTATTATTACTATTAGTACCAGTATTACCATTATTTGTAATATTACTATTATTAGTATTGTTGCTGGTGGTACAAACCGAGAACGATTGGCACAGCGGTGTGAACGGGGTTTCCTTGGAGTTGGGTTGATTGCGCTCCACCTTCCACCGGAAAACCTGCAGGCAAGCCTCGCACCACCACTGGGGTAGTGGGGGCCCTCCGACGATCAAGTCAGAGGAGATTGAAGGAGAAGGAGAGATAGTAGTAACGGATAAGAGAATACTCTGGAAAACCTTTGCTTACCCTCCCCCTTCCCCCCCCAGCCTCATATATATCAGGCTGGGGGGTTTTCCGGGGATTCATCATCGTGTGGCACGATGGGGCTGCCACTGACATGGCCGTTACAGGGCGTCGTGGGGCAGCGCTAGGTACGGCCCTGGTAGGGCATAGTGGAGCTCCGCTTTGTACGGCTGTTACAGGGGATCGTGGGGCAGCGCCGGATACGGCCGTTGCAGGGAGTAGTGGAGCAGGGGGCCGCGGCGTGCCTCAGAGGAACAGTCTGTTGTTGTCGAGAGATTGCCGACTCGGGGTCGGATTGCTGGATCAAGGGACTGCCGTAGTCTTCCTGGGCGCGCGTGCCGGTCACGTGGGGCATGGTGGCTAAATTCCCCCGTAACAAGTATTATTGCCATTATCAGCATTATTACTATTATTAATATTATTACTATTATCAGCATTATTACTATTATTAATATTATTACTATTATCAGCATTATTACTATTATTAGTATTATTGCTATTATTAGCATTCTTATTATTCTTAACACTCTTACTATAATTAGCATTTTTACTATTATTAGTATTATTACTATTATTATTGTTGCTGGTGGTCCAAACCGAGAACGATTGGCACTGCGGTGTGAACGGGGTTCCGTCTGAGTTGTCTTGGTTGGTGTTGGTTGCGCTCCACCTTCCGCCAAGAAACCTGCAAACAAGCCTTGCACCACCACCAGGGTGGTGATGGCCCTCCGACGGTCAAGTCAGAGGAGATTGAAGGAGGAGGAGAGGTGATAATCGCAAGTAAGAGAGTGCTCTGGGAGATATTGCTCACCCCCCCCTTTCTCCCCCCAGCCGCATATATACCTGGCTGGGGGGTCTCTCAGGGGGGTTCGTTATCGTGAGGCACGATGGTGTGGCCACTAACATGGCCGTTACAGGGCGTCGTGGAGCAGCACCGGGTACGGCCACGTCAGGGCATAGTGGGGCTCCGCTTTGTACGGCTGATGCAGGAGATCGTGGAGCAGCATCGGATACAGCCGTTGCAGGGAGTAGTGGAGCAGGAGGCCGCGGCGTGCCTCTTGGGGAATAGCCTGTCGTTATCAAGAGATCTCCGACTCGGGGTCGGAGCGCTGGATCAAGGGGCAGCCGACTCGGGGTCGGGCTGCGGAGCCGAGGATATCCGACTCGGGGTCGGATTGCTGGATCAAAGGGCAGCCGACTCGGGGTCGGGCTGCGGAGCCGAGGATATCCGACTCGGGGTCGGATTGCTGGATCAAAGGGCAGCCGACTCGGGGTCGGACTGCGGAGCCGAGGATATCCGACTCGGGGTCGGATTGCTGGATCAAAGGGCAGCCGTAGTCTTCCTGGGCGCGCGTGCCGGTCACGTGGGGCATGGCGGCTTAGTTCCCCCATAACAGTAGCCCCCCACTTCCGAGCCTGGAACCAAAAGGGGAACAGGTGAAGGGAGTGATGTTTCGGGATTGCCGCCGTTCCTCGGAGAGGCGCGCGCGCTTCGAGCTCCCCGCCCTTTTTATGGCGTATGGCGGTTATTGCTGACCTGGCAGTCTGAGGATTTCGGCGGACATCCTTCCTTAATGGTGTCGATTCGCCTTTGGGGCGCGAGCGACCCTTCGGCAGCCAGGCGTCCTCTGGCGTCATCGAGGCGTCACTTGCCTTTCCGCCTATTTAATCGGGGGCCTTTCCCCGTCCGTCTTCTTCTTTACAGATATTTTCAAGTTTCCCCTTTGCGCAGCTGTTGCTGCCGTCGGACTGTTCACTTGTTTCTCCTTTGGCGCTCCCGGAGCCGTTCTTACCTCTTTTCCGGTGAGTTTTCCCCATTCTTCTACTTAGGGCTCTCCATACTTTCCCCTCTTATACTAGTGTACTCCAGTCGCTCCGGTCTTTCCCTCCTTCCTGTCCCCGTCCTGACCGTAGGTTTATTGGCCATTAGGAATGGGCGAAGTGAGAGCAGACCAAATTAAGTCGGAGCTGGTCGCCACAGATTTAGACAGACTCGTGGCTCGGTACCACCTTCCCGAGGCCTGCAACGCCACGCTCCCGGGGCCTGAGGAGAGGATATCCCATCCTCCTCCAGGGAAGATCGCCATCAATGAGGGCATTCTCCAGGCCGGGTTCCGCTTTCCCCCTTCGGACTTGGTCATGCAGGTGCTACGGGGTTTAAGAGTGGCACCGACGCAACTGGTGCCGAACTCGTGGCGGGCCCTGACGGTCTTCCAGGTTCTCTGCCGTATGCACGAGATCCCCGCCACCCTGAATGTTTTTTGGGAGTTCTACAGCCTGAGCGGCCACCCCCAGGACAAAGGGTGGTGGTGCTTCGCAGCGCGGCGAGGATGCGGCCTTGTCAAGGAGGCTCCTACCTCCATTCACAAATGGAAGGAGCGCTTCTTTTTTGTTGATGCAGATCCCTCTTGGGAAATCAGGGCGACCTGGGAGACCCCGATGAAGTCTCCGATCGGCCTATCGAGACTGTCAAGGGAGGAGTCCGATGGCTTGGCCGCCTTGAAGGGGTTGGTTGCCGAGGGCCAGCTCCCCCCGGTGGCCCGCCTTATTTCCGAGGATACTTTGGTGAATGTCGGTCTGAGCTCGGTCCCCACCGACCGTGAGTCCGCCACCGATTCTTTCTTGACTTTTTCCCTTCTTTCGTCCCGTTCTTTCCTTTGGTTTCTCCGTCTCCGACTATCCCGTCCTTTTTGCAGAGATCGACGACGTCATGCGGTCGGTGAAGACGAAGGCTGTTGGTAGGGCGTCCCTGCTGGAAGCAGCCCAGAGGAGGAAACGAGCTCTTCCGAGCGGGGCCCCACCGGCGAAGAAGTCCCGTAAGGAGGTGCCTCCGACGCCGACCGACGAGTCCGGGCCCACCGATCAGGGAGACGTCGTGGGCACGGACCGGCAACTGACGCTGTATCAGCCCTCCGGTGGTAAGATTGCCGCTACTCCGGAGGTATCATCCGAGCCTGCCCGAGACGGACGGGTCGGACGTGATCGGTCCCCGACCCGGCCTTCGACTCGGTCGGCTCCTGATGACTCGAGGAGGGACGCGCCGAGGCCCCGACCGAGCGGGACCCTATCAATTCCTGGGGTGACCCCCGCCCCGAGCGCGATCGGCCGGACTCTTCCCCAGGCGATGGATAGGGGTAAGGCTGCAGAACCACCGTCCGGCTCTGGGGAGAAATCGGGGTCTGCCTTCACTACCGATGGCGCCCGAAATCTCATCGAAACAGTGCTGCTGGAGAAGGACCGTCGGCGGGTCCGGGAGTTGGAGGTCTCTGACGTTGGGGCTGCCAGCTGTGTCTGTCTCATGTCGGTGAGTGTTCTTCTGGCCGCTTTTCACCATTTATTGGCTCTGTTGTTCTCCACCTGACTCCCTTATTTTTCCTATTTCTTAGCTCGCCCAGTACATGATCCGTCTGGAGGAGTGCTACAAGGAACAGGCGGGGCTTCTGGCGAAGGCCGAGGACCGGCTGAAAGCAGTGGAAAAGGGAGGCCAGGCTGTGGCAGGCAGGACGACCGGGGACTTCGAGGCGAGGCTCCGGGAGGCCGAAGAGCGGGCACTCGGCTTTGCTGCCCTCGAGAAGCAACTGTTGGAGGCTCAGGAGCAGCTCAAGGTTGCCTCGGGTCTCGAGGGCGAGGTCAAGAAGGCGGATGAGCGGGCCGAGAAGCAGTCCCGGAAGGCTGCCGACTACCGGGAGAGGTGGGAGAAGGCCCAGCGGTCAGCCGACAACGCCCGCAACCGAATCCGGTCTCTTGAAGCTAAGCTGGGCGAATTGGAGTCGGCCTTGGAGAAGTCCCGTGCGAGCGATCAGGAGCTTCATTCGCGCCTGACGGAGGCTGAGGCTGCTCGCATTGCTGCCGAAGCGAAGCACAAGGAGGCTCGGGCTGAGCTGCTGAGGGTCTCCACCGAGGCGGAAGGCCGGATTGTGGCGAGGGTCTTGGAGGCGAAAGCCCAGATTATGGAGCGGGCAGAGGCGGCGCTGGCCGAGAGGAGTGCGGAAATCGGGCGTCAGGCGGTAGAGGCTTATCGCCAGTCCGCCGAGTTCGCTCATGATATGTCGGAGGCAGTACAGACCTATCGTCAGTCCGACGAGTTTGTCCGTGACGCGTCGGACGCGGGGGCCGAAGCCTTTATCTTAGGCTTCGAGGAGGGCCTGGCAAGGGTGTCGGCTAAGTACCCCGAAGTTGACCTGAGCGAGATTTCCCTTCTCGACTCCTCTCCGGCGCCATTGCCTGCTGGTTCTCCTGCTGCTTCCCTACCTCCTGCGGACGAGCCCGACGTTCCCGACCTGGGAGTTCCTCCAAGCTGACCTCTTGTACCTTTCGTTGTCTTCTTTTTTTTTTTTTTGTATACCGGGGTTTTGCCAAATTGTATGGGCCTCGGCCCTGAAACAATGAAAATTAATGCAAGTTGAATGTTTCTTCATCTCGCCTTCGTCCTTCTTTTTCTTTTAACTCTCGGTAGCGTCTTGCTGACTCCTGGCTCCCGAAATTCTTCCGGCGCTAGGCCAGGCATCCGAGGGTTAGGCCTCAGGAAACTCTTCCGGCGCTAAGCCAGGCATCCGAGGGTTGGGCCTCAGGAAATTCTTCCGGCGCTAAGCCAGGCATCCGAGGGTTAGGCCTCGGGAAATTCTTCCGGCGCTAAGCCAGGCATCCGAGGGTTAGGCCTCAGGAAATTCTTCCGGCGCCAAGCCAGGCATCCGAGGGTTAGGCCTCAGGAAATTCTTCCGGCGCTAAGCCAGGCATCCGAGGGTTAGGCCCCAGGAAATTCTTCCGGCGCTAAGCCAGGCATCCGAGGGTTAGGCCTCAGGAAATTCCACTCGTTGGTCGACCAAGGCTGGCGCATGCCGAGGCAACTGGTCGGGGCTTCAGGCTAGTCTGCTCCCGGGATGGTCATCGGGTTAGCCTGGCATCCGAGGGCCGAGCCTCGGGACCTTCCACTCGTTGGTCGGCCAAGGCTGGCGCAAGCCGAAACGACCGGTCGGGGCTTCCGGCTAGTCTGCTCCCGGGATGATCATCGGGCTAGCCAGGCATCCGAGAGCCGTCAAGCCTCAGGAAATTCCGCTCGTTGGTCGGCCAAGGCTGGCGCAAGCCGAGGCGACCGGTCGGGGCTTCAGGCTAGTCTGCTCCCGGGATGATCGTCGGGTTAGCCTGGCATCCGAGGGTTGTCAAGCCTCAGGAAATTCCACTCGTTGGTCGGCCAAGGCTGGCGCGAGCCGAGGCGACCGGTCGGGGCTTCAGGCTAGTCTGCTCCCGGGATGATCGTCGGGTTAGCCTGGCATCCGAGGGCCGAGCCTCGGGACATTCCGCTCGTTGGTCGGCCAAGGCTGGCGCAAGCCGAGGCGACCGGTCGGGGCTTCAGGCTAGTCTGCTCCCGGGATGATCATCGGGTTAGCCTGGCATCCGAGGGCCGAGCCTCGGGACATTCCACTCGTTGGTCGGCCAAGGCTGGCGCAAGCCGAGGCGACCGGTCGGGGCTTCAGGCTAGTCTGCTCCCGGGATGATCATCGGGTTAGCCTGGCATCCGAGGGCCGAGCCTCGGGACCTTCCGCTCGTTGGTCGGCCAAGGCTAGCGCAAGCCGAGGCGACCGGTCGGGGCTTCCGGCTAGTCTGCTCCCGGGATGATCATCGGGCTAGCCAGGCATCCGAGGGCCGTCAAGCCTCAGGAAATTTCGCTCGTTGGTCGGCCAAGGCTGGCGCAAGCCGAGGCGACCGGTCGGGGCTTCAGGCTAGTCTGCTCCCGGGATGATCGTCGGGTTAGCCTGGCATCCGAGGGTTGTCAAGCCTCAGGAAATTCCACTCGTTGGTCGGCCAAGGCTGGCGCGAGCCGAGGCGACCGGTCGGGGCTTCAGGCTAGTCTGCTCCCGGGATGATCGTCGGGTTAGCCTGGCATCCGAGGGCCGAGCCTCGGGACATTCCGCTCGTTGGTCGGCCAAGGCTGGCGCAAGCCGAGGCGACCGGTCGGGGCTTCAGGCTAGTCTGCTCCCGGGATGATCATCGGGTTAGCCTGGCATCCGAGGGCCGAGCCTCGGGACATTCCACTCGTTGGTCGGCCAAGGCTGGCGCAAGCCGAGGCGACCGGTCGGGGCTTCAGGCTAGTCTGCTCCCGGGATGATCATCGGGTTAGCCTGGCATCCGAGGGCCGAGCCTCGGGACCTTCCGCTCGTTGGTCGGCCAAGGCTGGCGCAAGCCGAGGCGACCGGTCGGGGCTTCAGGCTAGTCTGCTCCCGGGATGATCATCGGGTTAGCCTGGCATCCGAGGGCCGAGCCTCGGGACCTTCCACTCGTTGGTCGGCCAAGGCTGGCGCAAGCCGAGGCGACCGGTCGGGGCTTCCGGCTAGTCTGCTCCCGGGATGATCATCGGGCTAGCCAGGCATCCGAGGGCCGTCAAGCCTCAGGAAATTCCGCTCGTTGGTCGGCCAAGGCTGGCGCAAGCCGAGGCGACCGGTCGGGGCTTCAGGCTAGTCTGCTCCCGGGATGATCGTCGGGTTAGCCTGGCATCCGAGGGTTGTCAAGCCTCAGGAAATTCCACTCGTTGGTCGGCCAAGGCTGGCGCGAGCCGAGGCGACCGGTCGGGGCTTCAGGCTAGTCTGCTCCCGGGATGATCGTCGGGTTAGCCTGGCATCCGAGGGCCGAGCCTCGGGACATTCCGCTCGTTGGTCGGCCAAGGCTGGCGCAAGCCGAGGCGACCGGTCGGGGCTTCAGGCTAGTCTGCTCTCGGGATGATCATCGGGTTAGCCTGGCATCCAAGGGCCGAGCCTCGGGACATTCCACTCGTTGGTCGGCCAAGGCTGGCGCAAGCCGAGGCGACCGGTCGGGGCTTCAGGCTAGTCTGCTCCCGGGATGATCATCGGGTTAGCCTGGCATCCGAGGGCCGAGCCTCGGGACCTTCCGCTCGTTGGTCGGCCAAGGCTAGCGCAAGCCGAGGCGACCGGTCGGGGCTTCCGGCTAGTCTGCTCCCGGGATGATCATCGGGCTAGCCAGGCATCCGAGGGCCGTCAAGCCTCAGGAAATTCCGCTCGTTGGTCGGCCAAGGCTGGCGCAAGCCGAGGCGACCGGTCGGGGCTTCAGGCTAGTCTGCTCCCGGGATGATCGTCGGGTTAGCCTGGCATCCGAGGGTTGTCAAGCCTCAGGAAATTCCACTCGTTGGTCGGCCAAGGCTGGCGCGAGCCGAGGCGACCGGTCGGGGCTTCAGGCTAGTCTGCTCCCGGGATGATCGTCGGGTTAGCCTGGCATCCGAGGGCCGAGCCTCGGGACATTCCGCTCGTTGGTCGGCCAAGGCTGGCGCAAGCCGAGGCGACCGGTCGGGGCTTCAGGCTAGTCTGCTCCCGGGATGATCATCGGGTTAGCCTGGCATCCGAGGGCCGAGCCTCGGGACATTCCACTCGTTGGTCGGCCAAGGCTGGCGCAAGCCGAGGCGACCGGTCGGGGCTTCAGGCTAGTCTGCTCCCGGGATGATCATCGGGTTAGCCTGGCATCCGAGGGCCGAGCCTCGGGACCTTCCGCTCGTTGGTCGGCCAAGGCTGGCGCAAGCCGAGGCGACCGGTCGGGGCTTCAGGCTAGTCTGCTCCCGGGATGATCATCGGGTTAGCCTGGCATCCGAGGGCCGAGCCTCGGGACATTCCACTCGTTGGTCGGCCAAGGCTGGCGCAAGCCGAGGCGACCGGTCGGGGCTTCCGGCTAGTCTGCTCCCGGGATGATCATCGGGCTAGCCAGGCATCCGAGGGCCGAGCCTCGGGAAATTCCGCTCGCTGGTCGTGCGCTTGTCGCTCGCTGCCCGACGGGGTTTCTCCGTGGCCAGCCGCGATCATGTTTCTCCTTTTCTCTAAGCGTTGCCTGGGGGAACACGAGAAGGGCATTAAACGCTAATTAATGCGTTACCTGGGAAATCGGATCGCCAGCTGCTGCTTGCGAGGAGTGTTAGTTGAGCGGCCGCGATACGCGGGTTCTTCGAGGAGGATACGGCCTGGGCGCGAGCGGAGATATGTGGACCTAGGGGTACATGACACCCGGATTGTCCTGCACAAAGAATGCGGTTTAAGGAGAATGACGCTTAGGAAATCGCGGGGAGATACGCCTCGGGAGCCGGAACGGCTCCGATTTCAATGCGCCTGCATTTATTGGAGCCACCCGCATCGGAACGACCAGGGGGCCGCAGTTTGGCTATAAATACAGGTGCAGGTACGATGGAGTTTGCCAAGCCGGAGCTGTTCAGGTTGCCTTGGATCGCGGACCTCCTCCTTGGCATATGACTGAGAGACTCCTGTTGAAGGAAAGGGGAGGCGCTCCCCTTGCGACTTCAGCCAACTAGCCGTTTCATCTGGGATCAACAAGGAGGGTCTTCCCGGCGGAACTCCGCTCTAGGCGTTTCATCCGGGATCACATCTCCCCTCCTTGAAGTTCAGCCTCCCGATTGAGCTCTGCACCAGACGCTCAGTCCGGGACCGCGCCTCCATATGCTCTTCCCCCTCGAATTCCTTCTCTTTCCTACCACTGGGGAGGATGGGAATATCCTTTGGAGGCGGCGTTCCCCTGGGGGCAGCGGGAGCTTCTTCTGCGGCGGCTCCTCGTCTTTTTGGTGAGGTGCTGGATGGCGCCTCCGGTTAGAAGCACCCACTTCCGGTGGGATTGCAGCTGCTTTGGATTGAGGGTTTGGGATCCTCGGTCCTCAGCTCCACGGATTCTCCACCTCTTCTTTGCTTTCTTTACTCCCTAATTTCCCTCTGGGAATTCCTTGTAATCACACGAGCACGCCACTGTAACCAGAAATTATTGAAATGAAAAGTGTTGCACCTTTTCAAATTGTCTTTCTGGCCTTGTTGTTCTACTGGTAATACATCCGCAGGTTAGCGGAATTCCAGCCCCTTGGAATTTCTCGGCCATCTAGGGCTTCCAACTGGTAGGAGCCAGGTCGGTTTATCCAACGAACTTTATACGGGCCTTCCCAATTCGGCGCTAGCTTCCCACCTTCCGTAGGTTGAGATGCCTTAGCTCGCCTCAGCACCAGATCTCCAATTCTGAAAAGCTTCGGTCGGACTTTGGAGTTGTAATATCGGGCCACCCTCCGCTGATACATTGCCATCCGAACCTGCGCCATTTCCCTTGCTTCTTCCAAGAGATCCAGGTTCCCTCGGAGTTGCTCCGAGTTGGCCTCGGGTCGGTGTGCGGCTACCCGAGGTGAGGGAAGTCCGAGCTCTACGGGGACAACGGCTTCCGTGCCATAGGTTAGGCTGAAAGGCGTCTCCCCGGTAGGAGTCCGATGCGTGGTCCGATACGCCCAAAGGACATTCTCGAGTTCCTCGACCCAAGCTTGCCCCGTCCGTCCGATCCGCGCTTTGATACCTTGGAGGATTGTCCGATTTGTGACCTCGGCCTCGCCGTTGGTTTGGGGATGCGACACGGACGTGAACCGATGTTCGATCCCGAACTCCTCGCAGAAGTCTCGGAAATGCTTGTTATCAAACTGTCGACCGTTATCCGAGATGAGGACCCGAGGTACCCCAAATCGGACAATGATGTTCTTCTTTACGAACTTCCGGACTTGCGCCTCCGTGATGGTGGCCAGTGGCTCTGCCTCCACCCACTTGGTGAAGTAGTCGATGGCGACAATCAAAAATTTCCGCTGGGCCGAAGCGATGGGGAATGGTCCGAGGATATCCATTCCCCACTGTGCAAAGGGCCAGGGGGCGGTGATTGGCGCCAAGGGAACAGAGGGGACTCTCTGGATGTTGGCGTGGCGCTGGCAGGCGTCGCATTTCCGTACGTGATCCTTTGAGTCTTCCAATAAGGTCGGCCAATAGTAGCCTTGCCTCATGATCTTATGTGCCAGGGACCTAGCCCCCAGGTGCGATCTGCAGATGCCTTCGTGGACTTCGCTGAGGGCGTAAGCCGCTTCCGAAGGGCGGAGGCACCTTAAGAGGGGGGCGGTGAACGAGGTCCGATACAGCCTCCCTTCGTAGAGTACGTAGTGGGCGGACTTCATAACAAGTCGCCGAGCTTGATCTTCATCTTCGGGGAGGATCCCTTCGGCGAGGTAAGCTACAAGCGGGTCCATCCAAGATGGTTCCGGATCAATTGCCATTACCGCTTCAGCCTCGCCGATGCTCGGGGCATCTAGGGTCTCCAGGTATATCGCCCTTGACAAGTTGTGTGCCTCAGCGCCCACCAAGCGGGACAACCTGTCGGCCCTAGCATTTTCCTCCTTGGGACCTGCTGAATGTCAATACTGCCGAGGTCGGGAATGAGTGCTTGCACCTTCCGGACGTAGCTCTGCATGGTCGGGCTCCGTGCCTCGAACTCCCCTCGAACCTGCCCGACCACCAGCTGGGAGTCGGTGAAGACCTTCAGACGCCGGATGCCGAGCTCCTTGGCGAGTTTGAGTCCCGTGACTAGGGCCTCGTACTCCGCCTCATTGTTGGTCACTGGAAATCCGAACCTCAAGGCATACTCGGCTATCACTCCATCGGGATTGGTAAGGACCAGCCCAGCCCCTCCACCTTCAGGGTTCGACGACCCGTCAATGTGGAGCGTCCAGATCGGGAGATCGAGGCTGGGTGTTTCCGGCGGCCTAGGTTCCGCCTCCTGCACAGTGCACTCAGCGAGAAAGTCCGCGAGCACCTGGGCCTTGATGGCGGGCCGGGGCTGGTAGCGGATGTCGAACTCACCAAGTTCTACTGCCCACTTCACCAGCCGTCCCGCATTCTCAGGATTGCTGAGGATCTGCCGCAGTGGTTGATCGGTCAAAAGGGTGACAGAATGAGCCTGGAAATAGGGGCGAAGCCTCCTGGTCGCAGTCAGCAGCGCGAAGGCGATCTTTTCAGCCTTCGTGTACCGCGTCTCGGCATCCCGGAGGACTCGGCTGGTGTAGTACACGGGCTTCTGAAGTTTTGCCTCTTCCCGAACCAGTACTGCGCTGACTGCGGTTGGGGAGACCGCCAGGTAAAGGTAGAGCATCTCCCCCTCTTGCGGCTTGGACAGCAGGGGAGGAGACGCCATGTACTCCTTGAGCTGGTCGAACGCCACTTGACATTCAGCCGTCCAGAGGAAGTCTTTCGGGCGCTTCAACACCTTGAAGAACGGTTGGCAGCGTTCGGCCGATTTTGCCACAAATCGTCCGAGCGCGGCGACCCTCCCAGCGAGCTCCTGAACCTCCTTCACTTTGGTCGGAGGGGACATATCTTGGATGGCCTTGATTTTGTCCGGGTTGGCCTCGATCCCCCGCTGGTTGACAATGAAGCCGAGGAACCTCCCGGCCGAAGCACCAAAGGCGCACTTCGCTGGGTTTAGCTTCAAACGAAACTTCCGCAAGGTGGCGAAGGTCTCCTCCAGATCCGCAATGTGCTGATCCGCATGGCGGCTCTTTACCAGCATATCGTCCACGTACACCTCCATGTTCCGGCCGATCTGTTCCTTGAAGATTTTATTGACGAGGCGCTGGTAAGTAGCGCCAGCGTTCTTCAGACCGAAGGGCATTACCTTGTAACAGTACAGCCCCCTGTCTGTTATGAAGGCCGTTTTCTCCTCGTCCTGTGGAGCCATCATTATTTGGTTGTAGCCGGAGAAGGCGTCCATGAAAGACAGCAGCTGATATCCGGAAGTCGCGTCGACCAGTTGGTCTATTCGCGGAAGCGGAAAGCTATCCTTGGGGCACGCCTTGTTCAGGTCGGTGTAGTCGACGCACATCCTCCACTTCCCGCTCGCCTTCCGGACAAGTACGACGTTTGCCAGCCACTCGGGGTAGCTCACTTCCCTTATGAAACCTGCCTCCAAGAGTTTGTCTACCTCCTGGTCGACCACCCGGATCCGATCCGGGGCACAGTGTCTCTTCTTTTGCTTTACTGGTCGGTGGGTCGGGTCGACGTTGAGGGCGTGGGAAATGACCTCCGGGTCGATCCCAGGTACATCGGCCGCCGACCAAGCAAACACATCAGCATTGGCTCGGAGGAATTCCACTAACCGGAGCCGAGCTTCCAAGTCGAGGTTGGCACCGACCCGGACCGTGCGGTCCGGGCGGCCTTCTTCGAGGGGAACTTCGATTACGCCCTCGGCCGGCTCCCCGTGCCGCAAGGCCACTTCGTCTCTGGCGTCAAGGGACTCGACGCTTAGGGCCTCCATGGGCTTCTTCCCTTTGAGAGTTGCTAGGAAACACTACCGTGCGGTTGGTTGGTCACCTCGGACCTCTCCAATCCCGGCCGCCGTGGGGAACCGCATGAGCAAATGGTAGGTAGAAACCACCGCGCGAAGGGCGTTCAGTCCGGGTCGTCCGAGGATAGCGTTGTAGGCCGAGGGGACACGGACGACCAAGAACCCGAGTCGCACCGTGGCTTCTGCGGGTGCAACGCCCGCAGTCACAGGCAGCTCAATGACACCTTCGGCCGAGATAGCGTCTCCAGTGAATCCTATGAGGGGGGTGGATGTTTTGTGCAACAATTGTCGGGACAAGCTCATCTTTTGGAAGGCCTCGTAATACAAAATATCAGCTGAGCTTCCACTATCCACAAGAACACGCCTTACATCATAGTTCGCCATAGTGAGAGAGATCACCATGGCGTCATCGTGGGGAGTCTGAACCCCCTTTACATCTTCATCACAAAAAGCGATTACATTTCCGACCCGCTGCCTCTTCGCGACGGCCACTCCTGATGCTTCCGCCGAGCCCCCTGCGTTCCTCACGGGCCGAGAGCAGCCCCCAGTGATGGTGTGGATCACTCCCGCAACGGGTCGATTCTGCTCCCGAGGCTCCTGAGGGGCCGGGTCGGCCGGACGCGGGTCTGCCGGGGGACGTCGGTCGTTTACATATCGACCGAGACGCCCTCGGCGAATGAGAGCCTCGATCTCGTCCCGAAGCTGGAAGCAGTCTTCGGTATCGTGGCCGTGGTCTCGGTGGTACTCACAGTATGCCCGAGAAGGCCTCCTCCCAGGGATCTTCTTCATCTGCCTCGGGACCGGGAGGTCCTCCCGCCCCTTGACCTCCATGAGGATCTGGGCCCGGGGGGCCAGGAGTGGGGTGTACCGGTTGAAGCGTCGGTGCGGAGAACGAGGGCGTGTGGCGCCGTGGTTCCTTGCTGGTGACGGGCTTCTGCGCCGGCATTGAGGCGTCGGGCTCCTCCTCTGGGGTGCCTCTTTTCGCCTTTTCTTCCCGGGCTTTAGAGGGGCCTCGGCGGCCTCCTTGTTCCGGTGGGAGGCTGCCTCTTCGGCGTCTGCATACTGGTTTGCCCGAGATAACAGCTCCGGGAAGCTCCGCGGCAGGCGTTTGTCCAGGGAGAAGGTGAGTCTGCCCTTCCGGAAGCCACGCTTCAGGGCTGAGAGAGCCACTTCCTGGCTCAGGTTCCGGACCTCCAGTGTAGCCTTGTTGAAGCGGGTGAGATAATCCCGCAGGCTTTCTCCCTTGTTTTGCCGGACATCAAAGAGGGAGTCGGAGACCAGTCGCCGCCTGCTACTGACGGCGAAATGGCTGATGAAGAAGCGGGTGAACTGGTCGAAGGACTGGATGGAGTTAGCCTCCAGGCCGGCGAACCATGCCCTTGCCGGGCCACGGAGGGTCGCCGGGAAGGCCTTGCAGAGGAGCGGATCCGATGCTCCATGGAGGAGCATAAGAGTCCTGAAACTCTCCACGTGGTCCCGCGGGTCCGCCGCCCCGTCGTAGGGTTCGATCGCCGGCATTTTGAACCCCGGCGGGTTCGGGGTCCGCAGGATCCTCGAGGCAAGCGCCGGCTGGGAGGAGATCTCCAAGTCAGCGAAGGGATCTTTGGAGTGGCCCTTCAGGACCTGGAGCTGTCTGTGGAGATCGTCCACCCGCCGGTCCAGGGAGCGCGACCGGTGGGTGGGGGACAAGGAGCGGCGCGAGGGGGACCGACTGGAGTGCGGGCCCCTCGAGGACTGGGGTGTCTGAGAACGCGCCCGGGTCCGCCTCTCGTACCCCGCACAGCTCCGATGAGAAGGTCCTGGCAGAATGGACCGCACTCGAGAATCCTCCTCGCGCCGGCGCTCCTCTCCATGGGAGAGGAAGGAGCGCGGGTTGTGAGGAAGAGGCGAGTGCTCGGGGGGCAGCGGCTCCTGAGCCCGTTGCGGCACCCGAGAGATCACACCCTGCAGATTCTGCACTGCCTCCGCGAGGGTGCGAACCTGCTGGGCTAGCTGGTCGAACTGAGCAGCTTCGACCGTCTGAATGGGAGAAGGGGCGGTGGAGTGCTGCTGAGAGTGCGTTGGGGACGCAGCAGCCTCCCGGCCGGAGGCGCGAGAGGCTCCGCGACCGGAAGCATTGGAAGCTCCACGACCACCTCGCTGTGCCATTACGATCGTTCTAAGATTCGTCCCTTCCTCTAGCGCCAACTGTTGCTGGTGGTGCAAACCGAGAACGATTGGCACTGCGGTGTGAACGGGGTTCCGTCTGAGTTGTCTTGGTTGGTGTTGGTTGCGCTCCACCTTCCGCCAAGAAACCTGCAAACAAGCCTTGCACCACCACCAGGGTGGTGATGGCCCTCCGACGGTCAAGTCAGAGGAGATTGGAGGAGGAGGAGAGGTGATAATCGCAAGTAAGAGAGTGCTCTGGGAGATATTGCTCACCCCCCCCTTTCTCCCCCCAGCCGCATATATACCTGGCTGGGGGGTCTCTCAGGGGGGTTCGTTATCGTGGGGCACGATGGTGTGGCCACTGACATGGCCGTTACAGGGCGTCGTGGAGCAGCACCGGGTACGGCCACGTCAGGGCATAGTGGGGCTCCGCTTTGTACGGCTGATGCAGGAGATCGTGGAGCAGCATCGGATACAGCCGTTGCAGGGAGTAGTGGAGCAGGAGGCCGCGGCGTGCCTCTTGGGGAATAGCCTGTCGTTATCAAGAGATCTCCGACTCGGGGTCGGAGCGCTGGATCAAGGGGCAGCCGACTCGGGGTCGGGCTGTGGAGCCGAGGATATCCGACTCGGGGTCGGATTGCTGGATCAAAGGGCAGCCGACTCGGGGTCGGGCTGCGGAGCCGAGGATATCCGACTCGGGGTCGGATTGCTGGATCAAAGGGCAGCCGTAGTCTTCCTGGGCGCGCGTGCCGGTCACGTGGGGCATGGCGGCTTAGTTCCCCCGTAACACTTACTATTATTAGTATGATTGCTATAATTAGCATTATTTTTATTATTAGTATTATTACTATTATTAGCATTATTAGTATTATTAGCAGTATTACTATAATTAGCAATATTAATACAATTAGTATTATCACTATAATTATTATTATTACTATTATTAACAGTATTGCTAAAATTAGTATTAGTACTATTATTAGCATTATTATTATTAGAAGCATTGCTATTATTAGCATTATTACTATTATTAGAAGCAGGGGCGGCCCAATGCATTTGGGGGCCTCGGACGAACTCACTAAATGAGGCCTTTTTTAAAATAATAATAATAATAATAATAATAAATTTTTAATAAGTATAAAATACTTTAAAAAATTATTTAAAAATAATCCGTCTAGCTTTTTGAGATGCAAAATTACTAATCAAACTTTTGTACTCAAGATTCATTAAAATATTATTTTCAATCGATAATATAGCTAATCCATTTAATCTTTCTTGTGACATAGTTGACCGCAAATAAGTTTTTATCAACTTTAATTTTGAAAAACTTCTTTCAGCAGAAGCAACTGTTACAGGTATTGTCAACAATATCCTATAAGCAATGAATGCATTTGGAAAAGAATCTGTTTTTTTAATAAAACTTAAAGTATCAATAGGGGTACTAGTTTCTATTTGTAAAACTTCTTTTAAAACATTTAACTCCGAAAACAGATCAAGACCATCAATATCAGAATATTCACCGTGCTTTAAAAAGTTTTCAAGATTAAGACAATACTTTTTCAAATTCTCTTCATTCAAAGATTTTAACTTTCTAAAATTAAACAAAAAACCAAAAATATCTTCATATATGGTGAATTGTTCAAACCTATTTTGAATTGAAGAAATAGCTTGATCTACTATATATAAAAAGTAATCAATTCTAAAAGATTCTTCAGCTGATCTTGTTGTTTCATCATTACTATTTTCATCAAATTGTTTTTTTCTACGGATCACACGTTTTTCACGAAATATAGGTTCTATTTCCATTTCATTTGCAATTTCTTTAGATGAATTCAAAGCATTCATGAATCCATTTTCCCTATAACTTTTCAAATAAGAAAGAAGATTTTTTAATTGATCTATAGCAACATCAATATGCATGTCTTCAGATTGTAAGTTCTTACTAACTGAATTAACAGCAAACAATATATCGTACCATATATTCATGCCTAACAAGAATTCAAAATTTTCAATCTCATATGTAGCTAAACATATAGCCTCACTCTTTATTTTAGGATCTTCACTAGTTTCCGCTAATTGAACTAATGCATCTCTTATTTTAGGAGCTTGATGTTTAATTGCTTTGACACTTTCAATACGACTTTCCCAACGTGTCTGTGACAAAGGTTTAAGAGTTAATGTAGATACATTATCTTGTAAAATTTTCCATCGTTTTGTAGAAGAAGAAAATAAGGTATAAATTCGTTGTATTACTCCAAAAAAAGATATAGCCTTAGGACATGAGTTAGCAGTATCACATAATACTAAATTTAAGTTATGACATCCACATGGTGTGTAAAATGCTCTAGAATTTATATCTAATAATCTTTTTTGTACACCTTGATGTTTTCCTTTCATATTAGACCCATTGTCATACCCTTGTCCTCTTATATCATTAATATCAAGTTTATATTTTTCTATTATATTTATAAGTGCAACAAAAAGGCCTTTTCCAGAGGTATCATCTACTTCTAAAAATTCTAAAAAATATTCTTCTATTTTTACTGGACTTGTTGAAGTATCTACACATCTTAAAACTAGGGTCATTTGTTCTTGATGGCTTGCATCAGGAGTGCAATCAAGTATTACAGAAAAGTATTTTGCTTCTTTAATCTTTTTAATTATTATAGTTTTAATTTCAGATGCTAACATTTGAATCAATTCATTTTGAATCTTATGACCTAAATAATGATTGTGAATTTCACCATGTTGAATACGTCGAATATGTTCTTGCATTACTGGATCAAATTCTGCAATCATTTCAATAAGACTTAAAAAATTTCCATTATTGCTTTGATAGATCTTTTCATTCTTTCCCCGAAATGCTAAATTATTTTTTGCAAGATTTTTTACGACAGCAATAATTCTCAATAATACTTTTTTCCAATGATCTTTCTCTTGGTTTATTTGTTCTTGGAGACTTTTATCAATTGTCTTATTTTTCAATAATCTCACTTCTAAATTAATCCATTTATTCATGCTAGTAATATGTTCATTAGTTATTTCATGACTTTTGATCATAATACCTAGATTTTTCCAATTCCTAGTTCCTTCATTGACTAAGTGACTCGTGTTAGGTGTTGAATCAAATAATTTACAACAAAAACAATATACTCTATCCAAATCCTTCGAATACACTAACCATCTTCTATCATATTTTTCACCATTAGGTAATTTACGAATGTAATGTAGCGTAGAGAAGTGCCTATTATTTTCATCCTTAGGAAAATGAAGATCATAATCTCTAATTGGACCTCTTTCTACTAATAGATCTCTCAACCTTGTATCGATTTGCTTCCATTGACCAGGATCGTATATATTTGTAGAAATAGAACTACTTTCATTAAGCTCTACACTATTCTTATTTATCCTATCTTCATCTAATTTCTCATTATGTTCTTCACCATGAATATGGTTGTCAATCTCATTTTGTTTCATTCCTTTCATGTCATCTTTTAGCTCTATTTCAGGTGCTTGTTTTGTTGTTAATTCCTGAGTTGAACTTGATGTAGTGTTTTGTTTGTTTGTCATAACAAATTTATCTAGAGCTCCTTTTTGAGATTGAATGAGTTTTTCGATTTTTCTTTTTTTTTTAAGTTTTTCATATCCACATTCATATTTTCTATTAGACATTTGAATATAAAAATTATATTAGTAAACAAAACAATTAAGATAATTACTACAAACAAATTAAAATATAAAAGAGAAAAAATAGAAGAGAAAAATTGTAACAAAATTATAGAAATTGCAATAAAATTAGGGATATTAAACACTGGATGTTGAAAATATAATCAAACAACAAAAGGGGGTTAGAAGGATCACACCATATGTTGTGCACTTGTGCTACAGTGACTAGGCCCACTACCCGCAGTAACCCACTGTCCACTGACTCACTGAGTCACTGTCAGTGTCACAGACTGACAGTCTCTCAGTGATACGGACGGGAGGGAGGGCTGAGGGTGAGGGGACGGCCGGGCCTCTAGGCCCTCTACTGCTTCACGCCTTCACGGGAGGGAGGGCTGAGCCGCTGAGGGTGAGGGGACGGCCGGGGCCGGCGAGGGAGGCGAGGAGGTCACGCCGTCTGCCGTGCCGTCACGGGATCACGGCCTCACGCCTCACGGGAGCCGGGGCCGGGGGCGGGCGAGGAGCGGAGGAGGTCACGGCTCACGGACTGACGGCCTGACGGCTGACGGTGTCACAGGCGGGGTCCGGGGACTGGGAGGCGCTCAGGCGGAGGAGACGACCTCGCCGGCTCGCTGGATTGAGCCGGACGGGCCGACGGGCGACGGGGTCACGGCCTCACGAGAGCCGGGGGCCCGAGAGGCGGGAGGGAGGCAAGGAGCCGAGGAGCCTGGATGGCTGGATGCCGGGGAGGCGGGGACGGTCGCGGCCTCGCGGGATGCCGGGGCCCGAGGAGGCGGGGAGGCGGACTGGCGGAGGCGCGGCCACGCGGGGGGAGGCGAGGAGGAGACGAGTAGACGACCCCGGCGGCAGGCAGTCACACGGTCACACCTTCACGGAACACGGGAACAGTCGAACAGAGTTACAGTCTTACAGAGTAGAAGAGGTTTGAGCCTTGAGGAAATAGGAATGAGGAGCAGAGGAGGAGGAAGCAGAGCTGCAGAAGTAGCCAGAGGATGCGGATGAGGAGGAAGTAGAGCTGCAGGATGAGGCGACCCGCGTCTTGTCGAGGTAGCCGTTGGCTCCTGCCATCCTGCGGGCTGCGGCTAGCTAGCTGGTAGAACCTATATTTCGTGAGCTGGGAGGGTAGAGGCGTAGATCAAGCATGCCGTCGCGGGGCCTTCTCCCGAGCCGGGGCCTTGGGCGACCGCCTAGGTCGCCTAAGGCTTGGGCCGCCCCTGTATAGTAGGTAGTTCAGAAATCAGTTTGAGAAAATCAGACCTAACCAACCCGTGTTTTGCCACTTCCAGCCAGCGAAATGCGTTCAATACCCTTGGATCAAATATAACATATTTCATGATCAAACTTCTCATTTAATTTAGGAACTTAAAAGGCTTTGCTATGAGATATTCATTATGTCACACAGTAAAATGGCCATAATGCAAAAACAATGTACCCTTTATAGTGAAGGAGAATATTAACTCCACTTTATAGAGAGGCGGAGTTGCTTAGTGCCCTCCGTGATGTTTTGTTTTTTGATTTTCTTGACTGCATTCATGCATACACATTATATGGTTCTTCCGTTTTAGCAAAAAAAAAAAGGTTTTAACCGTCTTTAGAAAAAAAATTATATTATGGAAATATAATGTTATAATGGTTAGAGAATCAATCAATGCGGCAAACCTTAGTTTAGGATTAAGAGAAAAATATTTTCCTACTTAAACTATTATTTATGTTATCAAGATGTGCATATGAGAAGAAACATAATAGCTATTTGATAAATATACCCTCACTTTTGCTATTATATTCTCTTATTGTTCGTGCACTTCATGGAGCGGTTTTTAGAAAAAAAACATGGAAGATTTGAAAACAAAGAAAAAAGAAGATTCAGATCCAAATCCAAAGCCGGTAAAAGAACAACATCTAAATATTAGTTTGAATGTATACCTCCACCAATGTCCTTTAACCAGCAAGAAGTGCAAGACTGAACCTAGATCTTGGTCGTATATGGTAAAACTTGAGGTGTACCTCATTAGAAAATAAGAATTAAAATGTGAAAGTTTTGTAACAAAATTTGCTCGCAAGCTACTTCTGAAAGAAAAACAGGTGGAGATATATTACGATTCTTTGGATACAGATATAAAAATAAATATCATGAGATCCATTATTAATATAAGTTTTACAGTTTTACTCCAGGAAATAAGAAAAGCTCCTCCTAGTATAGGGGGATCTTGACATCTTAATCCTCATCTTTCAGCCCAATCCCAACAGTCCTTTTTTGCAAAAACACAATTAGGATATATCATTTTGTAAATAGAAACAAAATGCTCCCTATTGCCTAGTTAATGACCAGTTTACTGGGCCTTTAAACAATGATTAATCTTGGTGTATGCTATTATCATAACCCTAAGTAAGGAAAGTGAAAACATGGATCACCAAAGGAGTATGTGTTGTTACAAAAAAAAAATCCATTTATCATTTAACTGAAAAATAGTGAGTGTGTGAGAGAGAGAGAGAGAGAGAGAGAGAGAGAGATGGCAGGCACTCTCCCATTTATAAAAATATTCATGGTCATAGCTGTCTTTTTTCAAAGGGATTGTTCTGATAAAGGGCTAAGAAAGAGCGAGTAATCCATCAAATTTTATTTATTTATTTATTATTTTTGGTATGGATATAAGTTTGTAATTCGTTAAAAACTTCAAAAGTCGGAGTGAAAATAGAAGCTTAAGAGTATAAATCTACAGATACACGTGTCAAATACTACAACTTGAGAAGCTTATCCATTATATCATTACATTTTTTTTATTAAGAAAGTAGAGATTATACATAGCCAGATTTTTTATGCAAAATCTGTTTTGATTTGTAAAATTAAGGGACTCCTAGATAGTTCAAGGTTTACTAGATGAATGGGTCCCGGGAATACTGTCAGGGGGATGCGGTTGCTCTTCGACAATCGCCAATTTTTAGATGAATGTGTCGCCTTTCGGGCTACTCATGTCTGCAGGGAGGCTAACAACGTTGCGGATTGGGTGGCATCCCATACGGTTCATCATTCTGTAGATTTTATTTGGAAGAACCATGTCTCTGTTTTGTCTTCCTTGCATTTTCTTTTAATGTCTGACTCTGTGGGGTATACTCATACCTGTTGTGTGTGAGCTACCGATGTACCAAAAAAAAAAAAAAATGTAAGCAAATTTCTTAAGATAATTGATGCTGAAAAGAGCATCTTATATTCCTCCACTTTTAACCATAAAAAAGAGTAACTTGGGCAGAGGATCTTTATCTCCTAATAATAATAATAATAACAATAGTAATAATAAAAATTATTAAAATAAATAAATAAGTAAATCTAACCTAAAATATAGCTGAAAAAGCTATCATCTTGCGGTCAATAATAAAAATGACAGAATGCTATCTAACTCAGGAAGTTCAATGTACTGTAACGGAAACCCTGCATTCTCCTCTGCTCCAAACAAAATCATTTAAATAAAAATATGTAGGTAAATATGCAGTGACCTGCCATTGTTGAAGCAATCAGTTTGCACCTCAACTGCTTCAGTAATGAACTTAAGGAAATTATAGCACACAAAAAATATACAATTGAAAATGAGAAGGAATTGCTAGGGGCCATTCAATGCTAAGAAAGGCTGCTAATTTCACAGTGGCAAAAAAGATGACTATGTTTCAGAAACCAAGTTACCCTGTACAAAAGGATGTCCTGGAACCTTGTTGGGTTCTGGGCTACCTTGAAGAAGTGCCGCTCTTTTAGGATTGAAGAGCAGGAGCTGTTGCATGTCCTTGGGAAGGACATGGAACACCATCTGAAGGTTTCCCTTCAGTTTCTGGCATGCCATTGCTGAGTCTGCACTTCGACTTCCAGACTGCCGTGACTGGAAAAAACGAAAAAAAACAAAAAACTAGTGCGAGCATATTGTTTCAAGGTTAGCCTGGTTACAGTAACAAATTGCAGCATTATATTATCTCAAAAAATAGCTGAGATTGCTTAAATAGAACTGGAGTGCCGGTTAAACAAACAATTATGAAGAAAACTTAGTCGGACATGTAAAATAATGATTCTTAAAACTTTTTCAGTGCACTATCTACTGAGCTCCAGAAATCCTATTTCTGTGCAATGATTTTGACCAGGTAATTAGATGATACAATTTATATTATATGCTGAGCCTACACAACATGTTGAACTCAAAGAGGTCAGAAAATATGGCACGGAAAAAACTATGTCTTCTGGTGATGCAAAGGTTTCACTCATCACTTAAAACCCTTCTTGTTCTTGGTAAGAAAGCTTCGGTTTCAATGCACACACACCATAATCCAGAAAAATAGACAAGTATCGCTGGACAAATATTCAAAAATAACAATTCACTTAATTCTTAAAACCTAGACATGACTTATATCAACCAACAAGATTTGCAGGATCATAGAAGCTGAATTTTTAACCACCAATAAACAGCCATGATATCCTTGAATTTAGCCAGAGTATCATTCTTTGTTTGTGGTGAAAAAAGTATCATTCTTCAAACTAGATATCCTCATATACTTATTTATCAAGATTTGTTTTTCTTGACAGCATTTTCTGATCATGAGAAGCCAGTTGGAGAATTCATATACTGTTCAATCTAAATTTAAGTCTTTTCCACATTAACAATACAGATTTGAAAATTCTTTCTGCTCCTTTCTTTTAGTTTCCCCTTCACACCTTCAGTTTTGGAACAATTTTATACCATGGGTATAACTTTCTGACACCATCAAATTCCAATATAGATCAACAAAGTTCATGACCTCAGTCCAGGCACTGAAAAATTCAAAGGACTTAGCCACCGATTCAACTTTTGAAGAAATGATCATTAAGTTTAAATCACTCAGACAAGATGGTTATATTAAAGGAAAAATCTTAGATAAACAATCTCCAAACACTGCTAACTAGTCTCCTCTTAAGCCTTCCAGGTTTCTTCTTTGCTGTAGAAGAACTACCAAATTGCTCAAAAGACCCATAAAAATAGAATTTTAATACACGGCTTAAAGTCCATTGAATCACAAAGAAATAAAAGACTTGCCTATTTTCTGAAGAAGGACACTTTAATATTGAATTCGCTGGCAACAATTAAAGGTTTTGGATAAGTTGGCTGAAGCCCTCAACCATATTCTCACAGCTTCACTTCCTGTTTTAAAGTGAGAGCCATTCGGTAAATTTTCTGCCCAGTTCTAAAATATTTGCTTTTATGAGGTGGCAGACCACTCCAAATCCTGGATTTCTTTTTCCAATGCCATGATTTCAATTTAGAGAAATACAAATTCTGTTCCAAAATTCCTTTTCACAGTTGTGGATAGTAACATAATGTATCCATTCATAATCTGCTATAAACAGAATCAAACAGGTTTTGCTTTTTTGGATATTTGATTTTTTGGGCTCTTAAAGAAAGAATCCAACAGAAAAGTCACTACATCAGTAGCCAAAATTCAGCTGAGTCTAATATTCTTACTACCATCCTCGCCAAACTGGTTTCTTTAGGCATATTTAGCTAACCGGTCTACAGCAATTTTCCCATCCCTAGATACCAAGCAAAAAAGGCACCATATCAGGAGCCAAAATTTAGCCAAGTTCAATATTCTCACTACCATCCTCACCGAACTGTTTTGTCTAGGCATATTTTATTTATAACGTGAAAAGTCTTCAAACTCTAGACACATCTAGACATTGAGGCCTTCAAACTCTTATTAATTGGAATTCCTCAAACTCTTAAGAAACACGGAATGGTTGGAAAAAGGCATAAGGCTTTTAGAATCCATTCTCATGATGATGATAATAATAGTAGTAGTAGTAATAATAATATTAATAGTAATACTGCTAATTATAGTCATAAAGGTAATTATAGTAATAATGCTATTATAGGAAAGTACTAATTATAGTAATAATAGTAATGACAATAATAATATTAATAATAGTAATAATGCTAATAATAATAACAATACTAATTATAGCAATAATACTAATAATAAAAATACTGCTAATTATAGTACTAATACTAATAATAGTAAACATACTAATTATAGTAATACTGTTAATAATGGTAATACTTCTAATAATAGTAATAATGCTAATAATAGCAATACTTCTAACAATAATAATGCTAATAATAGTACTAATACTAATTTTAGCAATACTGCTAATAATAGTAATGATAATAATTATAGTCATAATACTAATTGTATTAATATTGCTAATTATAGTAATACTGCTAATAATACTAATAATGCTAATAATAGTAATAATACTAATAATAAAAATAATGCTAATTATAGTAATAATACTAATAATAGTAAGCATGCAAATTATAGTAATACTGCTAATAATAATAATACTTCTAAATACTATATACCAAATCCTTATTAACCAATTAAAAAAGCATATTCATAATTTCTTAAGGAGACATAACGTAGTTGAATTTAGTTAGGCTACGACTAATGTCAGTTAAGTCAAGCTCAGATGGATTGATTTGGGTCAAGTTGTGCTATAATTGCGTTTTGGGTAGCGGCCGGTTTGAGTTGGCAATAACAAGGGCCAAATTTGGGTTCGATTGGATTGAGAGAACAATATGCTGCTCAAGCCTTCAACTCAACTTGGTCCAACACTCCAACTTTAACTCAAACTGATATTTACCGATCTAAACTCAAAGCTGTGATCGGTATATTGGCCAAAATAATCCAATTTATGGGCTTGGATTAACCCAGTCCAAGATGCAACTGCAAAGGAACAAAATCAGGAATTGTGACCATGGCCAAGAGACATTTGCCGCGGGCCCAACCTGGAGACTAGTCTACAATACAAGACTGTATAAAACACTCTTTAATTTCATGTTTTTTCCCTGCATCAACCACCTGGGTATCTTTTTCGCTTAGGTGTTACGGCTGTCGGGAGTAGAAAGGATGGTGTTGGGTGCCAAATGCGGCACGTCGCTGCTGCTGTCGTCCTCTTTCGTTTTCTGTGAAGAGTGCTTGGTCCTCATTCACTAGTTTTCACTGCCGTATGTGGTGGTCTTTTTATGGACTCGTTTGGTTGGTAAAAAATAATTTTTTTTTCTAAAAATATAATTCTTGAGAAGTAGACTTTTTTTAAAAAAAAAAAACTAAAAAAATATTTTTGATATTTTTGGTTAATAATAAAAAAAATGACAGATTTACAGAGTGCTTATATTTGGTTGACTATCCACTTTTCTGAGAAAGTTATATGTAATTCTTATTATACTCTTAATAAAAATTAGGTTTTTAATGCTTCTTTAATGCTGAAGGATTTTTTTAGAAAAAAATAAAAATGGAGTGATTTCTGACTCATGAAAAAGTAACTTTCCCATATTTCTCATAGAAAAAACTTTTCCATGAAATGTGGGAATCATATTTCCATGGAAATACAACTTTTTTGTCTCTCTCATTTGAAACTCTAGCCAAACAAAAGGCATCTCATTACTTTTTCGTTGACTACACTTTTTCTTCTTTTTTTTCTGCGAACCAAATGATCCCTATATCTCTACCGGTCTCACTGTAGCTTTGCATATAAAACCCCCTCATATGACTATAACAATGTAAGAAAATCTTCTCACACTTTTGCTAAAATAATACTGTAAATCAAGAAATAGCTTGCATGCAAGAGTTGAAGTTTCGAATTATTTGGATTCTAAGCAGTATAACTCTCAAAATATTTTGACAGCATTTATTTTTGGGAAAAAAATTTGGTGCACCAACCTGGCCGAGCATCATGTCAGGCAGGTCATCTTATTTTTTCAGGTCAATCATTGAAATGAGCGCATAATGAATAAAATCCAAAGAAATGAGAGAATCTAATTCGCATAGCACATAACTACATGGTGCATGATATAATTTTTCCACAAAATCTAGAAGCAGCCAGGACTTACAACTCTCATTTCCCAGTAAATAAATAAATAAACATTAAAAAATAGATCCCATCGCATCCTGCGGTGGTCCAAAAGCTCTCCAACCTTCTGGATACCCAAGAGGTGACGCACCTCGTTTCATTGGACAAACCATTTTGGTCCTTCCCTTGAAGACAAACATATCACCTCCGCATCCCTCCAAAGATGACCGCCACCGCTGAGCTCGGCTGCAGCAGGGGCCCGGCCCTTGTCATCGGCGCCACCGGCTACATCGGCCGCTTCGTGGCGGAGGCATGCCTTGAGAGCGGGTGCGCCACCTACATCCTCGTCCGCCCCGGCTCGGCGTGCCCTGCACGGGCTGCCACCGTCGATGCTCTCCGAGCGAAAGGTGCCATCGTCCTCGAGGTGAAACCCTGCATGCTGTTTTCTTCCAGTTATAACCATGTTACATAGGATATCAGAGACCACACTTGAACTGATGATGCGAAGCTTTCAGGGATCCGCAAATGATAACGACTTCATGGAGAGGAAGCTGAGAGAGGAAGCCATCGAGGTGGTTATTTCAGCGATGGGCGGTCCTCAAATTCTCGACCAGCTCAACCTGCTCGAGGCCATTAAAGCTGTCGGCTCCATCAAGGTAGCATGACCGCATGTCTCCTTGTCTCAGCTACTTATGTGTGCCTTCGAATATAACTTCTTTTAAACCAATCCTTATTTGTACCAAAATTAATAACCTGCTATATTTTTATAGTCTTAGAGCTGATGATTCTCCTGTAGTTCTATATTTTTTTTTTTTCTTTTCACAATTTCCATCTGTATAGCATGCGATCTTGTAGCATTCTATTCAAGACGAATTTAGCCTACCTTAATATGTTATAAAAAGCGTGTTTCTTTCCTTCCAGAGGTTTTTGCCTTCAGAGTTTGGTCACGACATCGAGAAGGCTAACCCCGTGGAGCCTGGCCTGAGTTTCTACAGGGAGAAGAGGAAAGTCCGTCGTGCCATTGAGGCTGCAGGGATCCCTTACACCTACATCTGCTGCAACTCCATTGCCGGCTGGCCTTACCACAACAACACCCACCCGTCGGAGATTACTCCACCACTGGACCGGTTCCAGATCTACGGTGACGGCAACGTTAAAGGTATAACTTCTCCTGGGTACTATATCTTTTGCTACGAGGACAAAGAAAAAAAAAAAAATCTTGCGACGTGTTGCTTATCGGTTGCTGCTGTCTCTTTTCTAGTTTTCTAATCATTGCTTATGGTTGGTTTGCAAGTTCATGTATTTAATACTAATGTTATCTGTAAGAATATTCGCGTATCAAAAGCTTCATCTAATTAAAAAAAACAAAGTGATCGTAGGTCTCACGCGTCATTTCATGCATTATTTAGAGGAGAGGACTAGTCCCATCCAAATATTCCGTGCAAGCAAAAAATAATTATTTTACTCTAATAAGAAAAGGGATTCCAGATTTGGTATAATGGAAACCTGATCTTGTATTTTTCACAATTAATTTCTATATTGGAAAACTACCAAATTTGTAATCATAGAAGTATAAAATATACAAGTCTACAAAATAAAAAAAAAAATAAATAAGAGATGATCTTGCATGGCTGGAAGTTCGTTGAATAAGACCTTGCATCGTGGAAGTGTGCTGAAGCAAAAAGAATCTTGTGCCTAGATTTGGTAGGTATCTATCATACTCAAACTCTCATGCTTATAGAGGATGATTTTTTTTTTTTGAGCCAATCTTGGGGTTTAGAAAAAAATCAAAAAATTTTAAAAGATGACTATATATGAGTTGTCACTCTGATAAGAAAAAATCTCAAAAGAAAAATTCTATTATATGCTGCAATTCAGATCACACTACATGTAATTATCTTTTTCTACATATTTATTATATTATTAAAATGTAATTCAGTTTTTGGTATTTATTATACTATTAGCGAAAGGCCAAGCTAACCTTTAAAACCATTGTTATTTTATACTATGATTATAATGTCTATAAGAAGGAAATTAGGAGTAACGATACAGTGGATTGAGTGGAGTTTCCGCTATACAAAACTATTTTTTTTTAAAAAATATGTGAAGGTAATTATAAAAAAATAAATATTAGAGAAAATATAAAAATAAATATAGCAAAAGTAATTATTCGTACTTGTGACGGTTCTTTCTCGCCCACCTCCACTTAGAGCCAAGCAACTGAGAGGGACATGGCTCGGAAAGTCATCACAGCTCACGACGTAGTACTTCCGTCTTCGGCCGAATTTTAAAAAAAAGAATTACATAAATATCTTTTAAATATCAAATTATGTATGAATATTTTTTAAAATTAATATTTACATATATATTCTCATAAAATACTGATTTTTTTATTCTATTTTTTATCTTTATTTTTACATATATATCCACGTCATCTAATATTGTTAAAAATTTGACAGTTTCAAATTAAAATTACTAAAATATTTTTTGTAGGTAGATATGCAAAAAAAATATATTTATAAGACGATCATGATAGAAAACAAAAAAAAAAATTCAAAATTTTATTTTTTAATAAAAATAAATATAGTTTTTATTAATGGTACTAGAAGAACCATTATATTAGAAATATTTGTGCAAAAACAGTATTTTATGATGGTACAGGAATAAATAAAATTTTAAAAAAGTATTCATGCAAATTTAAATTTTTAGGAGAATATTTATAAAAAAATTCAAAAATATATTTACAAATATATTTATAATAAAGTGATATAATAATTCTAAATTTATCAAAAAAATAAAAAATATATATATTATATACCAGAAAAATTTTATGGCCCCGCACCCAACGCCCATCGCCTTCACGAAAGCTAGGCGAGCGGCCATAAAATAATATCATGAGCTCAGCCATTAAGACCAGCCCATGGCTATGAGAGTTCTAATGGCGTTATTAATTTCAACATGCAAACGCTAGCAAATCAGGGGCGTGATGATGCCCAAATCTTGTATCAGGTCTGCCCGCGTTAAAATTAGGCTGTCAAAGTGTACGAAAAACAGTCCATACTTTTTATAAAAAAATACTTTTATTTACAATGCTTGACTTTATGAGCTTGCATAATTTATTTATCTATTTATTTATTTTGATTGGTTCCACTAGGAAGATTACATCTGGCTTGCACTACTGCAAGGCCACTAAGATAGGGTCTTCTAGCTGTTGGCTTCGGTGGCAATCTCGCATACCTTTCATTCTTCTTCTCAAGGAAAGTAAAAAATATTATTTTGTGGAGAAAATTATTAAAAATTTTCTTACAAATCCATAATATGGACTTACGTAGCCATAATATGAGTTATCATTATAGTTTTAGCTGTGATCGACTTGATATAAGTACAAAAATAAAGCCATTCACCAAACTCCTTTCGTTTTGTTTGTCCTGCAGCTTTCTTTGTTGCTGGGTGTGATATTGGGAAATTCACAATCAAAGCAGCATATGACTCTCGTACTCTCAACAAAACCGTTCATTTCCGCCCAGCTTGCAATCTCCTTAGCTTGAATGAAATGGCTTCGATGTGGGAGAGTAAGATCGGACGGACCCTGCCGAGAGTTTCCTTGACTGAGAAGGACTTGCTTGCCGTGGCAAAAGGTTGGAAACATCTTGGTCTTTTCCATATACTAGATATCCAAAAATTCATAATATTTTTAGGCTTTTGCATCATGAAGTTAATTTGTTGTAAACGGGTGTCGGTGGACCAAGCACGCCCAAGTAGTAATTTATGATTCAACCTGCAACCAACCAGCTTTAAGTAGGTCCATGATTAGCAGAAATAGATTCGAATCACAAATGGATCAACCTGCCTAGATTCTTTAATCTGTCTAGCCGAGTTTTGTTTAATAATTAGATCAAAGTCAATAACCCGACATGTTTAAGCTGTTTAACTCATTTAAAACTTATTTAACTAGTTTTTGTCCAATTTAACATGACCCATTTAACTAGTTTAACCTGTTTAAACTCATGTGACCTATTAAAAATCCACTTAACCACCTATTTAACCCATTTAATCTGAATGGATCTATTTAACAGATGGGCTACATGGCCTAGTTAGGTTACTTATTTAATAAATGGGATGAATTTAGATTTGAATTTTTGACATGTTTAATAAATAGATTGATTCTAGATTGATAATTTTCTTTTATATAACCTACATCCAACCCAACTCATATCAAACTTGACCTAACCCAATTACCACCCCCTAGTTATCTCGAATAGATCTCTTCGGAAAGATCTAGACTTGGACTACAAAATTAGAACCATACACATTCTGAATTTTCGTTAATGCTGGCTTCCTCAAATAACTATTCCCCTCCAAAAACCACTATTATCAATTACAATATAAATAGAGGCTGCTTCTAATCCCTGTTATTAACTAGGTTTATTTAGAAATGCAATAGTAACATACTCTTATTAATGACAATCACCGACCATTATAATATGAAATAATGGATAGTAACAAATAAATAATAGTGTTATTTAATTATGGCATTTTTCAATGAATAAAATCTTTTCTAACTGGCAGAGTGATTTGAATTTTTTTAAAAAAATATTTTTTTAAAAAATAAAAAGATATTTTCAGTGCAGACAGGCAAGCAAAAATGACAAATACTGACCATTATTCTCCTTATCTGCAATAACAAGAAAGCTAACTAAAACTCCTTATTTAAAATCTTATTATAGAACATAACAGAGGCCTTCATAACAATTATAAAGCCGAGTCTTGGGCACTGAGTCAGGCCACCATCATTCCAAACCCAGCCAGGTCTGTTCTTGGAGAACCAGCTGTTTCCGTTGGTCAAGTTTGGGCATCGATCAGTACAGGCCAAGTCCAGGTCTGGTGGTTTTGTCTTGGCCATTTAGCTAAGCTAGAATCATGTTGCAGACTGTGAGACAACAGAGACAACATCGAGTGAAAGCACTGAAATGGATACTGAATTGTGGAGGCTAACAGTTTCTCAGCAACATGTCTCATATGATAACATCTATAGAATCTCAAGACTAACCGAATCACATTTTGTTTACCTGTTTGACACTGGTGATTCTTTTCTCCTTTTCTTTGTTGGGTTGGTCGGCAGAGAATTGCATTCCAGCAAGCATAGTTGCTGCTTTGACACATGACATATTCATCAATGGCTGCCAAATCAATTTCTCAATTGATGGATGCAAGGATGTTGAGATTACCAGCCTCTACCCTGACATCTCATTTCGAACAATCGACGAATGCTTCAATGACTATGCAGCAGAGCTCGGGCAAGGCAATAAGATCACCTCCCCAACTTCTATGGTGTATATGGCGTCCTTTCCACCAACACATGCTTGAAAGCATCTCAGATGATGATCACTCTTTTCTCTGCCTGTTATAAGAGCATCAGAGTTCCTTTCTTTTGATAGAATTTTTGCTTGATACTCTTCCATTGTGTTGATTTCGACATGACCGGCGGACCTATTTTGCTGGTGTATCCATGAAGTTTGTAGCATGTCAACGAGTCAATCTATATTGTGTAAGGTTTTTAGGTTCTAAGTTCATGCAGCTGTATTGAATATGCTGGAGTTCATGTTTTTTGTGGTGGTGGACCGCCTGTTATGTGGGGCCACGATCGTCGTTGGAGGATGGTCTAGCCACTTTCTTTGTGGCTGGATTGATTTTGTGTTATTTTATTTTGTTTTATTTTATGTTGATTAGGCTTGTTTTCATATTGTTATTTTAGGGCCTTTATGAGAATGTTTTCTTTGTAAGGGTCCTTTTGTTATTTCTTGACCCTATATATATGGGTCCATATACTTGTTTAGTATTATTAAATGATTGAATGAAAATAGCATCATTTTCTCTAAACCCTAGTGTGAAGCCACGGCTAGAGCCAGGTGAGAAGCCTTGTTCTTCTTCTTCCCCCTCCTCTTCTCTTCTTCTTCCTCCTTCCCTCTCCTCCCTGCAGTTGTCCTGCATCAATAGATGTGGCAATTTACTTCATTTCATCGGCACTCAACCAGTCCTGATCTGCAATAGATTCGAGGTAGATACAGATAATAGTAAAACTGATCTCGAATCCAATATATATACATATATATAATTTTTCACAAATCTCTTCTCCAAGATAAAAAAAATTGTAGCTTTATCCGGTTTGAACCATCCAACCTGCTCCGTGTAACTCTATTTGCCCTACTCCGCTCATTCCTGACCCATTGCCATCCCCACATGCGGGGTATTTCGCTAGATGCAGCTATCTTAGGATCTAGTTTTGGAACCTGCATCTTCGTGAACAAACCTTTTTCTTTTTATCGTACGCTAGGTCGGGGCCAACTGTTGGAAAAATCTAATTTACATGTTATTAATTGGAGATATCAAGAACATCCTAGCTATAGATCGATGTTGTCTACCAGCTCGATCATCCTCCATCGTGCTCTTGAGGTCCGCTCCTTCCACCTCCACCATTAGTTTAGAAACCAAGAAATTGCCGAGATCGCTTGCTTCCTCTTCTCTCATAGGTGGTCTCAAGTATCTCCTCGTCTCCAACCTCAGCAAGAAGAAGATCCCTCTCTATCCCCCTTGCTTTGATGCCTCAAAAATGTTGGAGCTCGGCACTGCTCGCTGACACAACAAATCAAATCAGGGGCTTCCGTTGCCTCGAGACCCTAAACCTGATCTAAAGTTGACATCAACAAAAGTAGTTTAGAAGTACAAGAACCTTCAACTGCCATCCTCGACCTCTTGTTATCCATTCTTCAAGCCCTTGCGATACCACACACGGCTAAAGCTTTGATCAATCCTTAACCCACGCAAGCCTACCTTGTGATCAGCACACCTCTCACCTATCTCAATTAGCAACCATTGTTTAGCCATTAGTCGAACCAAACTATTACCATTAATCAAGCCCAACCTAAAGCTCAAATTAGGCTTATCATGCTCCATCTTATGTCAATCAAGTTTCTGAAAATTAAACTGACCGAAGCATTGATGATAGGGGCGGCAATTTATGACCCAAACCACCAATTCAGCTTACATTTATTCGATTATCAGGTTTGGTATAAATGGATTGAGTTTAGGTTTCGAGTTTTGGCCCGTTAAAATAATTTTGATGCATTTAGTAGTTAGGTTCGGTTATAATTAAACCTGTAAAGTCTAACCAATTTATAGCTTGCTTAACCTGAGTAAAATCTATTTAACTTGTGTTGACCCCCTAATGGATTTTGATGAATACAAAACACTAGAGTAAAATTCCATTATATCTTAACAATTCGATTGAGGAATTCATGTGTTTTACTTAGAAAATTGTTAAGAAATGTCTAGGCAAGTTCCCACAATTTTTATGAATTTATTGAAGAATATTTTGAGCTAAAGAAAAAGTTCAGGGACAGCCGAGACGTCTCCTGATAGTTTCAGAGACGTCTCTGGCACAAACAGGAAGAACTGGCACACTTGGAGTCGTCCCCGGCACCTGCCGAGTCGTCCCCGCGTTAGCGGAGTCGACTCTCTCAGAAGCGGAGTCGACTCTCTCAGTGGCGGCAGAAAGACGTTTCTCAAGGGATATGCGTGAGACGTCCCCGCTGTACGCGGAGTCGTCCCCGCAAGCAAAAAGGAGACTCCCCGAGACGTCCCCAAGATGGCGGAGACGGCTCTCTCAGGGTTTTCCAGAGAATGGTTTTTGCGGTGATAAGGAAGCGGAGTCGACTCTGAGATAGCGGAGTCGTCCCCACGCATAAAGTGGACACAAGCGGAGACGTCCCCTGAAAGAGCGGAGACGACTCTCTCAGGGAATTCCAGAGGGCAAGTTTTTCGGAGACAAAGAAGCGGAGTCGTCCCCAAAGAAGCGGAGTCGTCCCCACTCAAAAAGCACAGACAAGGCGAGACGTCCCCGTAAAGTGCCGAGTCGACCCCAGATAAAGTAAAAAGTAAAATCCTGTAGGTGAGACGTCTCTCGCTGTAGCGGAGACGTCCCCGGAGCGCCTGGGACGCGACTGACAGCTTTTCAGGTTTGATTTTGAATTTCAAATCCTTCTCTTTTTGTCTCTAACGGCTATATTTGCTTTTTGGGCTATAAAAGGGACCTCTTAAGTGGTTCTCAACAACTCTTCACCAACCCAAAGCAAAATCATTCAAGAGAGAAGTTTGAAAGAAAAGCTCAAGGGAGTGAGTGCATCCAAGGAAGGAAATCAAGTACTTTCAAGTCTCCCAAGTGATTTCAAGCTCAACCACTCTCGCGCGCTCGGGAATCAAAGCTCACACTCAACCCTACGCGGTCTACCTTGGAAGAATCAACATCTCCCACGCTTCCAACGGCAAAAAGATTCTTCCGGGTTTCATTGTTCATAAGTGCTATATTTGCTTTCTAGAGCTTTTATATTCTTTTGTACACTCTTTTATCGTGGTGCTTGTTCAAGTCAAGGGACTTGGAACAAGGGAAAGGCGTCCCAAGCCTAAGAGAAATTGGGGGTTTAGGGTTTGTTGTGAGCCCGGTGTAAAACAACGAGTTGGGTAGTGAACTCGCAAAACTACCGTACTGTAATCTTGGATTATAGTGGAAATACCCAAAGGCGCTTTGGGGAGTGGATGTAGGAGCAGTGAAGGCTCCGAACCACTATAAAACCGTGTGCTTGTGGTTGTCTTCTCTTATCCCTTTATCCTTGCTTTAGTTTATATATTTGTGTGTTTTAATTTTAAATTAATCAAAAAGTTTTTTAAAACACCCAATTCACCCCCCTCTTGGGTGACCATCTTTGGGCAACAACTTGTTTAACATAATTCCACCTATTTATTAAATAGGTCATGTGGATGGCTTCGGGGTACATATTTAATAAAAAAAGGCTGGCTTTAGGTTTGAATTTTTGATATGTTTACTAACTGGATCATTTAAGTTGACATAGTTTTGTCTAGAATTATAACCGACCTGTCCCAACCCAATTGCCACCCGATTGGTCATATTTAACCCACCTCATCCAAGCTATTATTCAAATTTTATTTTTTGACCATTTTATATTTTCAAAATAATCATTTTAATTTCAAGTCTAAACTAGCTCCCTGTGTTTAGTAGGTTAAAACTATTCAAGAGTGGACAGTCAATTGGCCGGAGTTCAATTTTTATATATAATTGATAGATATGTAAGTCTCACACCTATAAAGAGAACATCTACCAGTCTACTACACTTTTTCATATAATTTATTTAAGAAGAGGCATCTGCATCAACTCCACTGCTTTAACTCAAAATTTCCATGTACTTTCCTAATTATGACAACTAAAAAGAATTGGGTCAACAGCTGACGGTCAGGGACCATTTGATGGCTCATGATGGTGTCCGCCACAAATCACACATCAAGATGCATGAACATGCAAATCTTGAAATCTATTTTAATGTGCATCATGCAATGTTGCATGTATGATGTGTGATGAAGGATGGACAATACATTTAACCATCAAATGAGTGAAGGATTTGTATATATATATATATATATGAAGTTTTCCGTACCAGTTCATCCGAGTTAACTCCAGCTGTCCGGGTTTGATTGGCCTCCAAATGGTCTACACGCGGCACTCCCAGTTCTAAGCTGCCACGTCACAGCTAGACAAAATCTGTCTCCTCCAGTTCCATCAAGAAATACGTGTAGGGCCGAAACTCCCCCTCCTCCTCGATTGTTCTTCTTGTCCTGGATTCGTTTCTGCCCACCGACCACCGGTCCTTCTCCAAGAATCCGCGATGCCGCGGCGTCGTACAGTCTCCGCCCTCTCTCTTTTCCTCGTTCTCCTCGTCTGCCTCCCCATCGCCTCCGCCCTCCGTCCCTTGGTCCTCGTCATCACGAGCAACGACCTCAAGGACTCCCCCGACTCCGATCCCCCCGATGATTCCCCGGAATGGGACGAGTTCGGAGACCCCGGCCCCGCCTCCGCCTCCGACGACGACCACGACCCGGGCTCTTGGCGCCCAGCCCTCGATCCTTCCACTTCGTCCAACTCCTCCTCCGATGACCCCCACGAGGACCTCTACCTCTCTGGCATCCGCGCCATGATCTCCGCCGCCTCCTCCGGCGACCCCGCCGCTATGGACTCCGCCGCCTCCGACATCGAGGCCTCCGCCTCCGCCGGCCACCCCAATGCCCAGTCTGCCCTCGCCTTCCTCTTCGGCACCGGCCTCGCCCGCCCACAGAGCCGCCCCAAGTCCTACCTCTACCACCACTTCGCCGCCGAGGCCGGAAACATGCAGTCCAAGATGGTCCTGGCCTACAGCTACTTCCGCCAGGACGTGAGCGCCCCGAAAACCTTGTAAAATTCCAATCTTTTTTCTGAATTCCAAACAAAAGCCTAATCTTTACTTCAATGTTGTCCAATCTTGCATGTGTGCAGCTGTACGACAAGGCGGTCGAGCTCTACGCGGAGCTGGCGGAAGCGGCGATGGCGAGCTTCTTGATCTCGAAGGATCCGCCGGTGATGGAGCCCGTTCGGATCCACAGCGGAACCGAGGAGAACAAGGAGGCCCTGAGGAAGTCCCGAGGGGAGGACGATGAGGACTTCCATATCACGGAGTACCAGGCGCACAAGGGTAACGCCGCCGCGATGTTTCGGATGGGGCTGCTATATTACTATGGGCTGAGAGGGGTGAGGCGGGACTATGCCAAGGCTGTTTATTGGTTCTCGAAGGCTGTGGAGAAGGGGGACCCGAGGGTGATGGAGCTACTCGGGGAGATCTATGCAAGAGGTGCTGGAGTGGAGAGGAATTATACCAAGGCTTTTGAATGGCTCACGCTTGCATCCAGGCAGCAGTATTATTCGGCATATAATGGATTGGGATATCTCTATGTCAAAGGATATGGAGTAGAGAAGAAAAACTTAACCAAAGTAAGTTCTTCCAAAACCTATCTCTTATTTATGTATCTAGTTTTTGAATGCAGATTGCTAGGTAGCAAGCTGAAAAAGTTTTGCAGTATAGTATTTTGTGGCCGGTATGATTAAAACAGAATATGCGACGATATAATACTGGGTGTAAAAATGAGAACAAGGCATGGAAAAAAGGTTCCCTTGTGTGATTGGTGTATGTGCCACATGACTTAGAGACTTGATACAGAATTTCTGATTATTCATCGAGCACAGAGGATGAAATTAAATTCATTGATTGGAACTATTATTTATAGAGATTCAGAAAATCCCTGATTTTTTTTATCCCTTCTTTTATGCCTTTTGAATGCATTTTTCAAATGAGAGAATGTAATGTGTGTACAGGGGATTGAGAGGAATGTGGTTGATATTTTTTCCTGAGGGAATCTCCAAGACAATGTGCAGAACATTTATAAAGGTTATTAAAAAAAATGATATGAAGAAAAGATGCGTAGACAAATATCAATTACAGGAATTTAATAATTACAAGGGCATTTCAGACATTCAAAGGTGCTATAGTAGGTGTTAGAGATGATTAGAAGAAACTGGTGGAAAAACATCTTGGACCTTGGTGCTTGATGTTGATTTGTTGCTGTCCATGATTCTAATATTTTGGTGGGAAACTTTTAAGAGATTAGAACATGGAATTGTGTCATGGGAATCTACGTCTAGAGAATTGATAGAAAAAAATTCATAAGGTTGATTGCCCATTTAGTTATCTTGCTATGATGATATGGAAGTTAGAAAAACAAAACTTAGGTATCGTTGGAGGAGAATATTTTATTAGCAAAGTACCTTTCTTAGCGAGTAAAGTAATAGGGTTGATCTTACGAAATGCTTGCTCTTACTGATGCTCATATATAAGGGTTTTGCTATGGTACTTTCTGTTAGCTTTCGTTCATTACAATATGGGATACTAGGCAACCATGACTGCCATATGTAGTGCTTTTAAATGTGCAAGAAGGAAAAAGGAAGATTTTGCACCATAACTAGGCACTAGCATGGAGATTAAAGTGGTGTAGGTGGTGGCTCTCCAACGAGGAGATGGTGGTGTAGTGGCAGTGGGAAATGGAATAGATTGGTTTCAGTGTAGGGGAGAAATGGAAGGAGGGAATGTGACCTGAGGTGTTGCAATAGTGGTGTGGTGAGGCTATGAGAGATGATGGTTGGAGAGGGGGTGGTGGCCATAGCTCTTCTTCAAATTAGGGCAAAATTCTGAGATGGAAATAAAGAGTCTTTCTCCATGTTACTATAATCAATGTCCCATAATACATTCCTTATTTATGGTACTCATACCTAGAGTGGCTATTTTTGGTTAAATGAAGAATTGTCTTGATTATTCATTTTGTGATGGATGGATGATAATGAAAAGAGCTAAAAATGGGCCACTCAAATCGAAGATCCACATCATTGAGTTTGATCTACACTTTTAAAAATATCTTGAAACCAAAATTCCTTATATTTTGAAAATCTCTAAACTATTAATCAAGTGGGTATAGAAACAAAAATGAACGGCACCATGTATGCTAGCATTCTAAAATTCATGATAAGGCATATGATTTGAAATTCCATTTTGTTTATCATATTTCCCTTATCTTATTACATGTAAAAATTGAAAGGTTTTGCTTCTAGATCATAGCAACATATCGTGTCATACCATTAAAACTGTGATTATAGTTAAGTATCATATTATACAATTAAAACAGTCCATTTTTTTTTACCTTCTTGTTACTTAGATTAGATGCCACAAAAAAAAAAATGATTTTTGGTTTCAAGTGGTATAAATCATAGTTAATGACATGAAACTCCAATTTGGAGGATCCACTATTGATTTTTAGTATTTCCATACCTTGGTATGCCAACAATGTGCTTTCAATGTTATATAATACTGAAGCTTTTCTTTTCATATTTCATACTATTAGGAATTTAGTTGTTGAAGATTTGAACTTAGGTTTTCTTTTCATATTTCATTCTATTAGGAATTTAGTTGTTGAAGATTTGTACTTTAGTTCCATATGTTGATGTTGGAAAGTGTGGTTTATGAAGAGATGTCAAGTTTTTCAGTGGTAATTATTAATCTGTGGTAACGGGTGCAGCTAGCATTAGCTAATGGATGGTAGCTGTGGGTTTTCTACTGCATTGTTATTGATTTTTCCTAAATTTATCATATTGTGGTTGGAAATTCTGCCAGGTCACATTTTGGCTTTTCATTTTTTTGTTTCATTTCTATCTTCTCGCCAGATGATTATATATAAAATTGAGCAATATTAAGAGAATCTTTACTGTACCTTTTTCACCTTATAATTTATGACCTTTGGGTTATCTTTAGAAAAGATATTTTTCTGGTTTATCTTTTAGATATAAGCTGATGTTTTGTTGTTACTATAAGTGGCAAACTTTTTGTAATCTATGATGCCCTGTAATTGCTGCTTTGGATTAACCCAAGCATTTAAAAGTTGAGATCTTGGCTGTGTCATTAGGTTTCTAATATGGAGATGAATCGGATGTTGGTTTATCTTTTCCAAGATGGTAAGTTGAGAAAATATGGAAAGGGCTGAGATATTGCAATGCCTTGGCCGATGTTACTGGAACTTGGACATTAGATGATCAGCAGATTTAGCGAAATCAAGATCAGTACAATTTTTAACATTGATTTTTAGTATTTGACCATTGAAAGCACATAGGCTTTTTATGATTGGCCGTATATGAAGCATAGATATGGAAAGGGGATTGATAGTGGTCCCAGTCAAAGAAGGATTATAACAGATAAAAAAAAAGAAATATATATTCTCTTTAAGGCGAGAACATGACCACAATAGTTGAGGAAATTTTCTTGCTTTCTTATTGCTAAACTCTGGTTCCTTAAATAGGCTAAAGCCCAGCGAAACCAACGAGTACATGACCGAAACTTAAGCTACTAAACTTTTACTCAGTAAACAACAACGGGAAGTAATGGAAAAACAGACTCCTAAACTAGCTCCAACGGCTAGTTGACTGGGCAACGCTGCATGTAAACGTTTGAAGCTGTTTTATTCCCTGCGTAATCCATGCAACAACTTTGACAGCTTGTTCTTGACCTCCGCAAGCCATGCAGCTCCTTTCTCACGTGCACTCTTCACCCTTGATACTTGAGGTTCGGTTTTAGGCCCCTCTCTGACCGACGTGGCCTATCAGGGATGCAGATGCAGCATGATACAGAATCACGAAGAAATAGGTCATGAGTGTGGTAGGGATGTTACTACGTACATACATGCATACATATACATATACATACATACATACATAATACATACACACATGTATCTATGTATGTACATATATGTATATGTATATAAACGCACATAGAGAGACATACATATGTAACTATATTTTTATTATAAATATTTCTAGTTTAACAACTTAGATCTTCCTGTTCTCTTTTTGTAAACTCTCCATGGCTCTCCATCAAGGAACACATAATGGTGAAGATCCATGGGGGTTTTACTTATCTTAAATGAGTGTGGATCCAAATGTTGCTTGCTCAGCCATCTTGACCCATGAATGAATAGAACAACATCCAAAAGTATTCGAAGTGGTTGGGAGTTATATGGAATGTAATCCCACTGTATATGAAAATAATTTTCCTTCTTATGAATGGGTACTTGTAGGAAGTATATGACATGTAAGAATGTGCCTGAACATATATTAGGTGTATTAGCATCCATTATATATTGGCTTCAAATACTACTACTCTGAGGAAGTATCCATGCTTCATACTTGCTCAGTTTAATGATATAGTTAGTTTTATCAAAATACTTGTGCAGCAATGAAGGTTGTTGGCCGATTATTTAAAAAAACTCATGGTTTAGCTCTTAATGTCACTTTCAGGCAAGAGAATATTTTGAGAAAGCTGCTGAAAATAAGGAGCCTGGAGGACATTATAACCTAGGTGTTTTGTATCTTAAGGGCATGGGTGTAAAAAGGGATGTGACGCTAGCCCGCAAGTTTTTTCTTACTGCAGCTAATGCTGGTCAGCCAAAGGCCCTCTACCAAGTGGCGAAGATGTTTCAAAAAGGCATCGGTCTTAAGAAGAATCTTCAGATGGTATTTTTTCCTCTAAAACCATACTAATGTTTATTTACTGTTTCATGCATTGGTTGCTTCTACTTTTTATTCCAATATGCTGATCTCACTTTGAAATAGGTATTTGTTCTCATTTTTCAATGTTGTGAAGCGGGGGGCTGCTCTGGTTGTTCATATTTAAGTAGCTTGCTAATGCTTGTAGCCTCGAACCATTCCTAGACCTTCTCTTTTCACATGGTTTTGTCAAGTATGTTCAGCTTCTATCGCACTATACGTGCCAATTTAAATTGAAGCTTCTTTCTTTTTTGTATTATTTAAAATACTGTTATTATTTATTACTGTACTGTGCATTTCATATTTTATGGGTACATATTGGGTTGATTTGCTGCCTAATGTGAAACTAATGTTAGATAATTTGAGAATTAAAGTCAAATTACTTAAAGTCAGTATCTTAGACAATACTTTTAGATATTTTGCATGATCATTCTATTCCATCCGCTTCACCACCCACTTTTATTCCTGCATTTCTTGCATGCTTTGTATTATATATGTATAATATTTACATGCTTTGTCATTAGACCTACATTTTCCTTGCTCTAGCACAAACCTTATTAACTCAAAAGATTATTAAATATACCTGAGACAGCTTATACAGTATGAGGCAGCTTTGCTCTAGTTTTATGCTAAATTTTTTTTGTAGTATAATTATATTATCTTTTTTTCCTTTGTAGATATTTTACATTCTTACTCTATTTTGCTAGATTATGCATTTTCTTTCATTTCATTTTGTCAATACTCTTTTGGCCTGCTTCTGCCCAATATTTTAAGACCAGGATGGACCAGTTTGGACAAACAAGGTTAGAGCATTGTGTTTGGTCTAGTCTAGCATCAATCCTGATTGGTGGTAAAAACTACTTGCTAGAGTTATCCGAACCAGCCAGATCATGTCTAAACCCATTATTATTTGAAACAAGAAAGTATGGTTGATTTGTAGCGAGACTTAAATTCATGTCTTTAGTTTGCTTATACAATGAGTGATCAGTTTTTGGTGCTGAGGCCATGCCAACCACTGCTGGCAGGACATATGCTGTGTCATGCTGAGAAAAAGTTTAAAAAGCACTTACCGCCATTTTTCAATTAAAAATATTAAGATAAAAGTAATTAATAGATGTTGTGCCAACCTGTGCAAGGTTATAGGCCTGGCATGGGCCGGCGCTTGAAACTCTAGAAGTTATTACCCAAGTTTGAGGTGTCTTTTGTTGTAAGCTATTGTTAAAACTTGAATACACAACAATTATATCATGAACTTCATGTGTCAACTGAACAGACCAGTTGGAGGAACCTGTTTGGATCATATGGGCCAGCTTTTCTTTCAACATTTGGTATGATTTGAAACGTTATGCATGCAACGTACATCACATACTTGGAGATTAGTGTAGTAGAGATTTCTCATAGTATAGCATTAGGAGATAGAGTGATGGATACTTGGTGGAATGGCCTTGTCAAAAAAAAAACAGTTAATTCATCAAGCCTTTAAAATAATTTCTTTATTGTCATGTGCAATCATGACTATGGGTTAATTTTCACTAAAATGAGATATCATCATGGTCCTTCTATTGTGTTGTTGGGTGACAACCAACAAAGTGATCAATTTCTAGCCAGCTTTTCTAGAACTAGTTTCTAGTTTCTCTTGTGATTGAAGTCTTAACACCTGTGTTTCAGATGCGGTATCTAATAGGATTGCCGTATTTATATACTTCAAGGTTTCAAACTCTTGTTTTTGCTTTTTTGCCAAGCCATATGAGTTTTAGTTTCAGCAGCTTCTGCGGGTCCAGTCCAATTGCAGCAATTTCGGCCAAAAATGGATGGATTTCATGACATGATGTAATGCGCTACTATTATGTGTGGTTTACAAGCATCCAGTCTACTATATTTTAATTCATACATTTCTCATCTTGTCTAGCTCGTAGTGATGCAGGACTTCAAGCATATAAGAATTGGCAGGCCAAAAAGAAGAGGATTTATTAAGGCTTGATTAAAAATAAGTGCTTGATGCCTTGAACTGGGAAAAGAACATATCTGAATAGATTCCTAATTTCAAGAGAAAAAGATATTTCGTGTAGCTCTGCTAGGGTTTTATGGTGGAAATAGGAGATTGTCAAAATATGGCAAAGATGACTCTGAGAATGTCAAATTAGGTGAATTTAAGGACAGAAATCAATGTTTAGGTTCAAGGAGATTAGAAGTGAAAAGAGAGGTATTCGAATCAGATCAAACTTGATTGCAACACAGAACTAGCAGAAATTAGAAAAGAAATAACAGCAGTCAATTAACAAATGAAATTGAGAAGGAAGACACTTCAACAGATCTGATTTTATATTCTGCAACGATTTGATCTGACGTGCAAATTAAGCCAGCATTAAGAAGAATTCAAGTAGAAAAGACAAGAATGGAGAAATATAGTTGAAATCAGGAGAAGAACTAAGAGAATAAATGAAGAGCAGGAATAGTAGCCATACCGGGCCTTTAAAAAATAAATAAGAATCTCAATGACATCTTGCATACAATGCTCTGGAAATCTATTTTTTTTCCAACTCCAAAGCCAGCCAACTCCTGTTCTTTCCTATTTTGGAGTCTTAGACTCGAACAATCTTGGGATTCAAATAAAACTAAACTGTTTTGGTAAGCCAAATAAAACTAGACTTTAGTTTGAAAACTAAACAACTGATCCCATTACTAATTGATATAGACTAGGACAACACTAATATAATAAAGAAAAAGCTTTCATTGGACATCATTGTTCACTGAAGTGTAGTGTGAGTAGTGCTGACAGTAAATACCCCTTTTTATTGAAAAGTACTTCTTAAACTGCTGCCACACTCAATTAAATACAAAATCCTCAAGACTAGACTAAATCCAAACTGTTTAAGTGGATTTAGGCTTCAATTTGCACCTTATATGCATCGATTGGATGGATGTGGACCAACTACACTTTCATATAGTGACCGATCATGCATATTCAGCCTTCTATTGCCTGGATTGACCATTGGAAAGCCTTATGCACTGGCTCTTCCATCCATTTCATCCTCTCTTAGTGTGCAACAAGCGATCTTCTATCACTGCTATAACAAAGTCAGCATTAGCACTACTGATAATGTCCATTTATATGCAAATTTGATCAATAGGTAGGAGACCTCCAGAACCAATATGGACATCAATCTATATTTTTTCTATTTTTTCCTCAGTCATTAGACATTTACAAAACATCGAAGCAATACACGTCTTTATCAAAAAAGTAAAGAGCAAATGAGTAAAAGGATACTGGAACAGGGTCTTATATTTGCATTCAACATCAGGCATGACATCGAAATTGATGTTCTGAGATAGCTCCTCGAACGCTTTCCCTTTGCTCTTCGGAATGCAAACTTTTGCATGTACCAATAATAACAAGTCAATCTAGGTTTGTTCATTTTAAAAAAGACTAGTCTCTAGAAATTGAAACCTACTCGTAAGAAATGATCGTTGGTTTTTGATCGGACATAATTATTCACATTGTCTTTTAGCTCTTGCCTAAATTTTTGAATAAATCAAACCAAATGCTTTCTTTTAAACTTGTGTACGCATGACCTGGAACTTTGGTCCCTTGAGTTGTATCAAGGGACCAAAGTTACAAGAGTCCTTAGGGTTAAAATTTCATTTTTGATTTTTGTCCTCATTTTCAAATTAAATAAAGCTATATGTTTTGGTGTTGTGACTAGCTACATGTCTTCTTCAACTAGATTATATATGACTGGTTGTATCGATGTGATGCATCTTTTAAATGTATCAATACACTAAATAGGCTTGTTTTGGCCAAGTTAAAATAATAAGACAGGATTAGGTATGTAATGTCATTTTCTAAAAGAAATCCATAGTCATAAATTTAGTTTGAGTACTAGGATTTATTTAGTTGAATTAATGGTGCAAATTAAGTCTAGGCTTTATATGATTAAAATATGTTACAAATTCACTCTCTGAAAATTTATTGTTATTATTAATTTTTATATACATGGCTGCCTTTTAGGGTTCACTTTTGTTTTTAAATCTAGGATTAGTTTTGTTAAATATATATCATGAAGGCACCATCCTTTTACAATCATCCCTTTTTAGAAAAGCAAATGTTTGAAATTAGTTTTTGAAATATCTCTGAGAATTTCAAGAAACCTAGTTGCCTTGAAATTCCCAGTGCATTCACGGGGAACGCCTGTGGATGAGGAAATGTGTTTCCTGCAGATGTGGTATAACTGTTTTAAATAGAATGTTAAACCAGCTGCTAAATGCCCTGTGCAATGACATCATGATATTATTTTCCAAATGTCAAATTCTGTTGCTGCTGCCATTTGTAGTTGTAGCACTGAAGTAGCATATTTTGAAGAATTATGACGACCTGGAGTCTAATATTGTTTCATGTTTGTTTAAAAAAACAAGAGTAAAAGATTTCATCATGCCATGCATCCAGTACCTTAAATCTAATTTATAAAGCTGTCAATATAAGTAGACAAGAAAAAATTAGATTTAATATATGAAATATTTTCTTATTTATCGACCATTTATTACTCCATTATCTTACTTCTCCATTATTCAGGTAGCATTCTTACAATTGATATTGACTTGTTGCAAGATAAAATTATTCCCAACTCCCACCAATCACAGTTGTGGAGATTTCTTCTTGTGGTACATACTCTTGATTTTATGTACTTTATCATTGATTTGTTTCTTTCCTCTGGGTTTAGGCTACACTATTGTACAAAACAGTAGCAGAGAGGGGACCTTGGAGCTCCTTGTCAAGATGGGCCCTAGAGTCCTACTTGAAAGGTGATGTGGGAAAAGCGCTCTTGTTATATTCTAGAATGGCAGAGCTGGGATATGAGGTGGCACAGAGCAACGCTGCTTGGATCCTTGATAAATATGGGGAACAAAGCATGTGCATGGGAGAATCTGGCTTTTGCACAGACACACAGAGGCATCTCCGTGCACATTCTTTGTGGTGGCAGGCATCAGAGCAGGGTAATGAACATGCTGCTTTGTTGATTGGGGATGCTTACTACTATGGCCGGGTATGTATTGCTTGATAAAGGTTATTAAATTATGTACTCAACAGGTGTTAATATATTTTGTTGCTTTCCTAAAATAGTCTCGAGTAAAATGTTCTACCCACTTGACATAGCCTTGTTAGCTCCGATTTCTGAAGTGCTTATTTCAGCTGTGCTTAAATGCCTTTCTAGAGACATGCTCCAAAGCCATGTTACAGATGAATAATTATGAACGCTGGTGTCCATAGTTAACAATATGTCAAACAGGCTTCCTGTCTATTTATCATCTTTTGAATGGGCATTATACCAGAATCACTTTTGTGCAATCAGAATTAGCTGTGGAATAGTGAATACTTTATAATTAAAGTTCATATTATTTTGGCTGGCAGTGGGTAGTGAATCTTGGCTTGTCATGGCCCAAGCTGGGAAGTGTAGTTTTAGCTGTGGGCCATGCTCATGCTTAATTTAATGATTAAGCTCATCGATAAACAATGTAGTATAATGGGACTAAGGTACACCGTACCGATACTGGTAGGCGTACCGGTCGCCTACCGGATCGGTATGGTTCCGGTTCAGAGCGGTTTAAACCGGTACCGAATAGGCCAATTCTTCTCCATGGAAGCAGGTGCGCTTAGCCGGAGCCAGGGAGGAAGAGAAGGAGAGAGCGGGGGAGGGAGGGAGGAGGAGCCTCCGCCGCCCACGGAGGGCTGCGGGGGTGGAGGTGGGGGGGGGGGGGGGACGGCGGAGCCCGCGGGGCGGCCTCGGCCTCCGCGGGCAGTGGAGGCCTCTCCTTCTCCCTCCCTCCCCCGCTCTCTCTCTCCCCTTCTCTTCTTCTTCCTCGGCTCCGGCTGGGTTCGGCATCTACGGCTCTGTACCGGTTTCCATTGCTCCGCCACCGATACGGTATGTGCTCAACCAGCCGGTACATGCTCGTTCAGCATACCATGGATTGAGATAAGTTTATGAACTAGGTTCAGTCTAGACTCAGCCCTAATTGCTACTTAATAGCCTGCTCTCAGACATGCAGGTAACACCTGACATGCCTGGCTTGGTTGGGTCTGAGCCAGTTTCATCTAGCTCACATTACTATTTTCTAACCACTCCTGCAACTTGCCGTTTGTTATTTAGCCCTAAACTATTGTCATTTCCAAGCAAAACTGATTCTTCTGATAACTATACCAGATCCATTGAAAGCTGTTTGTCGCTGAGCATTCATTCCATCTTTGAATATAAGATATGCACTATAATTATCAATCCCACTATCAGAAGAATCCAGTGGGATATGCAATAGATGTAGTACTGACTTGTTATCAGATTTTCAGCAGACTTTCATCTCTGATTTCTCTGTTTTGGTTGTTGCAGGGCACCGAGAGAGACTATGAACGTGCAGCGGAGGCGTACATGCATGCTCAATCACAATCCAATGCTCAGGCTATGTTCAATCTGGGATACATGCATGAGCATGGACAAGGACTGCCTTTTGATCTTCATTTGGCAAAAAGGTATTACGATCAGGCCCTCGAGGTTGATCCGGCAGCGAAATTGCCTGTTACTTTTGCACTTACAAGCTTGTGGATACGAAAGAACTATGCCGACAGCTTCCTGGTAAGGTTTCTTCTTTTGTTGCATCTTTTCAACCTCACCTGCAAGTTAAGTCAATTGCTGATCATATTGGTCATCCGGATATGACTTTTTAAAATGTTCTTAGGAGCTTATGTTTTTTATTAGTATAGGTGTCTTTGTTTCTTGGTTCAATTTAGAAGTAGCACTACATAATTGTCCTTTTTTGGCTACTTAAGGAAAGGATGCTAGGTCTGTCTTTCACCTAAGAAACTGGACTGTAGGTTGGGTTTTGGACATCAGCAGACCAACTATTGCTTATTGGAACTAAAATCTTAATGGTTCTCTGTTATCACCATTAGGTAAAGCTCACGTTGGCTTTAGTTCTATGTGAATCTTGAGAGTTTCCGATTTACTTTGTATCGGCCTTCAGCAAGATAATTGAATTTCAAAGACGTGACTCAACAATGCAACTCTGAGTTGTCATATTGTGCCCATTCATGTACTGACAGAAAAGTAGGTGTCACTCAGAGATTCGTGCTTGAAAAGTGCCACCTGTGTAGTTATGTATGCGAGTATCTTCACTCATTGTGGTGCTGCTGTTAAAATCATTTGTTTAATGGTTGGGGTTGGCTTCATTTTTCATTAGGAACTAGCAAATATGATTAGAACCAAAAAAGTTGTTCACTTACTAAAACAAAATGCCCTCATATGCTTTCCTTTTTTCTGGAAAGTAAGTGGTGTATCGTGTGATTCGAGTGCCATTCTCTGTTCTTATAGATAATATCAGGAATTTTTATTGTGTTTCAGGTTAGGTTGATTGATTCACTCCCTGAGGTCTATCCAAGAATTGAGGCATGGGTGGAGGAAGTACTCATGGACGAAGGCAATGCAACTATATTGACCCTCTTTGCATGCCTCCTTGCTGTCCTTTACCTCCGCGAACGGCAAAGACGGCATGCTGTGGTGCCGCCTCATCAGCCAGATGGTGTGCCCAACTAATGCAGGAGAGAGACACACGGAAATCAGCTTCCTCTTGCGCAGCCTGCAGACTTCAATAAGGCCATTATAAATGCCAATTAATCAAGAACTTCATTTCATGGCTAATTCAGTTGGATTCACAGAAAAAAAGTCAGTAATCGCGAAGGCATTGGTTTTGATGGTCCCTTCCCAAAACCTTGTTTAACTTAATGTGTAAATACTCCTTTGTAACATCAACTGGGGGGAGGGGCTACACACTGACTGCAAGCAGAGATGTCCGCAGCTCATGGGATGGCATTGGCTGTTCATTCCTTCAAGAAGATATAATATTAATTGAGATTTGTAATATTCTGCTACTAGACTGCTGCTTGAGTACGGGGGTTGGTGCATCAGAATTTTTTTTTTTTTTTTTCTTAAGCTGCCTTGTTCTGCTTTTAATCAGCCGTACTTTATAGATTTACCCCCCTCTTTGAGGTGTTAATTTTTCCATCCATTTTCTTATTAAGCTGAACACGGAGATAACAAATCCAAGAAGTGATGTAAGAGGTATGATAGGCAACCCCTAGACTTGATACCGATTACCGTTCCCCTAAACATATTGATAATTAAGTAATTTTTCTGTAGTTCTTGTGGAACTTTTTTTTCTTGCCAACAGTCTCCGTTTGATCGGGTTGGGGGCTCTCACAACCACCCTCTTCTTCTTTGTTGCTTGCTGACTTGAGCTGTGCGAAGTAATTAGGCTCGCAGCAGCCTATGGATTTGTTCAAAGGTGGTTGGGTTCTAAATAATATTTTATTTATTATTACTATGGTCGAAATGATCGGATTTCATCAAGGATTAAATGTATACCCCTTGCACATAGATTATTTCCATATTTCGAACAAAAAAAAAAACCATCTGCTGGAATGCCTTCTTAGTTGTGCTAGGAATGCCAATAATATAATCTCCTCTTAAAGAAGACTGCAATTTATTTCAAAACATAAATTCGACACACAGAAAGCAAAGACAAAAGAAGTCTACAGAGTACAGACCTCAGATACTTTTAAGACCGATCGAAACACTATCTCTAGTTTGGCTAAACCTTTATTATTTTTGACCATCGTAGGGTCGCGAACACAAGCAAAAGCACAAGCAAAAGCGCATTGGCACCCACATCACAGCACTTCTCGGATGAGCAGATGGATTCCGAACGAAGCGGTGCAGATTATGAGCCCGAACAGCGCCAAGAAGTTAAATCCCCTGAGAACAAAAGCCAACATGGTGAGGAAACAAAAAGACACGCACACGCACACTAAAATCGAATGACAGCGCGAAAGAACGGGAGAAAAAAACAAAGGCAGGTAAATCTATATACCCAATCTTGAGACGATTCTCTGGGACTCCGCTGGAATAACCCTTGAAGTAGAAGAATCGGGCGACCGTATAAAGGACGCCCAGCCCGGCGGCGATTATAGGGTGCTGAAACCCGCCCACCAACAGCGTCACGAAGAACACCGGCATCGCCTCCAGCGAGTTCTGATGCCCCCTCTGCCAAACATCACATAACCTCACCTCAATCCCTTCAATCACGACATGCATCAATTCTCACAGGGAAAGCCAGCACCAGAGGGAGATGTATACATACCTGGACGCAGTTGAAGAGCTTGGCATCCTTGTTCTCGGATTCAATCGCATACAGGTTGGGATAGAACACCTTGTACCTGACGGGAGTCGAATAACAGCATTAATCATAACAAAATCGAGCATAAAAATTAGAGGATCGCAGGTGTTGTGTGGGGAACTCCCCCTCCCAAAAAAAAAGCCAGAGATTTACTTCCTCCGGGCCTTGCCGACTTGGAAGCCCATCCAGAAGTTGAGAAAGGTGTAGAGAACCACCACCAAAACCACGTATCCGTACTCCCTCGGGATCTCTACGCTCACCGCCATCTCTTCCGTTAATGGCGCTGTCGCCGCCCTTCAACCTATTCCTTAACCGAGCCCAGGCCGAGGAAGGGTTCCAAAGGTGGGGAGGATATCTAAAGCCCAGAGGCTTCCAAGCATCGTCGCAGATTCGTCGAAACCGGGGGCTGTTCCGGTGGGGCCAGCGCCACCGCGACAGTTCTCGGAGCTAGGGCTGACCAGGTCCGCCCGTGCCCTATCCGATTAGACTCGGTCCAATCCATATTTCAAGGGCCATGGATCAAATTAGGTTCAAAAATTGGATCCAATCAAACCAAAAAATAAGTCTAACTCGACCTCGATCCATCCTAGGTCTAATCCAACCTCACCAGAAACTCCGAATCGTATGAGCCTGTGGATTAGATTAGGTTCAAAAATTAGATCCGGTTTAAATCTATGGTCAAATCTCATCTCATATTTAAAAAAAACAAAATAAAAGTCTTCCATCTTCTTGACTTTTCCCTTCCATTCCTACTATTTGTTTTAAGGAGTATTATATATAACACAGTAATCTCCTAATAGCACGTCGCTGGATATTTAATACTTCTAATAAGAACTTCCAATCACAGTCATTAGAATAGGTAGTCCGATACTGCAGCAATCTTAATGTACTGTATGAAATTAGGATGCTTGTTAGTGGATCCTTATTCCTAGGAAAAAATGGTGAAACTTCATCACAATTTGATACCGTATACAAGACTGACTTCTTTATTTTTTTTTTTAAAGAGAGAGAGAGAGAGAAGAAAGGAGTAAATTAATTATCCAGATCTAAATGCCTAGTGATGCACTACCCGTGATTCAAACCCCAGAATCTCCATCAAGACAAGGAGGGCCGCAACATCTGTCGCATTGCTAAGTTGATTTCTATTAATGTTTTCCATCGTGCCATTTCAATTATGTCATGCACTGCGTAAGCATGTCACTAGTTTCATTAATTTGCTGCATGTGATGGCATCAGTATGCAGGCCTCGGCATATATTTTTGTATATATGCTGAGCTTGGCTGGGCCAACCCTCTATATGGGATCAAGTAATATTGACCTACAGCTTTTTGAAATCAAGCTGGACTTAAGTTGATAAGTCTTGACAAATGACAAATTGAATGAAGTCATGAACATGTATAGTTTAAATAAAGCGCCAGTCATAGATGATGAATCTTAAAATTGGTCTCGTCTAGTATATTAGTTGTGATTAGGTATGGTCACGAAGGTTTACTAGAAGTACAGGTGCAGTTTGCATAAAGTTTATATGAACTAGCAGTTCACATATTTACTTTAGTTGGTCCCGCCCCATGTCTAGTAAAAGAATAAGGGCTAGGCAGTTTTTTCCAACATATACTTCTGCTAAGATGTAAGTGATTGTGAAGAAGATTGTGGAGATGATGCTGCAATTTTTTTTTTTTTTTGGTGTAATTTAATAGGATATCACTCACCAAGCAATAATAATCTCTACAATCTACTTAAGTAATTAACAGACAAAATAATCAAAGAATTCAGAAACAAGAGACAACACAATTTTTAACATGGAAAACGAAAAACTATAGGACCGACCTTAGACAAAAACTTTTACTATTTAGAATAATGGAAGTACAATAATTTCTCTCTATTTTAATTAGAGGCTGCACACACATCAACAAGATTTAATTTTGGCTTCCATAACAAGAACATTCATCACCAATAAGATGAATTTCAACAATAAATATAAAATAAAAAATAAATTTCATCAAGAGTTGATGCTTCAAATAATCAATAAATAAGACTTTTCAACAATCCAAACCGTTCAATGTATATCTTTTAATACTAAAAATAATATACTAAAATTTTAGCCAAATCTAGTTATAATCAACTATCCGATCATCTGATAAAGTAAAACTCTTTTTTTCTATTTCTCCCTTTTGTTTTTCTTCTCCTGTCTCCGTAGAGTCCCGCGCCCCAAGGTTTCGTTTCAATTACCCTCACCCTGGTTTCCTTCTTATCCGACTTTTTCTTTTATATTTTAAATCAAATGAGGTCGTTCCCACCTGAGGAGGGACCACACCAACCGCGTACAAGTCACCTTCTGTGTCTCCGATTGCATGCCTTCCTTAAAAGGTTTTATCCCCTAAAGGCCGATTTGGAAATGATCAACTATGCTCTAACCTCTCCATGCATGTCATGCTGCTATTGATCCAGTCTTTGTTCCTTCTAACCGGGCAGTCTACAACAGTCCAACTCAAGTATTTGTGTGCACTCAAAATTTTCCCAACTTAACCCATGACAAGTACTTCTACTACAGTAAACCGTACAAATTAAACTGGCCTGTAGCCCTCAAACATCTTCCAGGGTACCCAAGCACTCAAAAATTTCCAATGGAACCGTTGACTAGCAGAAGAAGACCACATGTTACTGGTCAAATTTCCTTCGAGCGTAAGCCAGTTTTGCGACCAACCTCAGCTCTCCATCCTGAGCACATAATTTATTCTGAATTCCTTCTCGCTTAAGTATGTGATCCCACTATATAATATGAGAAAGCCATGAGCGTTGGAGCAGCAGCAAACACAGAGGTACAGGCGGAGACCACACGGCGGCCATGGAGTTGCCCAGGGAATATGGATACGTGGTGCTGGTGCTTCTCCTCTATACCTTCCTGAACTCCTGGATGGCCTCCAAAGTTGGCAGAGCCCGGATTAAGTATTCCTCAATTTCCTTCTTGCCGTTGTTAAGCATTCTAGTTTGGCTTTGCTATTAGCTTGTAATCCGGTCGATTGGTTATCAGGTACAAGGTGTCTTATCCGACCCTCTATGCCATCGAGTCCGAGAACAAGGATGCCAAGCTCTTCAACTGTGTTCAGGTTAGCTTTATTTTGTTGCAACTGGGGGAAGTAACTTTGGCTCATTTTTTGATTCGATTGTTCTCGTCTTTTTGGACAGAGGGGACATCAAAACTCGCTGGAGCTGATGCCAGTGTTCTTTGTGATGTTGCTCTTGGGCGGACTTCGGCATCCTCTCGTTGCAGCTGGCTTTGGAATTGATTACACCATCGCTCGCTTCTTTTATTTCAAGGGCTATTCCAGTGGAATTCCTGAGAATCGTTTGAAGATGTTGTGAGTTAATTTTTCCTGGCAAACTTCTTAATTTGGAGATTTCTCTCCCCCAAGGTTACCTAATTATTATTATTATTATTTTGGCATGTTTCGTCTTGTATCAGGGGACTCAGAATCGTGCCATTCTTTGGTCTGATGTCACTGTTAGGCCTCACCATTTGCACCGTCTCGTTTGGGGTCAATATTCTTGGTTTACATTAACCAATGGACGTGCGCTGGTTAACGTACGTTCCGGTGGTATTTTAGTCAGTACCATCGATTGAATTGCATCCTTTGCAGCTCATGACTTTGGAGGCTTCATCTGAATGGATTGTGGTTTAGTACCGGAACTTTTATATAGCCTTTTATTTTTTAATTTTATTGGCCGCATCTACATTTGTCGTGTGTGAGCCGTTATCCAAAAAAAAAAAAAAAAAACTTTAATTGTGTTGCTTTATGGCATATAAACTAAAATTAAGATAGTATTTGATACAGTGTGCAAGGTTTCTTTTAATTTACTTCTCCCTTCCTTTTCGATTTATACATCAATTCGCCAATTTATTGCATTTTAGACCCCTGGTTTTTTCGTTTTTGCTTTTTTTCTACTTTGGTGGGTGTTTCTTTGGGCAGGTGGGGGTGGTAAAGACGCCTGGTTAGTTAAATCGTGGTGAGTCCTTGATAGCGGAAAATGAAGGACAGAGTGTTGTCCCTGTTGAAGGTATGGAGCCCACACGTTATTGGACTCATAAAGTCTACGCTCTAACAAAAATGGTCCCAAGTCATTAAGCCCTTCGGACAGGCCCAGGCCTACACAAATTGATTCGTGGAGAAGTTTGAACTTTCAAAAAAAAAAAAAAATCCAATATGACACGACCAGGTCCAAGTTTGAGACTATTATGATCAAGCCAGGTTTGGGCCCACAAAACATGCTGATGTTTGACCCGTAGGTCGGAGAAATTATAACCTACACGGTATGCACCAAGTGTCGGAGGTGCACTATGCGAATCACAGTCCTTTATTTCTATAGCCATATACTGAGATGTGTGCTTGATGAATGAGATTTATGATAACAAGCTGCTATGGTTGGCATGATGCATTGCTACATGGTGCGTGTGGTGTATGGTATAATTTCTCCCTTAGATTGACATCCGGCTTTAGCTCAGGTTGATGCAATTAGATTTTAGATTTGTATTTTTTTTTGCTAGGAAAACAAAACTGTATTTATGACAATTTGCATTCCTTTATCCCGAATCTTTCTAATTATTTGTTTTATTTATTTTGTTATATGTTTTTTTGTCTCCCACGTTTCATGTATGAAGAGCTGTTTCATTTAATAGAGAATATATACTGCATCAATGATCTATAAGCTGTTAGGAGTACATTTGAACTGAGTCCAACGTCCCTCCATTCTTTTTTCCTATGAATAATCTAACAGACTATAAACCGATCGATCGTTGACAGAACATAAAATTATTTGAACTTATTATCCTATATGCCAACAAGCTGAAATTTTTGCCCTAAGCAGCTCTTTCAATTACTGGAAGAAGATCATATTGGTAGGTAAGCCAAGAGTGCAGGTTGAGCTATTTTAGACTCTTCTATGGGAGGCTACAGCCACAAGAGTTAATAAGCTTTATATTTTTTTTTGTTTTTAATTTTGATATGATTTTGCACGACAAAATAAGCTCCAGGTTTTTTACTGGTGTCCTTGTCGTATTTTCCAAAAGTATTATCTTATCATAAAGCTGATTATCGATTAGATACAAAAAAAATATCAAATTCTAAATAAACTTAGATCGGAACCCATCAAAATAAATATAGTTTAGGCTTGATGCCCCTCCGCTATATTTGGTCATTAACTCCTTCATTTTTATTTTTAGATTTATAAGTAGTATCTAAGTTTATAGTCATCATCTGACAAAAGATATTTATATGCTACAAACAAGAGAAGTTCATGGTTCTGTTGGGTCTTCTGGTGGTCCTGATGCGGTGCTGACGGTCCTACTATAGTTCTCAAAAAGTAATTGATCCTTAGGTCTACCTAAACCATCTTTTTAGCTTTATAATTAGCATCTAATTTTGCAATTATCATCTGACACAGGACATTTGTACTAATGTACTATAAAGTAATGTAAGAGAGAACTCCTTTCAGCTGTTATGAAAGTGAATTAGTACGTTATCAAATCAAAGCCATAATTATATCTCAAACAAAACCGTAGTTTTTTTCCTACAAAAGTGGATGTCAGACAAGTAATTGCAGTTAAACATCGGGATTCTGTAGCAGTGATGCGAGCAATTCCTTGACCCTTCAAGCTTCGAGTCTAGATTCCATAAAACAGAGTCAACAAAGAGACACCCTACTCATCAGGAAACATGGAAACTTTGGTCGTCATATCTACAGCACACGTTAAAGGCATTTTCCCTGCAATTTTTATCACCAACCACCGCATTAACTCTTTCACCATCCCCTGCTCCAGGGAGGAGAAGTCCACTCCACCCTGACCATGACAGTATGACACCCACTGAAAACGCAATCAAGAGAGATCAGACCAAAATCAACCCTATCTCACTATTTTCTTTTCTTCATCCGCATTCTCCCAACTTCCAAATTCCCTGCTTTCACTTAGCAAGATAGTTTTAAAGAACGGTATTATAATATTAATAATGACCATCATTTTCACTTGCACTTTTTAAATAAAAAAATATGTTTTTCAAATGTCAAAAAATGATTGTTTAGTCCAAAAAAGATATTTTATATAATAAAAAAAAGAAAAGATAACATCTAAAGTATTTGCTACCAAAAAATCTTGTCAAGCTGAATCCAATCTCACCAACAGACAGTGAATAAATTTGCATGAAAGGCAACAAAGAAACAAAGTTGATGAGCCATGCACCAACCATTTTATTTAATTATAACCCACGTAGTCGTCATACAACACGATCCTCATCTTCATACATATTAGCACACTACCAAAGTAGATAAAGCTCGACTAAAATTTTCACACAGCTGTGACTGCAATCTTCATCCCTGCTTGGCAGTGGCCAGGAAAGTTGCAGATGAAGTAGTTCGTCCCCCTGGCAAGCGTGATGCGATCATTCCCTGACCTGAAGACTCTCGACCCCCTCGGCGTCAAGCAGCGATTGTAGGCAGCCGCATTCACCGCGACCACGTTGTGGGCTGATCGACTGTACTTGAAAACTTTACCAACCATGAACAAAGAATATAAAATCGTTAATCATCCAGATGAGAAATTATTAGATGGACCTGGACGTAGGATGAAATTATTCTAGACAGTCGCGTTGCTATTACAGATAAAAAAAAAAAGAAGAAGGGAGGGGAGTATTTTTTTCCTCTTAAAAAAAAGAGAAAAAAAAAACATGATATTTTTTGATTTTGCATACTTTTTAATATCAATTTTATTATAGTACTTTGGTTCCTGCTTTCGTACGAGCCAAGTATCATGCAAGTGAAAAATCCTGGTTTACTTATGTTGTTATAAATGGTTTTTTTTTTATTTTTCGAGTCCTTAAAATTTCTCTCTCAACATGCAGAAAAGTTTTAAAGTTAAGACGTTATGATTTTGGAATTGAAATTACTTCGGAGCAGCCTCACGGAGTGAGCACTTACCGAGAACATCGCCGGCCCTGAAACGCTTCCCTCTGGGCCAGTTGATGGTATTGAAGGTCCAGCCCCGGCTATCCCCCACTGTGTAAGTGGCCGACTCGGCGATCTCACTGTGGATGAGGAGGCACAGCAGTGCCAACCCGAGAGCCACTGCACTGCCCCTTCCCTGAGCCATCACTACTACAACGGAGTTATAGCCTAGAGCAAGAGCTTTGAGAAGGGGAACGAGATCAAATGCCTGTGGAGTCACGGAGAGAATGGGGGCCTTTATAAGCGGCCGAGCAAAGTGGCAGGGGCGGACTTGGGGAAGGAATGGGACCCCCAGGGGATCGGAAGGTCAAGAAATATCTACAGCCTTTGGGCGCTGAAACAGAGGTTTTATTGGAACCGGCCAACCACCCATTACGGCCATTATTTTGGACCAGATAGTCTTCGACGAAGTATTTTAATGTGTTTGCATTATTAGGTATAAGCTAGGGGCATGGAATGTGTGAGAAGCGTTGAAATAGGGAAGAGGGAGCGGCTTCAGTGGCATCACATATGGGACTGACATCATCGATACGACTGCATTCCCTGTCCTCCAGCCTAAAAAGTTGCTTATGAGAGTATAGTTTGTTATTAGGGACGCTAAGATGAATCTTGTGACTTGTACCTGTAGGAGGGTCTAATCCAATTATTAGGGACACTGAAATTAATCCGTGGGCTGAAACTGATGAGTCAGGGGCTTCCAAAATCTTGCCTAGGTAGGCGTCTCGTATGCTACCCTTCGGCTGGATGTCAAATTCGCAAAATATTGTTCATCGCATTCTGTTTACATGAGCAAAAAAAAATAGTGTTTGAGGGTAAACCTATCATTTAGCTTGAGGGTGCATTAGGATCGCGACCGGAATCGAAATCAGAATGAAAATCGAGATGGCTATATTCTCCGATGCATATCAGAATTGAAATCGGAATAAGATTTGACTATCAAGAAAGAGTTAGAATTGGATATTGTAAAATTGAAGCATTCCTGCTCTCCTGAAATTAGAATAGGCATTTGTCTTCTCCCGACTCATTTATTCCTATTCTCATTCGAGAGCCTAACTTTTTCGAGCCAAATATGCCCTAAAAGTAATTGAAAGAGGTAGTGGGACATTTAAATATTTGGAATCTTAATCTCGGACAGAAGTACGAGTGCACCATTTATGCTAAAAATGGAGCATTTGAGAAAGAAATCTGCAACCGGAGAATGGTCACTTTCTTTCTTCTTCTTTGGAAAAAAAAATAGAAGAACGCTCTTTTCTAGTAGGAAACTTATGTCTATGGAAGCAAGAAGTGCATGACGATAGGACTTTGTTCTGGGCTCGATCTCAGGATGTGATGACCCCACCATTACTTTTCCTCAGGAAAATAAAAATCACAATTCGTAACATTGATAGATTGAAGCCTCCCTTCTTGTAGGAGAATTGGGGGTTCAAGTGCTCTAGTGGACGCTTATGGCATGAAGTATTTGGCATGAAATCTCATGTAGATGACGTAGAATGTGAGCCTGTTGATAAGTTTATATGTGGCCATAAATGTTTATCAACTGTCTTAGGATCTGACGCCATGCATCTTGAAGCTAATTATTAGGTCCCTCAAACTATCGGTGAGTCTGTGTCGAGGGCCTGCCTTCATGGACCCAAAAATTATATCTTTGGTTTATTTTGTGTACTTTAGTTTCTTTGGTGATGCTTCATTTACTTTACTTGCTTCACTTTGAAGAGCACTGAGATATTTAAAATTATATTTATGAAAAAAATAAATATTCCTATAATGTGCAGAGACAAAAGAAAAAAGAATATTTTGTCCATATATTGCAATCAAATCGAAAATAATATAATTGTGGGCAATCATCTTTTGTCATTGCAGCTAACAATGGTCAATATAACAGATATTTATATTGTAATAATAAATTAGGAATTTTTTAGTCTATACCTTTTTACATATACAAAATTGCATAAATATTTTTGTAAAGTTACCATTTTTATATATATCTTTATAAAACACTTATTTTTCATGTATTTCTTTCATTTTTGTTTTTCTGCATATGTACTTATATCATTTAATTTTGTTAAGAAATGAATAGTTTAAAATTGAAATAGCAGCAATTAGTTAACTGCTATTTCATTTTGATGAACAAAACTTGATCATTGATTGCCCAGCAAAATAACAGGGCACCCACCGTGCTCCCAGGCAGTCACAGTTGAGAATTTCGGACGCCCTTTCTTGGCCACGAAGCTTGTGTTCTCTTCCAACTGAAAACTTCCCTAGTAATGGTGCTGTAGAAATAGTGGGTATATTATATAAACAAACACATAATATAACAACAAACCATTAAACTTATTATTATGGTGGTTCATCATCATAACAATCCTTGTTTGAAACCATGGTAATACTAGTGCCCCTGTACAAATTATAATCCATTTTATTGTTTAAATACTGAGGACGAGAACCAATATCTCAAGACGTTAATCCAAAGATTGCTTCCCTAGTGCGCTGGCTGTCTTACCGCAAGGACCTGTAATATTATATTCCATGCCTGTCTTCTATTGACCTTGCTTTTCACGTATCGTAGTGGATGAAAACCAGAATTTAGGCATATTGCATGAATAGCATGGCCAAAAAGTATCTTATCAAAGATGAGAAAAGTACCCATGCGGTGCTGATATGACTTTGTTGACTCGTCTAGTGCTGCATGCCCGTTTCCTGCACCAAAGTTCATCGTCCGCTATAGATATCCTTGTTCTTTCAACTATACCTGCTTGTAATCAACTGCAAGACGCGTAGGTAGAAATAACATTGGTTGCACCAACCTGTCAAACTGCATGCATATGTAAACCGACTGTGGTTTAAGTTGCATCAGTAATTTAGGGCATGCCTCGTGCGGGAGAACATGGCGCAGATCAATAAGATGCAGAACAATCACAGAAATTTTCATCTCAAGCTGACATGTAACATGTTAAATCACCTCCTGTGACTACTGTTCTGGATATGGTTATATGAAAGCATGCAGCAGCAGCATCCATTTGTAAAGTATTGGTGTTCATTCAGTCAAATGCTGTTGGAGATAACTAGAATGACAGAAAATACAGAAATTTTTAATCGAACCATTCACTTTTTCTGTCTTGTTCTCAGTTTCCAAGCACCGTAAATATCACCATGTCCTTCAGCATGTTGCCTTCGCAAACACAGTTTCAATCTCGTTGACTTAGGCATGTCTTGATATATGATACTAGTGATTGCTACCATGAAATCACAATATAAGAAAATTAAAAACACATACGTCTATATTGTCCTTCCAGGCTTCTAACAACATAAATGGACCAGGATATTCAAAGACACCGCACAAAAAGTTAACCTTATAGTGGATGCAAAAATGTAAGAACTGCTCAGAGCTTATTCCTGTCTTTGCTTTCCTGTTCCAGCATGTAATTTTTCTTCATTTCTTCCAAGACACTGTCACTGGTACTGCCAAGAACAAGGGGAAGAAGTATTCACAATCCTTCAAAAACAAAAGACAATTGAAAGTTTTTGCAATATTTCACATCTGAGGAGGAGTAGACTTGTACACTTAGTCATACTAAGAATGTATTTACTGCATAAATGAGCAGAAAGCCAAGAGGGAACAGCAAGAAGCATGACTAGTCATGTTCAAGGACTGTACAAGGACAATCCAACTCCAATTTAATGGAGAAGAGATATCTCTCAAAGCAACCAACTGAATGATTCCACATCTCTGATCATTCAGTTAAGCTAAGCATAAAGTAGGGTAGATAAGCTAAACGTTTATCCTGGAGTAGGGTAGATAAGCTAAACGTTTGTTCAAACCTGCATAGACATGGATGAAGAAGCCTGGTTTATGTGTTCTGCATAAACCTGGAAAGGAAATGTTTATAGAATTCTGGGACCCATCTCAGAAAATTGAAATATCTGTGATTTAAAAATGTGATAACTAATAAAAAAAGGATAAATGCAAAATACTTGGATGAGTTCTCCCCATCAACTGGTTGAAAGACTCATTAACCAGACAAACATGTCTGGCATTTCAATTCACATACCACTTGTGAACATCCATGGATCCATGGAAATAGTAGTAATAGATGTCACTTCTAGGTGCCTAGGTATTTTGGACTTTTAAAACACACCTAATGCTCAAAAAATCCACTTAGGCGGGTCTTCAGATGCATAAAACGCCAAATGACTTGGGCGCATTTCTCACACATACAACCCTTCAGCTCATTTAAAACTTTAACCATACATGCCTCTTTGTAAAAATATCTGTTATACATAATTTTACTGGTTAAAATTTGAGCCAAATCATGTAAAACTCATGGTGATCCATCTAAAATGAGAATCCACACAATTAACCATGAGACAATAGCTAAAACCTACATAAACCAAAACGATCAACACATAGTGATCATAGGTGGTACTATTAGTGTTAGGGTATGAAAATGCAAGCTGCCAAGCTGTACCATATAAATCAAGTATCCATATCACTAATCATCATAAACACATCTTAGAAAACATGCAGACCAAAGTTCAGTAGGCTCGAAAACATAAATTGCATTAAACTGTTTAATCTTAATATTAAATTTATTCTATTTTTTGACCTATTGGTTCATGTGTAAGAAGACTCCCTCCCTCTTACGCTTCCTCTCTGTGTTTGTAGCTTCTTAGCATACTAGATGCTGGAAATCATGATTAACATAATGAATTCTCAATTTTAGATGGCATCTTTTCACCAGCATGATCCGGGCTGAGATCCTAAAGGTAAAATTGTTTGTGTTTAATAAGTCCTTGCAACTTGCTAGTCAAATTGAATCGAGCATTTTTTATTGTAAAGATTTCAATTTTAGTCAGGATACCAATGATTAAGTGGTTTTCGGATTCAAATGACACATTCCAAACCAAATCAAGTCAGTTCTCCATTTGGTCCCAAAACAAATTCATTTTTTTAGTTGGCTAGGATCTGATACCTGTCAGATTTGAGCATTGCAAGCTATACCTAGAAATTTAAACTTTCTTTTGTCAAGTCTAGTCAGGTTGGTGTGAGGCCAAAATCCAAGCAGGTTCACTTCTGCCAAACCCCTTGATGCAGGAAATCCATAAAGATGAAGATTTGAAGTCCAATATGATGTACGAAAAATGAATTCTTTATTTTTCACCCCCAGCAGAACATTATCCAGCTAATCTTCTTAAGAAAGTCTGTGCATCATGTATCAGCTCCAATTAAGGAGCTCAGCTCTGCAGGAAGATCTCTTGACTCACCAGACGACCTGGTGTTAAGACAATATAGGAAGACTTTTTGATTAGCTAATCTAGCAACTAACTAGTTAGAGCTAGCCTCTTTAAAAGTACAACTAAAGATACAAACTTGGATTCTTTTACAAGTACTTCTAATATACTAATAGCACTAGTCTCAGCTACCACCTTGCCTTCCAAACCTAACATGTTTATCAACAACAAGGAGTCCACTTTCACACAAAGCTTTGATACTCCACACCTTCGTTTAATAGTTTTACGTCTTGTAAAAGATCTTGAATATCTGCATCAAGAGGATTAATTTCATGATCCATCAAAGAGCAAAATAGAATTTCAACAAGCACCTCTAACCATGCCACCTAGGCCGACAAGACCAGACCTACTTTGAAAGGACTCACCTAAGTTAATTTTAATCCATGGTTCTTGAAGAGACAGACTTCCATACCAAACTTCCTTCTTCCTTGCCCAATAAAAACGGAACATAATCCCAGCTCCCTAAGCTCTTCCTTATGTGAAGCAATTTACAGTTTACATTTAGACCTGAATTCCTTAGCTTGCAGCAATATGCTTCTCACTGACCAATTATTTGATCCCATTGACTCTTTTCAAGGCATCTAGCAAGCATATGCCATGCTGTTCACTTATATCCTACAACGGAAATGTTTACAAAGTGCTTTCCCTGACAGTTTCAGCAAGCAAGTCTTCCATCATCTTAGCATTTGCTATCCTCAACCATCTTGAGATAAATCCTAGATTCCTTGGTGTATGAGCATTTCCCTAGGACATGTGATATGCTCTGCATCTGGAACAGTAGGTAATGTACGAAACTTCCTATCATATAACAGAGTCATTGTGTGTAATCTTCCCACCAACATTAGCCAAGGGGAGATTCCAAAGAACCCTCCTAAATTCCTTCATTTGGAGTACAATCTGGATCAACAATGTAATTATACTGATTTTGTTGAAAGTTTTCTATCCCAAGTATAGAGCTAAATCAGGTACAGCATGTGACAGCCTAATCCTTTGAGAAAACCAAAAATAAGCTACTGACATCGTCACCAGACATTTCTAATGCACATGAATTTTCCTCGAGTTTAGGTCTTTCATGAGCAAATTTCTTCCATGTTTGGATAATGTATGCCCATCCATGAACATCTGGAGCTTTTGTCAATTGCAGATGTAAAAACTTTGAAAACATCTTTGCTCACATGAAGTACACCAACCAATAGTTCAATCCCTGTATACTGCAGGTAATAAATAAATTTAATAAGAAGGAAAGCAAAGTCCTGATATGATTGTGACAAGTGTGCATCATGATATTCTTCAAAAGTAAAATTTTGCAGCAATGGCGGACTTATATAAAAAGACTTTTTTAATTTTTAGTGCTTTCTACGTAATTCTTTGATATAAACTTCTCTAGGAAGACATTCATCCTTAGATGGATCTGGCACATGTACCTATCTTCTTAAATCTATCATGATCTTAAGATTTCTGATATTAATGACTTTGTCCTCTTATCCTTCCTCCAATAAGAAGCAAAGAACCATAGAATAGATCAGTCTACAATTAGCATGAAAGAAACTCAGAATCTTATATGGGCAGCAAATCAAAAGGAGAAAAGATGAAGCCTGCTCTAGCTTAAACTAGTATAAGCAGACAGCATAACTAACAGCAAGAGCAGAAGCATAGGAGCACACCTTGTCTCAACAAAGGTATATTTTACAAAAAGAACCAGGAAGCCTTATCAATGATAAAAGTTTAATTTTGCTCCTCTAAGGCATGCATTTAAAGATAACCGCATATATACTAATATGAAATCAACCAAAATTAGTATCCGCGAGACAACTCAAATGTAAAATTCTGGTGCTATAGACTTAAAGGTATATGAACTTACTATTGATGAAGGCATTCATTTAGCACTTTTGCTTGTTTACGACAATGCCAAATTACAGATAAAGTTCTTCCCATGGCACATTCAGCATACTTTGCAGAGTAATGGTCACATTCTTTGAGTGCTTTTTGCTTCATTTTGCTGCGCAAAGCTGGAAAAACATCATATTAGTCAATGACAACAGAAACCATTTGCAGACGACAGCAAAGAGGACACTACAGCTAACTTGTATCTTCTTTTTTGTTTTTTCTTTTTGAGAAAAAAGTTAACTTGTATCTTCTCTTGCATCACTGACAAAAAACATGAAAACAATGACAGGACCTTTAACAGACTGAATTGTGTTCCTTTTCATGTCTCAATGGAAAATGTAAGGTCTACTGCATATCTACGCATTTTATTTTACCAAAAGAAACCTACTGCCTTTAGCTGTTTCACCATGAGCACAACATTGTATAGTTGATCATTCGATGCATTAGCAGTAGGCCAGTATGAGTTAAATCTAGACATACAACAATCAAGCAAACATAAATGATCTTTCTCTTTATGATATTAGGTCTACTTAGCTTCACACCAACCGATGATAATTTACCATTAAAAAGATTTTAATGATTGGTAAGGTTTTCCATTTATTTGGAGCTGTATTTAGGGACCTGGCCGTTTGTTTCAGTCAGGGTTCAAATCCACCAACTTAGCTATATGGTGGAATATATATAATGGATGGAATATATGATGACCGTAGACAATAATCAACAAAACAAAACAGAAATTAATAGTTGATGAAATAAAATGGTGAAGTAGGATATTAGTCAAATAGCCACCTGGAAACTAATAGAAAAATAGTGGGGAAAATCATCTAAAGCTCCATGCTAGGACCTATTATCACTTTTATGCCTACTGACCCTGTGGACTCAAATATGTCTTAATCAGGCACCCTAGAGTTTGTACATTCCTTTTTTCAAAGGTAGTGTATGCTAGTGACCAAAAATTGAGGTTGAACTTCAGTTCAACAAAAAAATTGTCCCCATATTGATAATGAAACTAAAGTATGAACCAACCAACATGTTAGCCAAATAATGTTGATTATCTAGCATGTAAAAAAATAAAAAATATGCACTGAAGTCTGAAACTAAATTTCTGCATAAAATAATAATAATCTAACATGGAAACTTCAGTAAAGATAAACCAAAGAGAAGCACAGAAATGGGGCAAAGACCAACCCAACCTTGCCTGAGTTGATCCTATCGAGCCAAGATTGTGCCCAGAATTTTTTTTTCCAGTTTGATTTGAATTAGATTATTTTGGCCTAAATTTTAAATGGTCATGTATGATATGGAGTTTTGAGACCTCTGTAGTCACAAGGGTAGGGTAATTTGGGGTCAAGTCAGATTACTTAAATGGGGTTAATAGACTATCTGCTTTTTAATGTTCTTCTTTTTTAAGATGTCACCCAAACTGCTATACATTGAGCATATCATCACATGGGTTTTGTTTAGAGATGCCCCTTTCTTCCTCCTTTTTTACTGTTTCATGGGAACTCGGCATTGGTTTGAGTCAGGTGAAGGTAAAGCATGGCGTGTCACGTAAGCCAGGGCATACCAAAATTGGTCAAGTTGGCTAAGGAGGTAAGATCAAGAAGGGTTAGGTCAAGTCAGGTCATGCCAGGTTATGTGTAGTAGGCTACCGGATGGCCAGGTTAGGTTGATCACATCTTGGGGTGGTTCTGGATTGTGCAATCTTGACCTTGTGTCAAGTCCACTTGGATAAGAGAAACTTTTATATAATGTCGTTCCAGCTTGACCCTACCTAAGCTAAGCTCAACCCAACCTATTGGCCCTATCAGGGACGATGTACAAAGGATAGGGCAATTATGGATGGGAGGTATTTGACGTGAGTGCCCATGAAAGAAGATATAAACTGAAGGTGTAAATGTGATAACAGATGAATAAGCAAAAGAAGGTCTAGGATGATGAACAATAATAAGCGGAAGCAAAATAGTAAGTGAAGGAGGTCCCCAGATCAAGGGATCCGCCACCAAGGAGGGGTTTTCTGCAGTCTCTCACACCTCATAGAGAAAGGATGAAACTGGAGATGCATTGGCCTTCCAACCAAATACTACGAATAGAAGAAAACAGCAAAGAATATAAGAGTGCAGAAGCCTCTGAACTCAACCAGTCTGAATCAAACTCTTCTTTTTCAGCCTAGGAGTCTTCTTGTATATGGCTCTAGTTTTCTTGTGGTTTTAGGAAAGGAAAGGCGAGAGCAGACGTGATGTGAGAGAGAGGAGAAAGAAGAGAAAAGTTAAGATAGAGCATTACAACAGATGAAATGTTCCTAAAAACTCTGTCCATCAACTATTACTAATAAAAAACTTATCAACAAGGCAATGTGGCATTAAAGGGGCATTTATTTATAAATGCAGTAATGAAATTGTCATCACATCCATTCAGTAGCAACAATGATAGTCTCCCCAGTTGTAAAAAGCTCTATGGTTTATTAGTTTGACTTTTCACACAAATCATGCCTCCACCTTGTACCAACATGTCATCTTTCACATTTTTCCTACCAGTGCAACTGATTTGCAATCATGCCCCAGAAGTTTTCTAGCATGGAGAAACCAAGCTGAACGAGCTTCCCACACATTCCCCGGGATATTTAATGGACATGAAAACATTTTTCTTGATAACTATGACTAAGGAATGCAATAACCCCTTGAAACCTGCACTAGGCCAATAAAAACATCACCCAACTCTAACTTAGCTGCTTGCCCATCCAACTTTGTTTGCCTCAGAGGGTTATGTGTCCCAATGCCTGGTCTACCCTCTTCACTGCCAACAATGATCTAATCTTTAAGTAACCAAATAGGGCTCCTAATGCCCAACCAAATTCACCTTCTGTAATTTAAAATCAACTTTACAAAGTCCACAATATCAGAAAACATGACCACCACCAACGGTAATCAGTATTCATACATAACAAGATGCAAACGAGGACAAAAAAATTCTCAACAACCAGTGCTGTAGCTCTTCCTCCTTAGGTAGCCAACACTGGGAACACCAACAAAATTGACTCAAAACCATCATACCAAAATCATCTGCAGTTCATTAATCCACATCGAGAAACTCTATAAGATTTATATTTTTCCCTTTTTCCTCAATCTAACATCCAAGCCATAAAAGAAGGAAAATAAAAATCACAGAAAGATATGCTCGGTCAGGCTTGCAATTGCAAGCATTTAGACACATGCAGTTTCACCAAATTTTTGCATTCCTTCCATTGTAAAACAAACTAAGAGTTTCAGGATAAAAATTAGGAGTAATAGCAGATAAGTTCAAGGGCGGGAGGTCCTCCTCTCAGATTCTAGCTCCCATCCTTAAAATAAAATGAAATAAAATAAAATGGTGGAGGGTTTTAGGGGGGAGAGAGAGACAGAGAAAGGGAGGGAGGGTAGGGGTGAGCTTAATGACCTTCTTCCACCTTCTTCTTGACATGGTTTTCTCTGGCCTCTTGGATGTATCCCATCGAGGGCGAAGACGAGACGGGCACTACAGCGCGGAAGGAGGAAGCGACGGCGTTCCTCGGTAGCCGTGCGCTTCGCCTCAGGAGTTCGGTCTCTTTTTACGCCTTGCATCGGTTGGGTCAGAGTGGGTTGGGTCCCCCGGTTGGGAAAGGGCCCAATAAAAGGCCGAAATGGGCCGAGATGGTGTGTTCTTGTCTAGTAAAGTCGCCGTCACAGCAACCATGGCGATTTGTCTAAAGACGGCGCTTTGGATGGTAATTTGAACGCTATGTGACAATAAGCAGACGACCAAGCTGATTCCGGTGAAAATACAAAGAAGAACCCTGTTTTGTACCGCATAAGATATATTGCGAAGCATTTAGTCTTTTCGTAGGTTATCAGTGCAAACGTAAAACATCTATATTAAGGCTTCATTTCGCAGAGCTTTTGGTGGGCCAAAAAGTATTTTCTGACCCTCTAAAAATACTTTTGAATAGAATAAAAATATTTAGTAAAAAAATTAGAAAGTTGTTTTAGTTTTACTAGAAAGCTAAAACAACTTCTTGAACGAAAAAATAATTTTAGCATGTGTCCGAAAGCTGTTTTGATTTATAATTTTTTTTTTCTTTTTGAACCAAAATACTTACGATAAAATATTATAATTACAGAAAAATGTCTCTTTTATATTACAGAAATTTGCATAAGTCCCAACAAAGAAAATAAGGAACCCAAAAATTAGTTCCTAAAAATATTATATTAATAAAAATTAATATATAATGATAATAATTATAATATTTTATATCTTTATTATTATATTATACTATAAATATAATATTATATTATATTATATCATAATGCATTGATATGTTATGTTATATAATATCAAATTATATTATATTATTATACTATATTATAATAATATTATATTACTATATTATAATAATATTATATTGCATTACAATAATATTATACTATATCATATATTTATATATTAATACATATTATATTTTATTATGCTCCATTGTATAATACTATGAAATATCCTTTATGGTAGTTTTGTCATATAAATATACTTTTCTAGTTTATTTACCAAATATATATTAAAGTTTCATAATATTTTAGAAATATAGTTATGAAATAGCAATTAACTTTTTATGAAAGCTCTACTTCAAAAAATTCTACTTCCAAAAGATCTACTGCTAATGGTTCTGCCAAATGAAGCCTAAGTGTAATTGTCATTCTAAATAACGGAGTAACACCAAACCAAAGTTGAGTGAAGGTATAAATCGCCCATGTCTATATCCAATCTACCATCTTAAACTAAGAGGCGGTCAGCTTACCAGTCTTGGGAAAAGCATAAGATACTTGAGGGTAGTTGCTAGTTGGTTCATTGGTCCACCAATCTCCAAAGAAGGGATATTTTACTGAAACCGTGCGAGCCGAAAGACAAATTAGAATTCCAGGCGTAAAATTGGATAATGCCTTAACCAAAGGCTACCAATTTCGTTTTTGTTGCAATCCCACGTAGTCATGCCATTACATACAGTCTTCCTTTTGTTCTAAGGTAACGTTGCAGGTGGCGGCCCGACCTTGTAATATTTGGGCCGGAGGCAAAGGCTTAAGGTTGTTAAAATCTCATAGTACGTGCACTTGACCTTGACCTAGCTTGCTGCATCTTAACGTAATGTTTAACTTTTAGAGACCACGATCATATATAAGCTTATTGATATATATACCTGCAGGCTAACTCTTTTTGATTAAGAAAGCAATTTGCACTAATATATAAGTGGCCATAAAAGCTCTCTCTCTCTCTCTCCTTACATGGCTGAACATAATCAATTGTTGGATTGAAATGCACCTGAAGCTTGGAAAGCTCACATGAGGATGATTATGTTTGTATTTTCCACAGTTATAAATCCAACTTTATTGCCTTTCTTCTTGGACTACACAATTTGCAAACGCAACCAGTGATGTCAATGATGGAAAACTAGGATAAAATGAAGCTGCTCATGGTGCATGAACTTCTGCCGAGGAACACGTGGGAAGCTTAGATGAAACTAACAATAGCTCAATGTTCATAGATTCTGAAGTCACCGACGTAAACTTTTTCTGCCATGTTTTGTTACTTTAAAATTCAAATATATTTCTGTTTTATCTCTTTTCTTGAAAAAGAAAAGAGAAAAATCAGAAAAGAAATAAAAGATATTGCTAAAGTTACCATGCTCAGCAAACAGAGATTGCAGCACCTATAAGTGCACAATTGAATAAGAAGTATCCACCTTTGCAAACAAATGAAGGAATGAATGCCAGTATAAACCTCAGAACAAGTGTTCTTCAATATATTCCCAAAAATCTTTTAGTATATATAAAGAGCCTGAAAACTTACACTAATTCTCAAGAGCCATGGTAAACTTAAGCTAGTATAACAAATAACTACATCACTAAGAAAATTACCAACACTCCAAAATAAATTAATCAAATAAATGTCTTTGCATATCTCAAATAACTTTCCCATCTGGTTTGACTCAGCGGACCTGTCGGGTTGGGAGATAAAATTGAACTTATCCCTTCATAGCAAAAAAAAAAAAAAAAAAAAGTAGGTTTCAGGTTGACCTAAATCTAACCTGAATTTAAAAAGGATTTTTTGCGCACATACCCACCTAAATATTAGAATTTGTGTGAATACCCTTCCAAAATTGATATTTGCATATATACCCTTATCAAATACTTGATTTGTATGTATATTCATACCATTTAACGCCGTTAAGAAGTTAACGGTTTAAAATTAAAATGACAAAAATACCATTAATGAGTAAACATGTAAAAAGAAATGTTTGTAAGGACATACATGAAAATAGCAATTTTGGAGGATATTCATGCAATTTCATATATTTAGGAGCGTATACATGCAAAAAAATTACAAAATACTATTTTTGATGAATACTTTTGACATAATGATTCAGCTAACGTAATTAGTCAAACTTATATTTATTTAAATTAAAAATTAATTAAAATTTTGAAAGTATCTTTTTATTTCTAAAGTGGGTAACAAGTTAACAGATCTCATTGAAAACTAAAACAGGTTGAAATAGAAAAAATAAGATTAGATTTTTTTTTGCACATAAACCCTCATAAATATGTAAAATTACATGAATACCTTCACAAAGTATTATTTGCATATATATCCTTATCAAATATTTATTTTTACATATTTACCTATTAAGGATATTTCAGTTATTTTTAATTTTAAACCGATAATTTCTTAACGACGTCAGATGGGATAAACATATATGCAAGAAAAAAAAAATGGAGGGCATACACGCAAAACAAGTATTTTATAAGGGTATATATGCAAATATCAATTTTGAAAGGGTATTCATATAAATTTTAATATTTAGAAGGATATGTACGTAAAAAAATTATTTAAAAATAGCCAACATGAATCTAATTATTTTGGATAGGTTTGTGCATGTTGGTGGGACCCGTCAGGTTTCGCCACCCTGAGTGTGGACCACTTTGAATCTTTTCTTTTTTTCCACACCTAAAACCTCCCTGAATTTAAAATTGGTCGACATGAACTTGTTAATTTTGGCTGCTGGACCACTTTGAACCTTTTTTTTTTTATCCACTCCAAAAATTTGACATTTCAAAGGTGGGAATGGTAACAAAGGTCTTCCTTGCTCTCTGTGGCAAATTGGACTTGAACCCTGCATTTTATTGATACAACAAAATGAGACAAGATCAGCAAGCAGTTAAAGAGTAAAAAATAAAATAAAATAAAATAAAAATTAAAAAGAAAAAGAAAAGAAAAGAAAATTAAGAAAGCAGAGAAATAGAGGAATAGCATGAAAATCTAAGCCCTTCAAGCCACATGTGGGTGTTAATTAACGGATTTTAACACAGAGATGGTCCTTAACATATACTGATTGATATCAAGAAGAAGAATTGACTAGTATCAAGACAGAGTCGTTGTACCTTCTAGTACTTGAACACTATATTTTCTAAGGCTGGGAATGATCCCTCAATTGACCAGCAACAATGAAGCTTGCTACGTCCAAACTGCAAAGTTTAGGTCATGGTTCCATCAGGCTCTAAAAGATGACTCTTTGCAACGGCCATAAAGACTGCTGCCGTGATGGTTTCAAGGGTCATCTCTTGTCATGTATATACGAGGTGGATGTTGAAAAATATCATTATTGGGTCATAATCCAGCAACAATGACAGTGATATAACAAAAATCGAGGGTATTATTTGACCATCTAGAATCAGCCTCAGAGCTTTTTAGCCAGAATGGAGAAAGGATTCCTCTTTCTGTTACAAGGATATATACACACATATCTCATAAATTGTAACAACTCAGGACCTCATTCAAGATCTACCCAGCGAATAACTGATGTGGGACTAAACACACGCCCGCACGGGTCATCACATAAATAATGACCATCTTACATGCTTTATGACCATTAATTTTTATTGTATGATGATAATTTCAGAATCTTAAGAGAAATTTGAAATGCTATTATTGATATGAGAGTATATTAGATTATATTGTCTAATAACAACTGTGCAATACAACATTATATGATATTAAAACGGTCTGCATATATATTTTATTTTATTTCAAGAAGAACTGCTGTGAAAGAAATATTAAGAATGGTATTATTATAGCCAAGTCCAGCCTCTTTGTTATCCTATTAGCATTACTAAAACCATGATTTTTTTTTCTTCTTAAAAAGAAGAGGGGGCAAAAAACCAAACCAAGTGGTGAATATTCTGATGGATTTTGGAAGGTGGCCGAAGCATAATTACATTTCTTCTTTCTGTCATTTTATAGACAGCGTGGACGAGACGGGTTTGTGATAATAACTTCTCTTACGAGCAACTTCCTGGAACGCGAGCATGTTGACAAATTCCGAGCAGCCAAATCCCACCCAAAAGTAATATTAACTTCCAGTCCCTCTCCTTGAAAGACGAAGAAGAAAGAGACGTTACGACTTACAACCTCCTGATTCCTTCCCTTTCTGCACTCAACTGTACTCCATTGGTCATTTGGTCTCCTTGTCTCATTTCAAATGATTAAAAGAGCAATTTACTGGCCTTTCAGCTAAAACAAAAGCTTGGAAGTGCACGACAGCGGCAGGGAAAGGGAAAGCCAGGAATTTCAAATCCTCCACTACATTTTCTTGGGTGCTCAAACAAACGCCAAACATACATTGCCACTAGCTTGCAATGTTAATTGTTCAAACCTATCCATAACTGACGTGAGTCTTCGTGTGGAGAGTCGTGCTTCTTAGATAGAGCTTAATAAGGGGGTTTTGTATAAAACTGATTTTATTGTTTAATAAAAATCATAGACCAGCAGCCATGATGTCTAATACAAGAAATAGGATGTATTCATGTGCACTTTCTTTTTGTATCATACTAGAATGCACACAAGTCATGTACTTTTTTTTTTTCAAACAAAAGAAAAAACTACTTGGATAAACATTAGATAAAGGACTTGGACAGGGTAACGCAGACTGATAGAGATTCGGATGGAATACAAGATTGAAAAATGTGGAAGAGGAAATATAGATTATTGGACACACCTTGCATATATAACTGACAGAGGAGTTGGTGTTACATAGTAGATATGGTAGAATAGAAACGTGTCCAAGTTCATTCATCATGATTTTATTAAGTAGTGCAGTTGGACTTACCAAGCTCGCAGGCCAAACATGTCCTTAATATGCAAGAAACTGGAGCAATTCTACTAGAAGGATAAGTGTGCCACTGGAATATGTTGGATCCTCTCCTCTTTTCTCTCCTAGATTTCGGTTCATGGTCAAGCTGAGGAGAGATCCTGAGGTTATCCTCCCCTCTCTGTTTCTTGCAAGCAACTTCGCACGAATCGGAAAAATAAGCGGTGGCGTGCGAGGAGCAGCCGGACACAACCAGAATTAAGCGAGGGCGCGGGCGTCAGGGCAGACGCAGCGGCCGTGAGTTTCCAACCGAAATCACGACCCAATGAGTGACGCCTCTTTTAAAATATAGTTTACTTTACCTACTCCCATAGGAAGAAAACCGTTAACATGTAAGAGTGGCGAGTGGCGATTTATGTTTAGATCCATCAATTCAATGCGAACGATCCATTTTAATAAAATTTAAATTTGATATAAATAAATCTCGATTATAAGCAGATCAATAACTAGTCTAAATCTATGTATCAAATAGGTTAGGTTTAGGTTTAAATTCTCGACTCATTTAACTCATTTCAATTTATTTGACAATTGAGTCGGTCATCATCCGATCTATTTAACTTACTTAAAGCTTATTTAATTTATTTGAAACCTACTTAATCTATTTCTAATCTGTTTAATCCGATATGCTTAGTCTATTTAATCTGTTTAAATTCATTCAACTTGTTAAAAGTATTTTTAACCCATTTAATATGGCTTGACCTGTTTAATAAATGGGTTGTATGGATTAGACCAGATTATCTATTAAATAAATAAATTATATTTATATCTAAAATTTTAACCTGTTTAATAAATAGGTCAGATTTCGGTTGATTTTTTTTCATCTAAGCCCCATTCAATCCGACTCATATCTAATCCGACCTGATCTGATCTGATTGCCACCCTTATTAATATGTGCCCTGTTTTGTTACCCATGGGCAGCACCATTGCCTAAAATGCAAGGGGAAGACAAACCTAAAAGGGGATTTAATTTCAGTCCCCATGTATATGTTTTGGTTCTCTAAACAAACGATTCTTCCAATGTGAGCGGTTACATGTACACAAGCACACAGACAGGCAGGCAATGAGACTTTATACGCACATTTGGCCTCGGACAAACAATAAATTTTATTGCTTCTGCACGTGGCACGATTTAACGAATTAATCATAAAAGTTATATACAGGGACACATTCGAGAATTTGCAATCCATAATTGATCTCATGACCTGGCTTCCAGATGATTATGTGGCTGTGATGCTTTCTGACAGGTTGATGGCCCCATGTCAACTTGCACCGTCTCCATAAACTAGAATAAGTTCCCTTTCCATTCCAAAATGAGTTTTATTAAATGGCTTGTAGTTTTGAATGATTCGTAACCTCCATGAGTTCGAGGACCCGTTGATCAAAGGAAAGGGGAGGTCCAGATTCCAGGACGGAGCCGTATGAGGCAAGAGTCTTACGTACAGTTTCTTTGAGAAAGGCGTGATACCACTACCACAGCTGGCAAAGCCAGCTCGGACCTTCCGCAATGAGGTGCCGAGCAACTTCTCGTTCTCAAAAGCCATTTTAGACCTTAATGCAGCAGCAGCTGTGCTATCGATCTCGATCTCGATCCAGTCGTCGATGAAGCAGCAAGAGAAAGCCGTAGCATGACTAACATTGGAAGCAATAGCATCCTGGCTTGATCACATCTATCCATCCAGCTTGCAAGCGCTTGTCATTAACATGTGTAATGACCCATGTAGGTCTGTGTTTAGCCTCACAACAGTTATTCACTGAATAGATTTTGGATACTTATACATAATTAAGTAATCCAAATAATATTTTTCGGCTTTTTTGGGTAAGATTTTAAGTTGTAACAAAATGGTATCAAAGCAGATCCGACCTGTGACCTAAACGGATTAGGCGAGAAAGCCAGAGCTTAAATTTGTGGACATATATTTAGTTCCACCTCGGTTATATATTGAATAGATTTTAGGTACTGATATATGATCAAAAAATTTAAATAATATCTTTCGGGTCGTTTTTTGCATGGGATTATGTGATGTTGTATCTTTTGATCTTATCCCCTTGACGTTATAGTCATTTTTTAATAACTGGGGCATGAGAATTCCGGCCGGCATCAAGGTAATGTCGAGATTTCAACCTGGTCCTTACCCCCAATTAAAGTACCGATCAATACCCTCTAAAAATATTACCAACGGCGGCGCCCTCAATATTATGGGCTATTGAAATTATTGAAGAATAATTAAGTTATGGGCACGCATGGCTATACTTTTTTATTTGGTAACTGCATAGCTACACCTTTTAATAAACAGTGAGAGCGTTAGTTTAACTTGGCCTATACAGAGTAGAGGTTTGTCAGAAAAAAATTAGTTTAGTCGTTTCTCTATAAAATACATCAGATGATGAATATCTAATGTGGAACAAGAATTTTCACTAAAATAATGACTATGTTTAATTAAGATGTATGTGGTCATCTCTATGTCGAAATCTGAAGCTACATCAGCCGTTGCTTTTGGTGTCTAATTCTTAGTAAAATATTCTGAAGAAGAAAGAGTCCTAATGTAAAACTCCAAAATGCTAATTTCCTATTCTAAGAATGATTAGCTACTTGGCCAGAAAATATTTACTAATGCAAGTAGGAAACTACCATCCAAATTTCTCCTTTCGGGTAGAGAGATTGTTCATGGGATATTGGGATTGCGCTTCGTGGGGAAAACTCTTTACTTTCCAGCTACCAATCCATAGATGGACGTGGTTTTCAATGCATATAAGGGGCCGATGGCTTTGTTTTTTTTTTTGAAAAGAGAGAGAGAGAGCGAGAGGGAGAGAGAGTAGAACTTATACATGATGGTGCACACTAGGGGTGGCAAAATATGACCCGACCCGCCAATCCGATCCGTGTTCGACCCGCCATAAACAGGTTTGGGTTTGGCCTAAACAGGTTCGGGTCGTAAACAGGTCGACCCATTTAACCTGTTTATTAATTGGGTCGGATACGGATTTTAAATGTCTGATCCGTTTAAACCGTTTAACCCATTTAACTGTTGGACAGGTTAAACGGGTTAAACGGGTTAAACATGTTAAACAGGTCTAAACAGATCGGGTCGGGTTGGATAAACAGGTTACCTGTTTATTAAACAGGTTAAACGGGTCGGATCGGGTTACCTGTTTAATAAACAGGTCAGATTCAGGTTTGCAATTCCTGACCCGTTTAATAAACAGGTCGGGTTCAGATTTATGGTTTTCTAATCCGACCTGTATTTGACCCGACCTGTTTATGCTTGACCCGACCCGATTGCCACCCCTAGTGCACACACATTATGAACTCTTTTGTTAGTATAACAAATGCAGGGGAGGTATGACCAAATATCTCAATACTCACTACCTGATACGGTATCATAAATATTTTTCAGCTGGCATTGCCTTATCTCCGAAATAAACAATACCAAACTAGCAATTTGGCACTATTTTTTTCCCCCACATCCATGACACCGGAGTCTCGGACACTGACCTCAATTTATAACGCCCAACCACATCAGAGTCGACCATTCTGACTACTGGCATGCAAAGTCCAGCAGGCCCATCACTTTCGAGCCGAATCATAAACAGCATACTGCATGCCTGCTCAAGAAAACCGCTGAGCTCCGTTTGGCAGAGCCATTAGCAGTAAAGCTTGTTGAAGTAAAGTTTTGTTGAAGTAAAATATTTGTAAAAAGCTATTTGTTATTTGGTAACTACATTTTCAAAGTGGTATGAACTTTAATGTGTGTTTGGCAAACAAACTGAAAGTACTTTTGATATGGCAAAATAATCATAAAAAACATTACATAGTATTATTATAACATAATATGATATTATTTTAATATAGTTAATATAATATTATATACTATAGCATAATAATAATATAATCTGATATTATATTACATAACATATCAATATGTTATGATATAATATAATATAATCTTATATTTATAGTATAATAAATTTTTGATATAAAATATTATAATTATTATTATTATCTATTAATATATATTTTTTCATGCATTATGATATAAAGAGATAATTTTTCTAATTATATAATTTTATCATAAATATTTTGGTCTAAATTTTTTTTATAAAACTAAAATAGCTTTTCGACGAGTGTTAAAATTATTTTTTTCGGAGAAGGTCCAACCAAATAGACGTTTTTAGCTTTCTGGCAAAACTAAAATAATATTTTAATTTTTTTATTAAATATTTTATTTTATCTAAAAATATTTTTGGAAGCCAACCGTGCTAAGGCAACAATCTAAAATTCTTGGCCGAAAAGGAAGCGAATTACTCAAAGAGCTATTACGCACTAACCATTAGGTGGCTTCTTTTGTTGCCAACCATTCGGAGGACCATATCTGGGTAGGAGGGGTGGAGTTGCTCAGTGCACTCCGTGATGTACTGTTTTTTGATTATTTTTTTTTTTGAATGTATCCGTACATGTTATGTATAATATCTCTACTTTTAGGAGAGAAAAAAAAAAAAAAAAAAAAAAAAAAAAAAAAAAAAAAAAAAAAAAAAAAAAAAAAAAAAAAAAAGAGGAAGGAAGCGGATAAACATATAAGTCACCGGTAGTGGACTGGTAACACACAACCAAAAACCAGCTCCTTTGACCTCCCACACTGCTCCCAAGCCTCTGCAGCCGGCGGCGAGCAATTCAGAGGGAGAAGAGAGGAGGAGCAGATGGGAAAGACACTGGACTTCCTGTTGGGAAGGGGCTCAAGGAAGACGTCCAAGCTTAAGACCCTCCTGGGCCTCACCGTGTACCGCCTCGCCATCCTCCGCAACCGCCGCCGGTTCCGGTATGCCCAGGCCCGCGGCGACGTCGCCCAGATCCTTCAACTCGGCGATATCGACCGCGCTCTCCTTCGGGTCAAGATCCACGAATCAATCACCCATCTATCTATCTTTCATACCAAAATTGATTCGATTGCGTCCTAATTGTCTTCTTCTTCTCTGTTTTTTCCGGTGCATGTATTGCAGGTGGAGCTTGTGATCAAGGAGCAGAACATGTTGGAAGCGTTTGTGATGATAGAAGGCTGCTGCCATCTCATCACGGAGAGGCTTGTCCTCTTGGAGCACCAAAGGTGTGTCTTTCTCTTTTCCTTTTCATCGGTTGGTCTAATGGAGCGGCACCTCCTCTGCTCTTGTGCTTCTTCTCAAAACATCTTTGGTATGGTTGCCGCAAGCGCAGGGAGTGCCCGGAGGAGCTCCGGGAGGCGATCTCCAGCCTCATCTTTGCTGGGTCGAGGTGCGGGGACCTGCCCGAGCTGCAGAGCGTTCGATGCATCTTTGCGTCCAAGTTCGGGAAGGAATTCGCCACTGCTGCAGCGGAGTTGCGTAACAACTGTGGTGTGAATCCTAAGGTAGTATTGCTTCCGATGTTCTCACCTTCTGGATTTCTTCACCCGCTTGCCGCTCGTTTTCTTGAAAGAAGTGCTGCGTTTCGCATCCTCTGCAGATGGTGCAGAAGCTGTCAACCAGACAGCCAAGCCTGGAAAACAGAGAGAAGGTGATGAAGGAGATCGCCGCCGAGAAAGAGATCAAACTGGATTTCGGCGAACCATCTTCTGAGGTTCCAGAGGTTGGTTGGTGATGTTGGATTACCGATCTTTGAACATATCGCTTATCTTTTGGCTTCGTTGATGCAGGAGGATCCAAGCTTGAACCAGAGAAGGAACCAAAGCCAGCCAATGGTGAATTTGCCATCGGATACCACCCACAAGCTGTCTGAATTGGATCGGGGAGAGAATTTGTCATTGGGAGGAAGGCGGCAGTACGAAGATGTGGTGAGCGCAGCACAGGCCGCATTTGAGTCTGCCGCATATGCTGCAGTAGCTGCCAGGGCTGCAGTCGAGCTCTCCCGATCAGAGACGCAAGGGAAAGTCCCTGGCGAGCCGGATAGCGAAACTTTGGCCGGAGTTGGAGACGATGCGAAGATCCATCCTGTCCGAAGATACAGTTCGGATCCTGTCCGAAGATACAGTTCGGAGTCGGAAGAGGAAACACCGACGAAGATACCAAGAGAGAAGTCCAAGACATGGCTGGAGAGATCTTCATCTTCTTCGAGCTCTGATTCCGCCGAGGCTCCTTCTCCTTTGCAGGATATAAACAAGGCTTCAAATGAACTGGGCTCGCCAAGGCCGAAGGGGAAGGAAATTTTGTTTGATAAGAGTGGCAGCGAGACAGAGGAGGATCGGAATTTTGGGGCGAAACCATTACCGATGAGTGATTTAGATACAGATGAAGGTTTGTCTGACAAGCAACCAGTCTCTAACCTTCGGCCTGCCTACCGAAGAAAGCCAAGAAGAAATAATGTGAATGACTCTTTGCATGAGGAGATGGATAATCTGGGATTAAGATCAAGAAATGAACATAATACTGCGATGCATTATTCCGACGCAGGTTCTGAAACTGAGATGGATCCTGCAGGTAAATTGCCCATGCGACACTCGTTTGTATGGAAGAAAGCGGTCTCCATGAGGACCCGAAGAGGATTTTAGCTGCAATTTTCAAGGGGTCGAAGAAGATAAATTAAGTTTAGGTAAGATCCGGTATGCTGTTTCATAGGTGGATCATTAGTTATTTTCGTTCTTCACCCGGTGTGAGTTTTGTAAATTCAATGTGTTGATGTTGTTGTATTGACAGAGGTAGTGCAAATTTGCTCCGTAGTGATGTCTGCTTCATGTGCTTGGATGAGTGGAGGGGGAAATAAAAAACCATTTTAGCCTTGTAGTAACGAAGTTTGTGCTCATTTCTGTCTTGAATCATGTCAGTAGAAAATAGAGTTGTCTGAACATGGTTTGGCCGGTCTACAAGGACCATAGCTTGCCCTTCTAACCAATATACTGCTTTATTTAACTTCTGAAAGCTTAGCTAAGGTAATGAAACGGCAGTCTTGGAGAGCCCCGAGAAGAATGGCACCTGACGACGGTGGTCAGCTGGATTTACAGTTAGACTATTTAAACTATACTCGATGCTGCCCGTCCATTTGGAGTGCGAGAGGCGAATTATTTTGTTTGTGACAGAGCCCTCGAAAGGTGTTCTTTGGACCAACTCTCTAGTTGTCTTCTGAGTTTACGGAATGTATTCATACTAGGCATGCATGAACCATCCAGTTTATCCAAAAAAAGTGATGCATTAATCTACAGCACTATCACAATGGTTAAAACTAGATGGGAGAACTGCAGATCATTATCTCCTTTCTCTTTAGAATACACGAAGGATCAATTTGCTCCAACATATTTACTTAGGGGAGGGAAAAAAAGGGGGGTAAAAGAACAAAGCCCAATCCCCAGGAAACATAGTAGAAGATATATTACTAGGCCGTTCTTCTCTTCTTGCTGAGATTGAACAATTCACAATAGGACTGCAAGCTAACTCCAACATCTTCATCATACTCAATACCAAGCTCCTCCTGCCAACAAACACGTCCCGTGAAAAAAATGAAGGGAATATGGCAAACCATAAAAAAGGGATGACCCATCTGAAAAACCTTAAATTCTTTGATATCCTTGGGTGAGTTTTCAGTTATAGCATCCCATAGCTCTTTGAACATCCTCTTGCGCTTTCTCCACTGACCGATCTTCTCAGAATATGTTTCTTCAATAACTTTTTTGTCTTCTGGTTTCACCAAAACAACCCCACTACGCAATTTCTTCAATTTTTCTTCCATTTCATGGACCTGGATATAATAGTTTCAGAATTTACTATTGGTAACAAGGTATGTATTTCAATCTATTACCAGTGAAGAGTATCAAACGTGTTCATGTGTACCTCAATCTGGAGTTTAGCCTCTTTAGCATGTATCTCTTCCAATGTCAAGTTTGACTGCAGAGCTCGAATTTCTGCAAGGAGAAACATATATTGGATAGTTGATAATATTTACTGGAAACTGCTTTTCAGAATGCAAGAATTGCAGACTCGTGATTAAGCAGATATATGCAACTAAAATTAAGTTTTGTGAGAATTAGGACAGGAGGAAACCCGGCCAAAATTGAGATGAGGGCAGGATTTAAATCCAGGTCACCAGAATCCAACACCCCAAAACTTAATTAACCGAGCCAGTTGGCACCCTCCAACTAAAATTAGGTTATTACATTCACTATCATCACAAAAATGCCATAGAACCATACCAGCCTCAACATCACTTATCGCTTTCTTTTGGACTTTCTGCTCTTCTTGTAGCTTGCTATTTTCCTCCTTCATCTGATCAAGCTCTTGTCCATTAGGTATCTTAAACTGATCTTGCCGAGCAAGGTAAATCTTCTGTTTGCCATACTCCTTGAATGAAATTTGTCCACTATCGGCTAATGTGTCCAATGCTTTCTGGACTGCAGTCTTTTTGAGATTATACTTTTGAAGGGCATCAGCAACATTCTGAGAATTTAGTGGCCTATTTTGCTGACAAAAATAATTTTGTTGATGGGTTAAAACATGTATGTAAATCTATGAGTTGTCACATGATGTTGACTTCTCCACATGAATAGCACTTCTACAGAATTTGGGAACAAAGAAGAAGTTAAAAAGCAAAATCAGATTAAAGAAAATACACAAATAAAACCAAGATAATATGAGTTTCATTTCAATTTTGAACATTTATTTATGAGAACCAAGTAATCCACTATTATCAAATATTAAACGCTAAGCAATACAGTTGAAACTAAGGAACCATAATTTTCTTTACACCATTTTGTGACTTTTTCCACAATAATGCAGGGTAATGATACCAGCAGTTAGGCAAAGAGACCATTTGCATATCTGAGGGAGTGTTGGTTCTCAACCGAAGTCCATCAAGAGCAAAAGGATGTTAAACAGAGGCAACCTTAAGAAGGGATTTATGCCCATGTACATTAAAAGTAAATTTACGCAGCAATAAGAGCTTGACTACCATACTGAGCGACATGTATTATAAATTTACAAGCTGATAAATCAAGATATAATAAAAATAAGATACAACAATCTTCATTCTATAATATAGACAAAAGATATAGATTAAGGCATGTTAGTATAGACATGCATGCTTGCAGTATATATGCACAATACATATATACACATAATAAAATAGTTGTAATATAGTTTTCTTTCTCCAGATTTAATCTATTTCTATTTTATAAAACTTCTTGACATTTTTATTTTTATTTTTTAATAGATTTGGACATAACCAATAAAAATAAAGCCAAAAACACCAACGAGTTAAGCATGAACCATAGACTACAACCAAGTTTTTAAATGATGGTGCTTAATGTCTTATGACAATACAGGAGTCATAGATCTCAACGAATGTACACTATTTGAAACCAAATGTGCACATCAGATGTCTAAAGGTTTGCAGTGGAGATTTAACATTTTTCTCTATTGTGTCATTCTCATATGCTGACAAGATCTTTGTTTTGATTAATTAAACAATCCTTTGGCAAAAGTAGACCAATAATCACAACAAAAATGAGAAAATAGAATCCCTCACAGTATTCACCAGACTAAAACAATATATATTTAACTGACCCCTTGCATGTCTGCTAGATGTATGCTGAAAACTACAGATTCCATCATCAAAACCTCAACCTCAGTCATCTATGAGAACATATCTTGTTTAGGATATAACACAGTTTAAGCTTTTTGATATTTTATGCAGGAAAATTTAGATCTAATGATGGTTTTACAATAAATGCCTCATTAAAAACTTCCACAAGAATAAGCCTCGCTTTCTGAATCACAGGTCCATATTCACCCAACTGATGCCACAAATGTCTCTGTAATAAAGAACGACAAAGAAGAGATTTTCACATTAGACTATAGCGATGTAGATCTGTAATTGAATTGGAAATAAGACACTCTTCAACCAATGATGTATTCTTTCATATGCCTCTTTGGCAGCAATAAGAACATCCTCACTTTATTATTCCTTCTTCCAAGATAACAGCAATAACTCGCATCAGGTTGTCTTTCTTGTAGCTTCTAATTGACATATTTATACCTCTTTGCTTTGAGATAAACTTCTTATGTGCCCAGTTCACTTAAACACCTTCAATAGCAAGGCTTCCTCATCCACAGGCTTTAGCAAGCATCATCTTCACAATAGATAAAAGAGTTTTTTTTTTTTTTTTGAGGTAAACAAAAGATAAAAGAGTTAAAAGTGCATTATCCCATGCAATGGCATCTATTGAGCTATGCGCTATTATAATTGCTTCATCTGCATAGCATCTACAATGAGATGACAACCTTTCACTGCCTAACACAACAGCTCAGAAGGTTCTGAGACATGTTTGGTGATGCAATATGATGTTTCCTTAATGTTTCCACAATCTGGAGTTATCTGAGCACTAAGTCGTAGTTCAAAAAGAAGAAATATAACACACTATAGAACTTTCATTGAAGAGCATTTTTTTTCATAGAACACAAATAGAATATTTCAACAGGGATTTACAACAGAGAACTCTTCCATTATTAGCCCATTGCATGAATTCATATAGAGTATCTCAGACAGTTTTAGTGATCACAGTACTGGAGGCCAACAGCTGTTAGCTGGTTTGCACCCTTCTCTCATTAGGAGAGGTCCCAAGTTCAATCCTATGGGGTGGCAAACAACTATCATATTCCTCAAAAGATCACAGTATCCTGTAGATTGTAGTCAGTACAGAAGGAAAAACCAAAAGGCAATAAAAGCCACCAAACAACAGGTGGGTTCATATACTTTTACTAATAGACTCATGAATAACTTACGACCAAGCTATATAATGAGCATAGTATAATATATGAATGATCAAAAAATTACAAAATTGCTAGGATGAGTAAATCAGTTGCATGAGCTTCATTCCAAATCAACATTACACTTAACACATATGAGTACATGAATACATGAGAAACAGGGAATTTTTTCTTGATTTTCCATAAGATTAAGAACGTTTCATAGTGTTCAAAAATTTGGCTATATACATAGCACAAATCCCCTTGCCGTGATGTTTCAGCATGCTCTTTCATCTAAGATAGTTTGATATAAAACTAAAAAAATGATGTGCTTAAATAAGGTATTGGAAGAAGAACTGGAAAAATTTCCAAAATATGAGAAAAATATAACAATAGGAAAGAATATAAGATATTTTATGGCAATTTCTGTGACAAACTCTATGTTACAACCAAGTAACATGCTCTAAACTAGCATTGGGTGAACAATAACGATAGATGCAGACAAAGAATAAAAAACTCATAGTCAGTATTGATAAAAAAAACTCATGGTCATTATTGCAGATGAAACTGACGTGATTCTATCCAAATCAAGTGAAAACAGATACATAACAATTCTGGCATCCCAGTTCAGTCTTGTAGGCCCATAAACCAATACATTTCAAGAAATATTTTATAGAATTTCTTTGCGAGAAGAATGAATAGAATATCGGATCCCAGTGGATGAAAGCAGAAATTTCCCTTCCACCATTCCGAATAATTAACTAAACGGCAACACGAATACTCGTATATCGCACAAAATCCGTACATTGTTATTCATAAAGGAAGAAAATCAGATCAATGACAGTCGAGCAGCATGAGCAACGAATGGAGCCAACTCTTGATTCAGAAGAAAGACAACTCTTGAACGGAGGGAGGGAAGGGGGATTACCTCATTGACGAAGCTCAGAACGATGCCTGGAGATGAGAAGAGGAAAGGGAGGTCATAAACCACACTGGAAATAGAAGAGGGCTTGCGAAAGCATCGAATCGGAATAGATTAATGAGCAAATTTTGGGATGAGGAAAGGATTGATGGTTGGATTTGTTGGGTACCTTCGACGCTGTCGGCCTTGGGCGCCATCTTTCGTTACCGCTGTAGGCCGTCCGAGGACGAAGGGGATGGTAAGCGCCGCGTCTCTCTCTCTCTCTCTCTCTCTCTCTCTCTCTCTCTCAATGATTTCTGGGCTCCCTCCAAAAGGGCAGCCGGGAAGAGAGAGAGAGAGATGTACCTTTGAGTCCAGCGAACACCACGGTAGCCTCAAATAGGCACGGATTTACAACATTGCCACTGAGGGACCCTAATTTGGCTATGCACGGTGCGTAGAGCAGCACTTCACGTGGCGCAAGTAGATGGACCTAATTGCTGTACCGAGTATTGCAACCCATTGCGGCTCCGTTTTCCCCTCAATTCACGGATCGTTTGCCGCAGTCCAGGATCGGTGGGTATCCATTAAGCGGTTGAACCGGTTTCACTTGCATCTTTCGTTGCTCAAGAAGGTGACGACCACCTCTTGGCTCTTTTCACGACAATGTTTCACCGCTCGATGATATCGCACATCATTTACAGTAAGGGAAGAGTGCAAGAAACTTGTCTTAGCCAACATGGTTACCTTGGCTTGTTGTATAAATAATCAACATGGAATCATAGCCGTAGCTCCTTGAGCTTTGATACATTATTTTTGGAGCTAATTAGCTAATTAACATGGTAACAAAGCTTTCATGAAGATGACAATAAAAACTCTAGATCCACAGATCCATATAGTTAATCAGTAGTGCTAAAAACAAATTTTTCTCTGGTTACCCTCAAGCAGGATCCACCAAATGTAGCAATATAGAAAAAGGGTTCAGATGATCAGAATCCTGTCAACCAATTTAGTTAAGATTCCCATCGCGACTCCTCTCCAACCGGCTGCCGCTTCTTGATGCCTTTGCCCCATCCCCTAGAGCATCAAACAGCATCAAGTAGCAATGCAGTGCCTCCATGAGCCTCCCCAGAAAATCTATACCATGGCTCAAATCTTGCGTGATGATGATGACGAGCTTCAATCGAAGGGCATTTAGAAGCTGAATGGTGCCGAGATTGGAGCCCATAACGTCATAAAGGCAGTGGTGCCCTAAACCCTAAACCCACAGTGATCCATCAAGAGGGGTAAAATCATCAGGGTACTTGAAGGGAGCTTGAGGCCAATGGCAAAATGGGAGATCCAGTAGCCGGTAGTCTCCACGAGATCAAGAGAAGACCCAAGGCAGATGATGCAGATCTTGACGAAGCACAGGGCACGGATGCAAGAAAGGCCAAGTCACTAAAGGACCTGCATGATGTCGACATTGATGACACGGACATAAACACATCAACTTTGAAGAACTTGAAGATGGCCTGGCTGGCGATGAAGTGGGAGAAGGGGCCAATGGCATGCATGCCTAAGGCTTGAAAGATTCATTGGTTCTGCACAAAGTTCAAGGGATTCAATGACCGAAAGGGAGAAAGCACCAAGCAAGATCTCAGAAAAGTAGGAGGGCGACACAGGACGTCGAAGGAAGGGGGAGTAGAGGAAGTAGCAGCCGGTTGTGGGCCTCTACCAGGTCGTCCATTGCCACCACACCTGCAAAATGGGGCAGCAAACCTAGTTGTTCAAACCACCAAAGGTGGGCGAGTCGGACTGGTGCTGCCTCTTGCATGTGTAGTCCTCACAACATGCTAAGCGTTCAGCATCACCAACAATGTCGTAAGAACCATCACTCTCGCCCACCGCTTGGCACGTTGTGATCAACCCCTGCTTGGGTCTCATGGGAGCAGGTGTAATTTCAACCCCTCCTTGGGTCTCATGGGAGCAGGTGTAATTTCAACCCCTGCTTTACAATGATCCCACCAAGCGCTGAAGAAAACGGCCATCGACCCATCTACCAGGGTTAACCGCAAGAGTTTGCTGCAAATACAATTATATTTATCTGCATCAATTTATTAATAAAAATAAAAAACAGGCGTCATGCAATACATATTGAGGATATATATATATATATATATATATATATATATATATATATATATATATATATATATATATATATATATATGTTCATTGAAAAACAGACAGGACAATCGAGGCTTGCACCTTTGAACGACCCGCATCAAGAGCGATGCGGCACGGTAGCCCACGTAACGTGGGCCGCTGGCATGCACGTGATCCCTCCCACGCTCCAGCCGGGCACACAGGCAGTGCAGACGATAGCGCACAACACAGAACCAGAAGTACAAAAATCATCACACTAACCGCGGGATACACGTTTGGGACACATGGCGCGGGGGAATAAGTCGATCCCCAGCTTGAACGAGTTACGACGTCTACGGATGTCTCAAACCCCACACCACAATGAGAACTGGAATCAGGAAACCACCAAAAGAATTCAAAGGCTTCCGGTTCGCATCCTCTCGCACAAGGATTTCCGCAAGGAATCCGTTAGTCTGAAAGCCTTTGGCAATAACCGAGACATCCATGTCCATACTCCACCCCTGAAAAAATCTTTGCTCTCTATCGGTTGCAGGGTTAAAATCCAAGAAAGACACTCAAAATGGTTCTAAGAAGCAACATAAACGTCGGCAGCTCCATGCCGCCGAACGGATAACCTACAGTATAAGTTAACCAATCAAACAATCCCATGGCGCTGCGATGCAAAGTAAAACTACACATAAAATTCCCTATAAGTCAAGAAAATACATGACTTTATTTTTTCATATCCACTGCGTGAACTCTTGAGGTGAGACTGCAGCTAAATTCCCTACAACCCATAAAAGAATGCAAATAAATGTAACGTTACTAAAGCCCGAGAGAGATAATATTCTTGTCCTGCAGAACACAGGGAACCCCCCCGATTTTGGGGGAAGAACAGAATAACAAGAACAGGTAACATTACTGCACGAATTGCCAAATAATTTCAACGTGTTCTGGTGCTTAAGGCGGAAAAAGCACGCTCCAGAGGCTTTTTGTTTGGTCATGTATGGCCAAATGCATGCTTTCATGGAGGATGACAGCACAAATACACTCCATTTCTGTATAACCTTAAAAGAAATTTTACCATTCAGACCTGTCAGAGCTCTCAGCTTGAGTGCCCTTTGAGTACACCAAAGTATTGTTTGCCCTGAAGGTATTAGAGCATATAATAACTGCATAAAGCAGAATTAAAAGAGAGATAATAGAGGTTTAAAATCAGAGACAAATTTGAAAAAGGAGGAATTCCAATCATCATCTCAGCATATCTAAAAATAAACAACTACTATTGAAGATTGGGTAAATTATGTGAACAACAATTCCACAGTTCACCAGATCAGTACGATAAGAAACATAACAAAGAGCCCAGTTGTTTGTTAATTAAGGCCATTTTCTTCGTCTTTGCCACCTACATCATCAACTATAATACAAAAGTTGCTAATTAAGAACATTAGCTATTAATACAAACTTTACTAAATGCCCCAAAAATACTAAGCGCCTTAATGGAACAATTCCACAAGACCGAGCCCAATAGATGGAAAGAAGCTTATTATTCGAAAATATCACCACTAAACATAGGGATTTGATTTTCATATGCTGAATCATGATGATATCGCAAGAAATAACAAAATAACAAAGCTTTATGGTCATTATTGACGTGATTAATCATATTTTTCCATAACCTATTGTCTGTATGAAGGCCATATCCATTTACAAGTCATGTACTTCGTAGAAAAAAAAAAATTCCATTCCCCAAAAGCAAGCACCAGAATCTACAACAAGCGCTAAAGATCATCTATGTCATATAAGGTCTTAACTTGTGCATTGTTTACAAACTTTTATAGCAGTATTATGGACAATATCTTCATCATCTACAAAAGAGAAACTAAAAAGTTGTTCCACATTATGTTTTGTTCTAGTGTATAGAGACTCATCATGTAGTTTGAGAAAAGTCAAAATTTAGAAGAAACAATCATTAAACCCCCCACTGGAAGTTAATAAAGAGTTATACTCCACATGCTAGAGTCACTGTAAGAAATTTAAAGGTGAAAGGTTACCTAAAATCATCAATAACATTATCTGCAACACATTTACACTCATATCAGACACCCAAGCATCAAATGATTCACCTAGATGCATACATGCAGAGAACAGAATGTAGCTTGTTGATCTTGCGGCTGATGTCCCCCACCTTGCCCTAATAGCTACTAGGGTGAAATTATTATTATGATGCCATTTTTTCAGTCCACAAACTATACAAGAATTAGAAATGTGGGAATTGGATCTAAGAGCTCAACGGTTGGGAAGAGGACCATAGCTAAACATATTAATGAGATGGAACTGATTTCAAGTGACAATGCTGTTTCCCAGAGACTTGAGGATTAGAGTCTAACATACTTGTTCATGAATGATCATGTCTGCCATCATTTTGCCTGCGGTGACCATGACTAGACTTGTTATATTGGCTAAGGCTACATGCTTTGCTTATGATTTTTGTCTTTTTCTTGCACAACTTGCATGAAGGACAGCTAACAAATGCTAAACGTAGATGATACTGCAAATGTCCCTCAAGTTGGTCACAAAGACACACTGTTGTAACAGATGCAATCATTAAAAATTGAACTCGTGCTATATGAGACATTATAAGCACCAAGACATCAGATGCTCTCATTCTGCATGCATTTGGACCATTGCATACGACAAATGTAATCAAGAAGGAAAAAATTTGGCAAATTTGTAATGGGAGCGCAGTTTGGCACCCATGAGCAGAATCGGCAAAATGAAACAGAAGGCAATCTGACAATCATTCTTAGCATAGTTTTGTGGCTTCAAATCTGATCAGTTGGTCCTAAACTGCAAGTTCCCCCAAAGATAGTCTAGAAGCCTGGAAGAATTAAAAGAAACTATGGAGGTGAAAACAAACTGAAACAACTTGCCAACCGTCCAGAATTTTCACCTTGGCACATAGTAAAAACCCTTGCTATATTGAGCATCATGGGACAGAACAAAATAAAGAGTGGCTACTCAATCATGCTAGGGCCTCCTTTCCCACCCTTCATACTTGACGTCTGTTCACACTTTAACACTTTAAGGAGCCATATAAATAATTCAATTAGCTGAAACCGTTGTTTATTCCATAAACGTTTGTTCTCATTAGGGATAATTTCACTAAAACCATGTGTATGAATTACTAGAAAAATGAAAAACCACAAGACGTGTCATTGGGCCAGCCTAAATTTGGGCCAGAATTAAAAATTTCAGGCCCAAGCTTGGCATGGACCAAAACAAGCTCATACCACTCCCAAGCTCCCACCAGGTATAGGTAATTTCAACTTGGGCTACGCCAAATAGGGCCATAACGTAAATCTCCCAGAAATTCAAGCTGAGGCACAGCCTTAAAAATACCAGACTTCTTATCGTCCCCATCATGCTTCACGGCTGAAAATATGAGCCCAGGCCCTTCTCTCTGGTCAAGTCTTAACACCACTTAGGCCAGCCAAGATTATTTTTGACAGCCCTACATAGGAATCTAAGGTGCTATAGAAGCCTTAGAACCAGTCATATAACCTACAGATAATCAATTTTATCTAGGAACTTCATAATTAAAATGGAAAAGAAAAGAAAAACCCAATCACCCAAAAGTTTATCCAAATCTGGTGAAAATACTAGGACAGAACCCTCAAGCACCAAGAAGTCGTGATAATGGCAATTCCCACCAAAACAAGAAAACAAGCGAACCAAACGCTTAATCACCAAGTTGAATCTCAACAATTTTAACAAGCACAATTTCATGATCAAAAACATTTTTGTGGTTAAAAAATTATGATCCAGTTTAGCAGCTAATATATGGTTTCCATTTGGCATGTCTATTTCCACTCAAATAATTCCCATATCACCAAATGTGTTCCAACAATGGATTCTGCTATTTTCCTGATCCCTACATCTTAGGATTTTGAGGATTATCAGTAAAGAGGCCATAGCAAGCAAAAAGATCAGGTAATGGGCTATAAACAAAAGAAGGTGGCCTGCTATCCTGCAAAACTTAGTTCTAAGCATTAAAATCAGGTAAATTTGTGTGTATGTGATTCTGTAAATACCACAAGTAGGGTTGATGGAGGACTGGATTCGAATTGATATTATGGAAAAGAAAGAACTTTAAGTCATTTTGCAGGGTTCTGCCTCTTGCATTCAGATCTAGGCACAGATTAAAAAGATGGAATACGATTGATGGCCAATAAGGTCTTGCTATGGGAGGGTATAGGAGTAAGAACTTAA